>NW_006438073.1:10657529-10659903 GCF_000325575.1 Pteropus alecto
GGGGCTTTCAGAGTACGAGGGGCCCTGTGGTCGTGCGCTGCCCAGCCGGGTCTCCAGGCAGGAGTGCGGCTTAAACCAGCGCCGGGGACGGGGACGGGGACGGGGACGGGGACGGGCTCGTGTGCCGCCCACTGGCTGCCTTTCAGTCCGGCCACCCAGGCAGGCGTTGGGGGCGGGTGACTCCATGGGGAAGAGGAGGGGGCCGTTGGGGGGCCGCCGGGGTGGAACGTGAGGAAGGACGGGACGACGGGTCAGCCGGGCGGGAAGACGAGGAGAGGCTGACGGCACCGAGCACGGGGAGCGGAGCAGAGGGAGCCGGACGTGCCGTGGGCAGGTGGGACGGTGACGCGGGCAGACGGGCCAGGGGTCCAAATGCCGAGGACACGGCCACCGTGCGCCCGGGAGCTGAGGGCCTGGCCCAGCCACACTGGGGGGCGTGGGCGGGGCCCTTCCTCATGCAGGGTCACCTGGAAAGCAGAGAAGGGCCCCAGGGCCCCAGGCTGGGGCCACGGTGCAGGGGTGCAGGGGACGTGGGGCAGGGCGGAGCATGCCCACGGGGCGGGAAGCGCGGTGCAGGGCACGTCTCCCGGCCACCAGATGCGACAGTGAATCGCAGCCAGTGTGGCCGGCAGCGTGGTGTTTCCAGCTCGGGGTCTGCAAAATCTGCTCTTCAGACGCATGACTCACTGGTCTGCCCTGGAAGTGCAGCCTGCACTCGCCCGTCCGCACGGCTGCAGGGTCGGAGGAGGCGTCGTTCCAAACCCCTTCCCACCACGACCTTGCTGTAGAAACCGTGGACAGGAAGCGGAGACAGAAAGAACGGGAAAGGAAGAAAAGAAGGGAACCCTTCCTGAGGGCGACATCTTGAACCGATGATCATGACGAGGCTCAGGCCCGTCACAGGGCGGGGCGCACTGCTGAAACCCCGGAATTCTGAGGGAGGATTTCCTGAAAGCAGCGTTGAGTCCCGGCATGAAGCTCAGTCTGAACACACAGTTTACAATTTGCACAATGGCCAGTGCTGAGTTTCATCATTACAAAAGCACTGCAAGTCCACTGAGGAGAAACAGATGCAGATCAATAAGGAGAATTAAAACACTGCCCTAACCTTACGCCCGGAAGTGACATACGTGCCTCCACGCACCTTTCCCACGCGACCAGATAGCTGTCTGTTATCTGCTATCTATCGTCTATCATCTCTCTATCTATCATCTATTACCTATCTCTATTATCATCTATCTACCTACCTACCTACCTACCTATACACATGGTCTTCTAACGTATCTGTGTGGTCTTTAAAAACGTGATTGTGTGACCTCACGCTGTCCCCTTACATCACAGTGCACACTAGCAGTGCACGGCGTGTGCCAGGCACTGCTCCGAATGCTTTCTGCTTCCCGAACTATTAAGACCACTCTCGGAGTCGTCACTGTCCTGCCTTGCCGTGAGGGACTGTGGCACAGAGAGGGTGTGTGACTTTCTCGGGCCACACGGGGTTAAGTGGGGCCGACACTGTATCCCAGCCACCCGCTGCAGCCTCTGGGGTGGCGACTCCTCGAGTCCCTACGTTTACTGACCCTGTAGTGTGCCATCATACCAGAGCGCTTTAAGTTATTTAAATATTTTTTCGTGTTCTGGATTTTTCCCTATTATAAAGCCCACTGCAAGTTTTTGTCTACAAACTTAGCGATCCCCTTATGCCCTGTGCGAGCCCCCAGGTCTGGCCATGAGTGCACTGGACAGAAGCGTTGTGCGTCTGAGTGTTTGGGACAAGGGCTGGCAAGTCTCTCTTCCCAGACCGAGGGGTCCAGCGCCCCCAGGCTGCCATCCGCCTGGACCACTGTTGGGAGGCGGGGCGGGGCCAGTGCGGTAGATAACAACTGTCCTTTCTGCTCCGAATCTCTGCCCACTCCTTATGAGGCCTCTGTGCGGCCTGTCGGGAGGCAGACGTGACATTCGCTGTTCCTCAGAGCCTCTGCTGGTGACGGGGCCTGGAACTCCATGGTGGCACGTCACCGACACGTGGGCGTGACCTCCTCTCTATCGGCGTGCGAGCTGTGGAGCTGGCGACACCGGGTGGCGCGTGTAGGTGCGCTCTGCGAGCAGGTGGCGCCGTCGGGCTGTGTGAGGCGCACAGGGCGCTGTGCTCGCGAGTGACCACGGAGGGGGCGGCGACCCCACGCCGGAGGCCAACTTAAAAACTGGAGTGCAGGAATAAATATGACTTTTCCTTTCCACAATGGGCTGTTGACAGAAGCAGAGTATGTGCTTTGAATGGAGGAGGAATTTGTGGGTGGGAACAGCTGTTATCTGCAACATGATGCATAAAAAGCAAGGAATAACTGGACGTCATGGTCAGTCAGTTGCCTGCACG
>NW_006438073.1:10660339-10660559 GCF_000325575.1 Pteropus alecto
CCGTATCTGGGGGGGCTTGGTCCCCTCCCTGCAGAACGCGAGCCACTGGGGTCCCCACCGTGCTGGCTGCAGTGTGGCTGGGGGCGGGCCATGGAGACGCGGCCCCTGGCGCTTGGTCAGTGCTTGCTCACCGACACCGCCGTGGAGGTCTGAGCGGCGTGCTGCTCCGTGGCTCTGTGGCCACAGGCCCCTGGGAGGCCGGCCGGCCCCCCGCGAGCAG
>NW_006438073.1:10660669-10661773 GCF_000325575.1 Pteropus alecto
CGAGGAGCCTGGAGCCGCAGCGGGAGTCGGCACCCAGACGCCCAGACGCCCAGGAGGAGGAGACGCGAGCACGGCTTTCCCGGTCCCCAGGAAGCGCATCCTCCCTGGCGAGTTCTCAGGACGCCCCCGCCCTCCGGCCCGCTGGGGAGGGAAGTCCGGCCCCGCCCCATGGCCGCGGACGAGGGGGGGCGGGTGGCAGTGACTCCTGCACATCTGGACGGCTTTAGGATGGCGGCCTGCCAGCTGGGCTGCGTGTCTGTGCACAGGACATATTTCGTGTGAAGTCGTGACGGCTCGGCCTCCGCGGGGGTGGACTGGGCCGACCCTCCGCCTCGCTTAACTGAATCAAGGTGTCCCGACGTAAACGCGTCTCCCAAACCTGCAGATGACCAGAGCCGTCTGGACGACACACGTGGTCTCGGCCTGCCCTGCAGGGTCCACGCGTGCCTGAGACCAGCTGCAGCCTGGGCGGGGGAGCAGGGTGGCCTCTGCCGCAGCCCACGCACCGCGGCCCCCAGGTCCCCGCACCCCGCGTGTGCTGCTGATACCCCGGGTCTGGGTCACTCGGCGGACGGGCAGCTGTCCTGGGAGCCCGGGGCGCCCGTGGGTGCCCGTGGGTGCTGCCGTTTGCCAGGCGCCCAGTCTAACCGGTGCCCGTGGAGGTTGGTGCGGCCGGGTCTGGGATTCGCGCCCTGCTCCTCCTGGGACGGGTCCCACGCAGAGAAGCCCCAGGTCTGTGGCTTCAGGCACTGGGGATCCAGACCTTCATTCCCTCTGCACAACCTGTGACCACGAAAAGCTGTGATGTCAGCCCAGCCGCGGCCACTGTCCGCTCGGCGGCTGCATTTGGGGCTCCTCTGGGTCGGGCCTGCCACGCTCCCGGCTGCTGAGGGCTGCTCAGCACGACACGTGATGGGGGGCTGGAAGGCGGGGGGGCAAGACACCCGGGCGCCAGGGAGGTGTAAGGGCCCAGCGCGAGCCCGGCAGAGGTCACCTGCCTGGGGCCGAGAGCCAGGGGCGACAGAGCACATCTCAGAAAGGCCGACCCTGCGATCCCGAGTCCCATACGGACACGCGTGAGGCGACACCGGCCCAAACACGCAG
>NW_006438073.1:10662252-10664275 GCF_000325575.1 Pteropus alecto
CCCTGGGCACCGGAGGAAGGCGCCCGCCCTCCCCACCTGTACCCAGGAAGCCGGGGGCCGCCCCGAGCCCTCTGACCCTGCCTCTGGGCTGGCTGCGAGCTGGCTGCGTCTGGGCTCCTGAGGGGGGCCTGTCTCTTGTTCCCGCTCGCCCCACGTGCAGGCATGCAGGGTGCCCGGGGACTTAGTAAGTGCTCCTTTAAGCCGTGATGATGGGACAGGGACCAGGTACCAAATAATCACGAGTCACGGCCACAAATAATCACGAGTCACGGCCACGAAACCCTTTAGGACAGCAACAGCGGCAGCACATGGCTGTGGATGGTGCGGAGCCAGAGCTGCAGCTGCCCCAGTGCCAGGGGTGCTGGCCCCGAGCCGGGGGTGCTGGCCCCGGGCCAGGGGTGCTGGCTCTGGTTGCAGCGCAGGGGTGTGGGGGGCAGAGCGGTGTTTGCACAGGAAGCTGCAGCAGAGCCGAGAGGAAGGTGGAAGCTGGCGGTCAGCCTCAGGTGTCTGGCAGGGACACAGGGACACAGAGTCAGTCAACACCTCTGCTGCTGTGTGGCCACCTGGGGACATGGTCGGGATGAGTAGTGAGGGTTCTGTCTGATGGGTCTGGGTCAGGGGGTCCCAGCCCCAGATTTACAGGAGTTTGGGGCTGGAACACCTGGGTGTGGGGTGGTCGATGCAGCCTTGAGCCTCTCAGAGTCTGACTCTGTCTGCGACCTCACCCGCCGTGACCGCCGGGCAGGTGGGCAGAGGTCTGCGCGGTGCTCTGGTTCGGTGGCCCTCTGCTCACGCCCGCCACTGGGAAACCGACCGCCTGTTCTGTCCCGTGTGGCGGCGTCGCACAGGTCGGTCGGGGCCGTGTGCCGCCTCATCACAGCCACAGGGGAAACCTACACGGACGATTTGCGACCAAGAACACGACCGACGTTGCTTGTCCTCCGCGTCCGGCGGTCACCCCACCCAGCCCCGTCTCTTCCAGTCTCTCTTTCTCTCAACGCTTCGTCTTCTCTTCTCCACGGGCCCTGCACCCCAGCCTGGCGCCCTCACCCACTCCCGCCCGCACCCTGCGTCTCTCTCGTGCTCCCTTCCCACCCTCGGACGCCCCCCTCCCGGCTCCTCGGCCCCGTCTTCCCGAGCCCGACCCCACACAAGGGCTGTGAGCAGGTCTTAGCTTATGTGTCCTTCCAACTGCAGACGTCCTTCCTGACCCTGTGAGTCACCACCGCTTTTCTAGGACTTTCCACCTCTCGGAGAGAAGCCTGTCTACACGGAAATCCAACTTCCTGGATGTTGGATTAATTGATTCATTAATTAAACCAGTCTCTCGTCAGTTCAACATGCCTGCTCTGTGTCACGTTATCTGCTGTCTTTAACAAGCCTGTGCTGTTCGTGGTGCGCACGGGTGTAACAAATTGCAGATCCTGGTTTCGGGGCCGTGTCCGAGACGGCCAGCCACCAGACACTGTTCAGGCGGCACTCGGAAAGCCTGGCGGCAGACAGCGTGGAAACGCAGCTTCCGCTTGACGCAGAGCACCTCACAAAGCTACGTCGCAAAACCAGTAAGACCTGCTTGTCACCGCCCACCCCGAGCCCTTCCCCACACGGTCACGGTCACGTGGCTCCCGACAGGTCACGTGGAGGGGGCACAGGTCGCGGAGGGTGGTGGCTTCGCCACCGTCGCGCCCTTTGGACTGTGTCCACTGGCCTGGGTCTTCTCACTTCAATCTGATGCTTCTGACCCGTGGGGTGGGGCCAGGGGGATGCGGGCGGCACTCGGGTCCGTCGGGTTGGCTTATGTGCCTGTGACGGGTCCCGAGAGGCACTGTGCCTGCGCCAGACCTTGCCAAGCCTCCCCCCGAGGCGTGAGGGGAAGCCGGACTCCGAAATCGGCCGGCGCCCAGGGAGCGCGCGGGTCCCAGGTCTCCCACATGCGGCCGACCCCCCGAGAGCAGTGGCAGACGTTGCACCCTGCAGGCGAGGACGAGCGCATCCCACACGTGACCCGCGGCCGTCCCGCTGA
>NW_006438073.1:10664707-10667093 GCF_000325575.1 Pteropus alecto
CGCGCGCGGGCGGGGCTCCTCCCCACGCCCGCCCCGCACTCCGTCCCCAAGGGGGTGAGGGGCCCTCGCTGTGTCCTGACCCGCATTTCCCTCGGAGCATCTCTCCACATATCTGTCTGTCTCCACGGGAAAGCGCCCCGTCCAGTCCTCCGCGCGTTTCTCACTGGATCGTTGGTTTCTCGTGCTGTTGAGCTGCGTGAGTTCTTCCTGCGTTTGGACGTGGATCGTGACAGTATCACGCTGAGTGAGTTAAGTCAGATGGAAAAGGCAAGAACCACGTGACTTTGCTCACATGCGGGATGTAAAACGGAAACAAACAAACAACTCGGACGCAGACAACAGAGGGGGGGTGACGGGGGAGGGGGCCGAGGGGACAGAGGGGCCCCATACGTGGTGACTCGGGGACGAGGCTGAGACGCGGGGGAGCCGGATCGAAGCCGCGAACGCCCGAAACGGAAGTGCCGTCCTTAACCAACTTCACGGCAATGAATTTAACGACTTAAGATTATTTTCCCCTCCATGAGCAGCAGCTGGCTGCGCTCACACCCGGCGTGCGGCCACTGTCCGTAAAGCGCTGCGTCCGTCCGCAGCCGACAGCCCGAGCAGTGGCGTCTTTGGTTGGGTCTTTCTGTGCAGAGAAGGCGGCCGCCTCCTGCCTGGGAGACGGCGAGTTTTCTCGGGAAGGTGAGCAGGAGAAGGAACACGCCCCGGGCTCTGTTCCCTGACGGGGACATGCGACCATCTCTCAAACCAGAGCAGCAGCTCCTGCCGGACCGCACTCCGGCCTCGGCGGTGACCACGGGCCGACGCGCGCGCGGCGGGCGTGGCTGGAGCGCCAGCCGCTCGCCTTTCTCCTAGTTTTGGGGTCACAGCTGCTGATGGGTAGGAGCAGGTGCGGGGATGGGGAGCCGCCGCCAGAGAGCCGGGGAGGGCCCGGAGTCACGCCCCCGAGCTAGAGTCCAGACGCCCCGCCATTTACTCCGAGAGCTGCTTTAAAGACACTAATTAACCTTCACCTGGGGCTGAAGCCGGGCCTGGCCCACGTCAGTCTCTGCCGGGCTAAAGACACGCACGAACCGTTCCGACCTCCGGGCACGGGGCAGGGTGCGGGGCGCGGGTTCGAAGCGTTAAAACCCGAGGCTCCCGCTCTGCCCCACTCGGAGACCGGGCAGCCGTCGCTGTAACATGCTGGCAGTGACCGCTGCCCGGGCCAGGGGCTTCGCTGCCCTCTCGCCCCACGAAGACGATGCCACTCGTCCGCCTCCCCACGACAGAATACCGAAGCTCCGAACCCTTTAACCGCCTGCCCGGTGTCAGCCGCGGAGCGACGGCCGGGAGCCCAGCCGGAGCTCACGTCCTCCGTCCCCGGCGAACGGCAGAACCGGCAGCGGCAGCGGCACAGCGGCCACCACAACTCCATTCGCGTCGCACGCGGCACAGCACGCACGTCCCGCCTTCGTTTTCAAAGCACACGGACGCCCGACATCACACACAGCAGCCGTCAAACGGGTGCGGTCATTAGACACGGCATCACACCCCGTTGTCCAGATGAGGTCGTTTCTGTCCAGGACACAAGCGCCGTGTCCACTCCCACCAAGGAAGTTAGCGATTAAACAATTCCCCGGAGCGCTGGGCGGGAGGCGTCCTCTGGTCTCAAGCTGCCGCCTGTCTCGTCCCTTGGACCTGGCACCACCCAGCCCGGCTGTCCCTCCATCTCCCCGCAGAATGAGGGACACAATGGAACGCCCCACATCCAGCGCCCAAGGGCATGGCGAAGGCTGCGGAGAGGAAGCCCGCAAGGCACCCCGGCCGCTCACAAAACACGGCCATGTGTCACGAGAGCCGCGAAGAATACACAGTGTTCTGGTTAAGTGACGTTTCATCGGCCCGGGGGGTGACACTGCCCTTCATGTGGTGCCCGGGTTGTAAGTGCAGAGTTTATGTCAAGGGCTGTCGGGGTGCAGACACTGAAGCGCATAGCGAATGCATCCGCCGGTAATCACGGCTGCTTCCGACACGGGGGCGCACGGCGCCCAACTCCCCCCCCCCATGGCCCATGGCTTGTTTGGGGGACCAGCTGGCACTGGCCTCAAGAGGAACAGGGTGGGAGGGGACCGGCCCTCCCCAGGGCAGCCTCCCGCCCTCGCTGACCTGGAGCCGCGGCCCGGCCCGGCCCCCTCACTGCGGCTCATGCCCTGTGACCCGGCAACTCTGCTCTGGACGGTCCACAGCAGCTGTGACAAGTGCCCTGAGATGCGGGAGCAAGGACACCCGTGGGCCTCGTTTGCTGATGCCGGCAACTAACTGGACGTCACCGGCGGCCTGCCCGGGCCCGGAAAGCAGATCCCAGCGCATCTGTGCCATAGGGGCACAGAGCGGTG
Source organism: Pteropus alecto (assembly GCF_000325575.1). Taxonomy (NCBI): domain Eukaryota; kingdom Metazoa; phylum Chordata; class Mammalia; order Chiroptera; family Pteropodidae; genus Pteropus; species Pteropus alecto. The sequence continues at coordinate 10,667,089 of NW_006438073.1, forward strand.
TCACG
>NW_006438073.1:10667546-10667811 GCF_000325575.1 Pteropus alecto
CACACGCCTGGCACTGACGCACGTGGCCTGTCGACGGTCACTGAGAACCAGCAGCGTCCTGCGAAGCACGCGGGAGCCTCCGTTCCCAGACTCGGACCCCGTGGCTTCAGAGTGCAGCCCCCAGACCCGCCGCGTTCTCTGCCGCCCGTCGAGCCGGCCGCGGCCACCATGTAAACCCGCCTGGGTGACGGGGCTGCGGACCGGCGTCCGGGCCCAGGGGTCGTCCTTCTTGAGCACCTCTGGGACCACCCAGGAGCAAGCCGAG
>NW_006438073.1:10667858-10670936 GCF_000325575.1 Pteropus alecto
GGTAAACAGTGTCTGTCTGTGAGGACACAGCGGGGTCTCTAAGTGACAGCGACAGGGAGGCGAGTGGCCAGGGTCCTTCAGCAGAGGCTGCAGCCGAGCCCTGCAGCCCCCTGGGCTCTGCTTCCTCCATCAAAGCCGTCATCTGGTGTCCTCACCTCTAACTGATGAAGGGCCCCCCGGCAGCTGCCGCTGAGCTCGCGGGCCCCCTCCTGCCCTCAGCCTTCATGCTGCGGGGTTTCCCAAGTCCCGACCTTAACCCCCCAAGGCCTCCCAGCACCCCCACCCCGTCAACCTCGACTCAGCGGGTGGGGCCGCAGGGAGCAGCCCCGCCGGGAACCCCTGCACACCCCCAGCACAGGGCGTCGAGAGCCTGCTGTGTGCCCAGGCTTTCCGCAGGCTGTCACTCCTGTTTCTGAAGCGAGTTGTCATGATCACACTTTACAGGTCAGTGGGGACCCAGCCCAGGAGTGTTTCCCGCAGTGGCCCCGGTGATCTGCACACACTCACGTGCACACACGCAGACACACATGCACGTGCTCAGACACACACACACGAGCCACATGATTAGTGTCTGGGCAGATGGCCCCTGGGACCTGGGAAAGCCTTGTTCAGATGTCACCTCCACGTCAGGCACTGCAGAGGCTCATTTGCATGAAGCCACACGGGACACCCCGCAGGCCCATCCAGGCTCCACTGTGGCTCCAAAGCTCTTAGTGACACAGGAGCATTTATCATCCCCGGAGAACACACCTTAGACCTCCTTGCCCCAGCTCCCCAGATGCAGAGGCCCCTGTCAGGAGACTGGAGCCCGGACCTCGCTGGGCCCCAAGGGCCTTGGAGCATCTGCTTGTCGTCCCTCGCGTGAGCACCAGCCACCCTGTCCCACCCAGGCAAAGCACACCCCACTCTGCCCTGCAGGCTGGGTGCTCCCTCCCCCCGTCCTCACCTGCGGGACCATTTGTCACCCAGTTCTCAGACAACGGTGGTGTGTGAAGCTCTCGTCATCTAGATCAGGGCCGTGCGTATCTCTCGCACTGGACGCTTGCTGCCCGTGTCGCAGCTTTGGGGTCAGGGTGGCATGGAGCCAGCCTTCGGGAGCCCGGCCGGGACGGAGGAGCGGCCGCCGCAGACGCTGGCCACTCCTGGATGCGCTGCCACCAGCATGGGTCGGTGACGACCAGTCGGTCACTGAAAACACGTGTTGAGGATTGGATGCTGTGTAGCTATTTACGCACCTTTTGCAGAGAAAAACCTCAGGAAACGTGTTTCTTATGAGCGACCGCTGTTACTCGAGCAGCATAATGACTGTCGTACTAGACTAAAATGCAGCACGTGCTTCGGAACCTGAGGGGCGGCCGTGGGGACCGGCACCCGGCTCCCTCCGGCTCGGCGCCCACCTGCCGGCCAGGGCCTCCTGGTCCCAGTGAGTGGGCGCCACGGCCGTCTGCACAGGGCTGCGGGTGTCTCGTGAACACCACCTGGGTGCCTCTGCCCCCTGCCCGTCGCTCATGGACTCGGGCGGAGCCCTGTCTGACCCCAGCGGCAGCACCGGGGAGAGTGCAGTCCCCTGGGCCCCCACCCGGGCCAGGGTGGCTGGAGAGAAAAGTCCAGCGTGACGGGCACTCCGGGACCTTGGCCAGGACGCCCCAGGCAGTCCCCTGGCCTCCATCCACGCATCACTTCAGTAGCCCTGCCCACGGCACACGCCACACATGGCACACAGTGACACACACTGACACACCAGCCACACGCACCACACAGTGACACATGAGCCACACACTGACACACCAGCCACAGCTCCAGATGCACACTGCGTGTGCCACACACATTGCACACTGACCACACACAGAGTTACATACATACCATGGCCCACAAATGCACACCACTTACCACACAAATCCACATTTACACGCACCACATGCAACACAGCTACACAAACACGTGTTTTTATACACACGTGTGCATTTACACACACCACTGACCACCCAGGCACACATTTACACACACCATGTGCCCACACATGGGATTGACATACGTGTGCCCATTTGCACGCGCCGCATGCTAGGTGCCTCTGGGACACGCCCACACAAGGCCACGGACAGCCCCGGCCACGTGGACAGTCCCTTCGTGACGGCCTCGTTCCTGCAGCTCCCTCTCTCTGGAGTGACTGCACCTCGCCCAGGTAACCACAGGGGGCGTGGTGCAGAGCAGCCCAGGCCGGGACTCTCGGCCCTTCGTAAGCTCTTCAGGGTCAGGCTGCGCCCCATCGCCGGCCAGAGTGCTCGGGCGGGTGCTGTGCTGTCCCCTAGAACAGCGTATCCCGAGTTAGAACAGCCGACATCGACCAAACTCCTGCCTTGGGCTAAACGCGCTTCCAGAGTTCTACAGGCATTATTTATTTCTACATCTCAATAACTTTTAAGAAGAGGTGTTGGTCCCGTGGCGTTTTCAGGCGGAGGCTGGGACCTGGAAGGCAAGCCCCCGACGAGAGCCTCACGCTCCCGAGTGACAAAGTGGCTCTCATGTCCAGGCCGGAGATGCCGAGCACCGTGCGCCGCGACGCTGGCCGGTGCCTTGCGGGACGGTCGCTGGTGACACACGGATTGTCAGAGCTTTGTGGTTCGGGAAATGCCCTACCTTGGGCGCGCGGGGAGGAGTACTCACTTCAACGTGTCGTGCACTCGCTGGCTCCGCCTGCCCGAGCGGAGACGCTGGGTCACGGGGGGAGGGGACACAGGTCGGGTTTTCCGTGTTCAGCTCCTGGTCGTCCAGTCCAGGACGGTCCGCTGTGCTGACCACACCTGCTCCTCTCCTGTCCCCAGTGGCAGGGTGGGGAAGGCAGGCGCCCTCCTTCCCGCGAGGATGAGGCTGTGAGCGTGTCGGTCGCCGTCGCCGGCGGGCCGTGGGCCGGCGGGTGTGCCTGACAGGAAAACACAGAGATCCCAGCGAGGGGCGCCCTAGACAAGGGGGGGACCGGGGGCGCCCCGCAGCTTGGGGCGCGGCTCAGCCCAGGCCGTCCCTCCCACCGTGACACCCTGGAGCCTCCACACCGCATCTGGGCCTCCGCCGCCGCCTGCC
>NW_006438073.1:10670967-10675563 GCF_000325575.1 Pteropus alecto
CCCAAACACTGCCTGCCCCAGCTCCGCCAGGGCCCCCACCGCATGGGCCGCACCCAGCGGTGGCATCCAAGCCTGCGACCCCCTCGGCCCTGCCTCCAGGCTCCCATACGCACAGCTCTGCGGGCACCGCCCCCCCTTCCCCCCCTCGCCCAGGCTGTCACTCCGCTCCTGCCCAGGGCCCCGGACGCCTGCTCCCCGCCCCCGAGTCCCGCTGGTCCTGGGAGCCCCTGCAGCATCCATTACGCCACCGCCTCTGCATGTGCTCACCGCCGGAGCGTGAGCTCTCCAGGGCCAGGCCACAGCTCAGCGGCCTGCAGGACTCTCGGCCCTTCGTAAGCTCTCCAGGGCCAGGCCACAGCTCAGCGGCCTGCCGTCCGAGGCCCACAGTCTGCGCAGCGGCAGACACTTGCTGGGGGCTGCGGAACGGATGGGCTGGTGCCGCGCTGCGGGTCTGAAACGCCCCAGCCGATCCGAGCCCGGGGCTCACCCTGGAGATGCACCTCGTGGTCTCCCCAGAAGGCTCTGTGTACGCCCGCGTCATCCCAACGCGTGAGACCCGCAGCACGCGGTGGAGCTGTTCGGTGGTCCCCGGGGACAGGGAGGGGACGCCACCCTCGCAGGGCGTGGTGATGCAGAGCCCTCCTGTCTGCACACGGCAGGGTGCACGGCTCGGGGACACGGTCCTCAAGGGAGAGTGGGCACCGGCCACCAGGCCAGGGGCGGGCGGGGTGAGGCCGAGGCAGAGCGGGGTAGCAGGGCGCTGGCCGGGGCCGTCAGCCTGCTGTGGGTGCCTTTGACGTACAGGGAGGGCCACACTGTTCCTTGGCCTGAGAATTAGCCAAATGCCCCTGATGTTTCGGAAGCTGGGAGAAACCTGGGCTTGGGGATGGGGCGAGGCATTGAGCAGGGTGGAGACAAAAAAAATCTTAAGTCTGAAAACGAGGCAAAAAAAGGCCGGACCTGCTCCAATTTTCGTGTAGGACACAGGAATGAAAAGTCCGGAGACATAAACACCCCAAAGTCTGCGAGGCCTTGAGTCGATGACCAGGACCTGAGCCCATCGTGGGCCTCGGGACCTCGTCACACCCTAGTTGCCACCCCAAGGCCCCAACCCCAACAGCAGCTCGTAAACTTGGGGGCGCCGTTCAGTCCGCAGCCCTGTGGGAAGAGCTGGGAGGGACACGAGATGGCGAAACCCCAGGGGTGCCCAGCAGTGGGAGCATGAAGGGGGCTGCCCCGTCCCACCCCGGCCTCCTGCTGGTGCCCTGTGCCGGCCAGACCCGGGGACGTCTGAACCGCAGGGAGCCCAGGCTCGGCAGGGTGCAGTGGGCAGTGAGGGGCCCCAGAGTGGCCACGTCCCGTCTACGAGGGCCGAGGGGCGTGCGGGGCCAGGTGCTGCCCTGGCAGACGTTCCCCACTGTGCCCTGTGGACGTGAGTGACTGGACTTCTCAGCGCCGCTGGTCCGATGTTGCGGCCCACGCGTGAGCGCCAGCATCCGTGGCCGTAATCATGACCTGTCTTGCCCAGAGAAGGAGCGAGGGAACGAAGGGAAGTGTGAGCATGGAAGTGGAGGGCGGAGAGGGGGTGCGGCCAAGGGGAAATCGGGGGGGGGACGTGGCTCAGGCTCCGGAGGGCGGCGGCCCCCACGACCCACCCCACCACCGCCGGCCGGGAAGAGCTGACCAGACGAACTCCTAGAGCCCAGCAAAACATTCCTTCAACCGCAAAGCCGTCTGTCTGTTTCGGTTTGTTCTGGCCGGAGTTCAAGGGTGAGAGGTTGGTCTTCTTCATCCTCCCTGGTGTGCTGGCCTCGCTCTCACGACGCCCCCCGAGAACACGCATGCGGACTGTCTTAGAACTTGACGAAGCCTTCTGGGCTTTGAATTCTGGACAAGTCAGAAATATTTTGGAATTTGATAGGGTTTATTTCAAGAGAAAACAAAACAATTTCCTGTTTTGCAATAAATCCTTTCACAAACCCCCATGAAGACACTTGGCAAGCGCTCGCCGGGTGCCATGAAGACGCCTTGAGAAGGGGAGTCAGCTCAGCACGGTCTGTCCTCTCTGTCCCTAGTTTCCGGCAGAGCGAGTTGGGGCAAGGGCAGTGGAGGCCCAGCTTCGACGTCCGGCCCGAAGCCCCCAGCTTCGTGTCACGTTGTCAGCTCGGTCTCCAAGCGGCTGTGAAGTCAGGGTGCGGATGCCCAGGGTAGAGACGAGGACGCAAAGGCTTGTCCTGTGACAGCCACACCCAGGCCAGCTGCAAGGAGATAGATGGGTGACCGTCACCCGCGTCCTCCTGGCGTCCTGGCCCGGGACCCGAGGCCCTCGCACAGCGAACCGCTGACCGTGAGCGGCTGCCTGTCCTGCTCACCTCAGCCCAGTGCCTCTCAGAGTGGCGCCCGACCCAGGCGGGAGTGGGCACCCAGAACAGGGACCGCCGCCTCCCTGGCCGAGCATCCGGGCCTTCACACCCGCACCCAGCCGCCTCGACACCCTCCGACACGCAGGAAGGTCGCAGGAGCTTTGTGGAGACACTTCAGACCTGCCGGCCAACCATGGTCCAAAGCGTATGAAAGCCAAACCCGTACTGGGAGCGGCTACGGATCAAGGATTGAGATCGATTTTGAAAACAACATCTGTTGCTTTGTTTTAAATAAGTTACACATGAATATCCCCGCTTGCTGAAATTGTTTTACAAATCTCTCCTTCCACCCGTCAGCGCAACTTCCTCACCGTCACTGTGACTACGCGGAAGCAGCCGGAAGCTCCTCCTGCCTGACAGTGGTGGTGTCACCCATGCGACCACAGGGAGGCGACAGGAGGCCGCTGGCCGTGAGCGCAGCGCCGTGCGGGCGTGTGCGGGCGTGTGCGGGCGTGGACGGGTGTGTGCAGGCGTGTGCGGGCGTGTGCGGCCGTGCCCGGGCGGCATCTGGCCAAGCCACCCCCCTCATGCTTGGGCGGCGATTGTGCGAGGCCCAGGTGTGAGTGTGACTCCTACACCCCCACAGGCGCTGTTGAGGAACAGCGTGCAGAGTGTGTGTAAGTTATTCTCTACTTCTCCATTTTACTTGATTTTACTGCGTGAAACAATTTCATGTCTTTTAAATATAATAATAAAATCAGGGGCTTGTATTTTTTTTCTGTAGTAACTCATTTTCGTGATATTTTACGCGAATATCGGCTGACGGGCTATTGAAATGTTCAGTTTTCTTCTCGGGCCAGAGACTCAGGGCGTGGCCAGGGTGCGTGGGCCAGTGACAAGACCTCTGGGACCTGATGCTTAGGAAGCAACGTCAGGTGCCACCGCGGTGTCTCCAGGGCTCAGGGTACCCTCCCCACTCTGCTTTTCAGGCCTAAGTGATGATTCGACCTCTGGCCAGGAGAGGCCTGGAGGCCACCTTCCATCATCTGTGGCTGGGTCCAGCGGCCACACCCGAAGGTGGCAGATCCCGTGGGGCTGGCCACACAGAGTACAGGCTGCTGCTGCTGCTTCGAGTGCGGCCTGGCCCTGGACACAGCCCCATTCCCTGGGGGAAATGTCAATGTGCCTGAAGCCTGAGCCCCAGAAACAGCCCTGCATGGCCAGGGGCAGGGCGAGGGCAGAGCGGAGCCCACTCCCCTGCTGAGACTGCCTTCCACGCACACGCTGGCTGCACGAAGGATACGGACAGGGGCATTTCCGCCAGGGCCAGGCCGCTGACAGAGAGAGACAGAGAAGGGGACGAAGACACCGAGAGGGACAGACAGACGGAGAGGTGGGAGGGGAGCACGGGAGGAAGAAGGGGGGCGGGAAGGAAGGGAAGGAGCCACTTAGGGGTGCATTCCATCAAACTCCTAACCAGAAGCCCCGCCCGCCACACGCAGAGCAGACAAGGGCCCTGCTGTGAGCCTGGCAGACCAGCGCCCTGGGGCTGAGCCCAGCCCGGCAGCCCGGAGTGGACACGCGTGGCGGCTGCCAGTCTCAGACGCCTGGGGAGGCCTGTGGCCGCGGAACAGCTCCCTCCGGGTTCCCGTGAAGTCGTTGTGCGAGAATGGTGGGTGGCCTCACCGCACAGATGGCTCTTTGTCCCCGCTGACACCTGCCATCTGCTTGTTTGTCTAAATGACGCCGGAGGGGCAGGGCTCCCAATCTGCTGCCCGGCCCTTGCGCCCACAACACCTTCCTGACCCCGGGCCAGACAGGTCCCCGGCCTGTCATCCCAGTGCAGAGGACGCCTCCGTTCCCTGTCCCTGCGCTCCCCAGGGCTGGTGCCCAGTGCTGGGCAGAGCAAGAGCCGGGAAGGAGGGCCGCAGCGCAGCCTCATGGGTCCCCCTCGGGAGCCGGGTGGAAGCTGGTGCCCCCCACATGTAGCTCGCACACCTGTTAAGGGAGCCGGCGTTGCCTGACCAGACTGCAGGGGAGAGGCCCAGGGCAGATGCTGGGGCGGCCTCTGGCCAGAGCACAGCGCGGATGGATGGGTGACAGACGGACCCGACGCGAACCCCGGCACCTCTGTCCGCACGGGCACCGCCCGGGCCTGGCCGGGTGCTGCCGGGGGCCCTGCCACCTCTCCAGTCGTCCCAGCTGATCCCGCGTAGTGCGCACGGTTGACACG
>NW_006438073.1:10676514-10679107 GCF_000325575.1 Pteropus alecto
GTGGGCCCCGCAGCGCTCACTGGACTCGGGACGCGGGGTGCGGTCGGCACAGCCCTGGCCGCCAGCAGGCGTGGGGCCAAGCGGGTGGTGGACGTGGGTGGCTGCGTGGCCTCGGCGCAGCTGCAGCGCAGAAACGACTGGGCGGCGGGCACAGCGCCGAGTCAGGCAGCGCGGCCCAGGGGGGGACTGCGGGACACACACCCTGCCGGGGACCACGTGTGACCCTGCACACAGCTGAAGAGAAGCCGCCACAGGAAAGGGGAGACGGCATGGCACCCAGGCCTCAGCGATGGCGGGGTGTCCGGGAAGTGGGGCGACGTGTGGACACGGCGGACACAGCTCCCCGAAGCTTCGGAGGCGCGGGAGGAGCAGGCGTGGCCCCGGGAGCCAGGACGTCCAGCGCGCACTGTCCCTGGACAGGACCTGCGGCCTGATTGCCTCCGGGCGGCCAACACATTCTGCACTGAGTGAGCCCGAAATCCTGTGTTCAAAGGAAGTCCCCAGACCTACATGTCTGTGTGCTCGCCAGTTAATGATACACCCCAAAATAGCTGCACGCTGAGGGGCGGCGTCTCCATGGCCCAGACGTCTGGGAGGCGTGAGGCACCCGGCCACCTGCCCAAGCTGCGGAGGTGCTGAATGGGGACCCGCGTTCCCCAAACCCGCGGGGCAGCCCCCCAACTTTCCAGGGGGCCCCCTGGTTCTGTCTCCGTTGACAGCTACAGCAAGGCATGTGCGTGGCTCTCCCAGGACCCACGGCGGAGCTAATGACAGGCTGCCGCATTCGGCAGCCCGGAACGAGGGCTATTCCGGGGGCCGCGTCCGAAGGCTCTGGAGCCGCCGGCCGGGGGCCCTCCGCGTGCCCGGCGTCTGCCCGCAGGCCGGACGGCGAGGCCCGGGAGGGAGCGCAGGAGCTGGGACGCCCCCGACGCCGGCCCCAGCTCGGCTCCGGCCTGCTTTCCTCCAGCCCTGCCGCCAGCCACCGCCCCCTCCGTCCACCGCGGGGACCCCGCAGGCCTGCTGCCTGCCCCAGCCACCTCTGTGCTCCGTGCGGTGAGGTGTCCACCCGCCCTGCCGCCGGAACACAATGCCCATTGTCCTCGTCCCGCCGTGTGCCCCCTCCCGGCTTCTCAGAGCCTGGGTGCGTTCACCGCGCACGCGCCTCTCGCAGCGCCCGGCACCCCGCGGCCCCCGCAAACCAAAGAGCTAAGCGACCGCGCCGCAGCCTCTCCTCGGCTGCTAACGACACACTCGTTTATCTGAGAAGAAAAGACATTTGGATTGAAAGTTTCACGTATGGGGTCATTCCCGGCCTCGTGCAACATCGCCGGCCGACCCGGGACAACCTGGGACCACCTACTTTTCCTTCTCAGGCCCGAGGGTGCAAGAACTATTGTGTGGCACCACCCCAAACTAATCCTTCCATTTGCTGAAAACAGAATTCCACTTAAATAACATGTTTAAGAAACTGCTGGTGGCAGGGACAATGTCATTCATCTTATTTGCATTTTTCAATGAAGTGTTTCCAACTGTCTTTATACTAATTAGTTATATTTATAGATCACAGAGGGTGCATTTCACACAGAAAACCACAAAAAGTGCGGTCTCTGCCCTGCCCAGGGACGACGACAGGAAGGGGGCTGTTCTCGTGGGAAGCGGGAGGCCGGCTGAGTGACATGGAGCTGGAAGGAGCCAGGCGGGATGCTGAGTGAGGGGCGAGGAGGCAGGCGGAGGGGCGCGGGGACATGGCCGGAGGCGGAGGCCGTGGCCGGAGCGCCTGCGTCTCCGTCCTTCACAGGACTGCGAGGGATCAATTCCAATGGGGCACTTCAGAGGCTGGGAGGACGGGGCCTCTGCGTCCCTCACGCAGCCAGCAGCGCCGTCCCCCACCCTCGCCAGCTGCCCAGGCCAGGGCTCCACGGAGAAACCACGGAGAAACCATGGAGCCCGGCGAGCGCCTCCCACTGCCCGAGGAGCTTACGGTCCCGCTGGGGAGAAAGCGGAAAGGCGTGGATGGCGTGGATGGCAGGACGGCACACGCCGACACGGGCAAGTGCCGGCTGTTCAACATGAACCTCGAATGTCTCAGACTCGGAGGTCGGGGCGAGCGGGGAGCGGAGTCATCAGGAGAGGCTCACGGAGGAGGTGGGACAACCCTGAGGCCGGTGAGCCGCTGGGGGTGGCCCCAGGCTGGCGACACAACACAGGCCAGGCAGAAATGTGGAGGCTCATGACTTCCAAGCACGTGGGAGCCGAGAGTCTGGAGAAGTCGGGGAGACCAGCAGGGCTGGTGTCTGAGGAGCAGGACGGGGTGTGCGGGACTCCGGCGCACACCGCACTCAGCCACGCCTGGAGGGAAGACAGGCAGGCGGGGCCTGGCGGGGGGCGGATCCAGACGCTGCGAAGTGTGAGGCCCGGTGACGTCTACCGGCAAAGGGACCACGCTGGACAGCCCTGGTCTCCCGCGTCCAGGCACAGTGAGCCCCATGCCTGTCTCCCGCCGGCGCCCATTTCCTGCGGTTTAATAGATGCGAGCGTCTCAACCCTGTGACATAAAAGACAGCGGTGCACAGGGGCGTGTGTCACACGCGGA
>NW_006438073.1:10679281-10684279 GCF_000325575.1 Pteropus alecto
CGGGGGAACCACCGTCTGGGGCGTCACGTTCTCGTCGTCCTTCTCTCTATTAGTGTGTAATTTTCTAAATTTGGTTAATGCCGATGTACTTTCACATTGGAAACGTGGATTTTGTTTAAAAATAAAATAAACATAAAAACAGCTCTAAACTGGTTTTTATCCTCCTCTACCTCGTCTTTTGAAAACAAAGCTGACTCCGACCTCGCCCTGGGCGTGGCAGGCTCCGACGCCGCGTTCGGAGAGTGGCTGTTTAAAAGCACCTCTCGTTTCAGACGAGTCTGAACACTGGGTCCGAACTGGGTCGGAACTGGGTCGGAACTGGGTCGGAACCCGCCAGGAGCCCGGCCTGTGCCTCCCTTGGCGACTCCGCCCTGCAGCCGGGCGGCCTCCACCGGCCAGGCGGTCACCTTCCTGCCCTCAGCCCTCAGCCCATGTCCCGTTCCTTCCTCGGATAGGACGCCGCCTGCAGGTCCCGCTGCCTGGGGTGACCCCTTCCTTGAGAGTCCCTGTCAGCAGCCCGACGGACCCCACCCTTTGGACGGCACCTGATGACAGCCTTCCGCGAGGCGGGGCGCCCAGGAGCCCCGTGCCCCGCCCTCCCCTTGGGGTGGGGCGCCTCCCACCCACGGCCCTGAGCACGAGCACTGAGGTCTCCACACCCCCCCTCCAGTCGTGCTCTGCGTGTCCCCAGAGCGTCACCTCTGCACAGGCCACAGCCGTGTCTCCCCACGTCTGCGTGGCGCCCGAGCACAGCTGCCGCCGTCTGGCCCCACAGACGGGCGCCGTTGGCTCCGGGGCCCCGGCCCCCTCCCCGCTCCCAGGGGCTGCCTGGGCACGAGGAGCCCACGGGGCAGGGGCGGCACAGCTCGAGTTCAGCCCGCCAGTCTCCAGTCTGCAGAGGCCTGTTTCCTGGCCCGAAGGACGTGCCTTCCAGGAATTAGAAAGAAGCCACCGTGGCTCCTCCCCGACACCTGGCCGCGGGCGCTCCGGGCTCTCCTGACGGGGCTGCTGACGGGGAGGGCCACCACGCCACTGCCGCTCCCGAGCCCAGGCAGGCGGGGCAGCCCCAGACCCGCCCGCCGTCCGCGCCGCGTTTGCTTGCCGGGCCTTCTCGGTTTTGGGGGTCCCCTCTCTGCCGCCCACGGAGCGTCTGCCCTTGCTCTGAGCGCAGGTGTTTTAGGCCTCGTCCGCTGTCCACCTGCGACTCCTTCTGACGCGACACAAGCTGATCCTGTTGATGGAGCCAAAGTCGTGTGTCTCCTCGGTGCCACTTGAGAAGGATGACGTTCCCTGCCCCGCAGATTATAAAACTACTCCTCCTTTTCTATTCTTTTGAGTTCCTGTTTTCTGTGCTTACGCCCTTCCCCATAGAGTTAGGGATTTGGGGCTAACGATGGTTCTGCTCGTCCTCGCCTGCTCGAACAGGCCACGCACGCGTTCCCTGCGCTGGGAGGCCGAGTAGAGAGGACTCGCCAGCCCTTCCCGGGGCCTGGCCGTGAAGGAGGAGGTTTCAGACGCGGGGTGTCCCCCTTCCCCTCTGACGGGCAGGGCAGTCCCAGCCTCCCGTCCCCGGACCAGAGAGGGAAGGGTGGCGACCCAGTGTGTGCGGCGTCGTGCCGCCCCAGTTCCGAGCTGGGAGCTGCGGGCACGCTCGCTCAGTGGCGGCTCCTCCGTGGGCTCCGTGGGCTCCGTGGGCTGCCCACTGCGTCTCCCTCAGGGCCATGCGGCTTCCTCCAGGTAGACCCCGGGGCCCAGAAGGCAGGCGACAACGCCAAGGCCGATGGCTGATGGGGCGGCCCCTGAGCCATCAAAGGAACCCCAGCCAGACGTCGCCGGCGGTGAGGGCGGCTGCTCACGCCCGCTGGCCTGGACCACGGTGCAGGCGCAGTCCATCGCTGCTGCTGGTCTCGTCCTCACGGACGCTCCCTCCACAGGGCACCACCGGCGTCCCGGCCCTGAGCTCCCTTCCCGCCCCCGGGACCACCCAGGCCCCCGACACAGAGCCAGGTCGAGTGGCTGCCCCTCGCAGGACCTCAGCACTCACAGCCTGCTGGGTGCCGCCGCCCGCTGCGGACCCCGCTGTGCGACTCTGCTGTCCAGCTGTGTTCACTCGACCTGGCCGTCCTCATCGGAACTCCGGCAGCTGACGAGGGCGAACGTAGCGACACTGCTTCCTTCACGTCTCAGAGCAGACCGTGCTTCCCGCCCCGGCGCGGCATGGCGGGGGCCCTGTGACCAACCCAGGCACAGCTGCACACGGAAGAGGTGACCGAGCAGCACTCCCGGGCCCCACCATGCCTGACCCGTGGGGCCCGGACTGTCTGCAGGGCCCTCACCAACTCCCCCAGACGAGGGACCGTGGGACGCGTGGCCCCCGCCCACACGGGCACAGGCTCCGGGCCCTCTCGCCACAGGCTCAGAGTCGGGGAGCCACCCAGGCAGGGGTGGACGGGGCCTGCAAGGGCCCCACTCTGCTCGTCACCTCCAGATGCCACACTGCTGCAGGGCGGCTGTCCGCACCTGGGCCCACTTGCCCCTCCTGGGTGCACCTGCCACACCTGGGCCCGCCTGCTGCACCTGCCGGTCCCTCCCGCACACACCAGAGCACTGACGCCTGTTGTTTGCTCGTGGCCATCGTCTGGGCCTGTGGTGCCAGCTACAGCCTGAGCCCCTCACAGTCCTCGGGCTGTGTTGGGTCACCCGGATCCACACGGAGCAGGGATACCTGCGCGGAGGCCTGGGAGAGGGGCAGCCAGGCTCCTCGGACTCCGCTAGGCACTCCTGGGTCCCCGGTGAGGGCCAGTGGGGGTGGCTGCAGAGTGGTGCCGATGTGGGCCCAGGGCAGAACCACAGCCACACTGGGCCTGAGCAAACTCGCTGGAGGCCGGGCTCAGGGCGCCGTGCCGAACGGGCCGGGCCCTCTGCTGGCACTGGCAGCCGGGCCGCCCTTCCGGAGACCCTGGCTGTGCCACCGCAGCCGCCCCACCCCAGCCCCACCTCCCCCGGCTCGAGCACCAGCCCCACGCCTGCCCCTCCAGACACCCTCCACAGCCGGCCTCGCGCCCAGCCCTGGGGCCAGGGTGCCTGCTCCCACGCGACCCCACCGCTCACAGGAGCTGCCACAAAACATGGCCCTTACCTGGCTCGGCCTCTTCCCGCCTAAACCTCAAGGTCACCTTCGTAGCCATGTGCGTGACGCCACGTGTGCCCACCCACCCCAGGCGTTCTACGGCCCCCACCCAAGCGCTGGCAGGGTGGCCGATGCGTGTGCTTCTCCCTCACGGCACAGAGGCCGCTGCTCCTCGGTCACTTCTGCAGTTCAGGGGACTCAGCAGGCCCGGGGCCAGCGGTCCGCAGGGGCCCTGACCGTCGACACCTCCCTCTCCTCTGGTTCTGGGGGGATCAGCAAACAAGGCCACTGTCTTGTCCCAGCGGGACGCTCAGGCCAGGGTGTCCACGCCCACTTGGCCCTGCCCAGGGGCCACGCCCCGGTGTGGCCGCACGGGCAGGCGTGTCCGCGTGTCCTCCGTGCCTGTGGGGCTCTGGATACTCAGCGCATTGTGACACAAGGACGCTCTGTGCTGTCGGCCCACGGACGCCTCCTCCGCGCAGTCCCCACGCCCGCGTCGGCCCCGCCCGACTCATGCGGCCTCCCCACCGCCCAGCCCGCCGCGTGTATTTTGAATCTTTTCGTCCTTAGAGACTCGTTCTGGGTAGACGGGACCTGCTTTAAAAAACAAAAACTGCCAAGAAGGGTTGTAACCAGCCTCAGTCCTCAGTCCGTGGGCAGAGCTGGGCAGAGCTGGGCACAGCGAGGTCCTTGAGGACACGGCCAACGTCTCTGAAAGGAGAAGCCAAAATGGAAGCACACAAGCTGGTGTCACGGGGGGACTGGGGCCGAGGGCTGCGGGGACGGTGAGCGGAGGGGCCGAGGCCCACGTGCTGCGTCTGTCCCCACTGCCCACGTCACGGCGCGTCATGGCCACATCGCCAGCTGTCCTCGAGCTCCTGCAGGTGACAGCCGGGTCACCTTCATCGTCTGTCCTGGGGATGAAAGCAGTTCCTGGACACGGCACGTGGTCAGTGAAAGTTCGCTGCGCTGAAGTGAACGGAATCGGTTCACTCTTCAAACTGTGGACCAGTCCCTCTGCGCCTGGGACAGGGCCTGGAGGCCCCCAGTGGCCACCGGTGGCGACGGCTGGTGACGGGTGACGACGCCACTCGGGAAGGAAAGGTGTGGTGTGGGTCTGTCCAGGCCGGGGCGGGCCGGGGTGACGAGGCAGGAGGTGGACCCAGGCCTAACGGGTCTCGGGGACGTGGGCTGGGGCCTGGGCAGACACGGCCCTGCTTCGTTTCCAGGGCAGCACGGCCCTCCCAGACCCCCTCCTCACGGCGCTCGGCCTGCGGCCACACCCCCTCGGCTGCAGCTGTGGCTTCATGAGCCCACAAATGACCGAGACGCGATGGCTATTTAAGGAGTCCGGGCCTTTGGGGCCCGCCCCCAGTGACAGCCACGCCACGTGGGCATTTGGTGCCTGTACGGTTTTCTGGGTGCCAGATTGCTCCCCGCATCTGCCCTACGGGTACTGAGGCTGAGCCCTCCTCTCAGGCCGCGGTGATGGCGCCACTGGGCTGCATCTGTCGTGGGGCCCCTCGCAGCCCCTCGGGCGGGCGGGGTCCATTCTCTGCAGCTGCAGGACCGAGGGACCTGGCTCCGTGCTGACAGGAGCTGGGGGCCCAGAGGTCGCCCACACTCCTTGCCAGGGGGTTTCCCCATGTCGAGGGGCTGCTGCAAATCAGAGTCTCATCCAACCCACTACGCGCGTCCCATTGTCCTGCAGGTCAAGAGCAAGTCGCGGGGAGGGGACCCCACCGGGAGCCGGGCGCAGGGGACACCATCCCAGGCCTCGGGCAGAAACTCAGATCTGGGTGGACAGGTGGGACTGGCCCGGGGGCCGCGCGGTGCTGGCGGCGCAGCTCCTGGGGTGCCCCGCCCCC
>NW_006438073.1:10684466-10684742 GCF_000325575.1 Pteropus alecto
GCCCCCTGACATCGCCCGCCACACGGAGGCGGCTCCTCTGCGCCCAGCCCGCCCCACGGACCCCCGGGCCCCTCCTGGCGCCCGCACCCACCGTCCCCTGATCTCAGCCCGCGGGCTCCCCTGCCCTTGCCGCCTCGCGACTTCTCCCTGGACGTTTGGGTTCGAGTGTTAACTCCACCCCCGGCCGCCTGGCACTGACCAGGGCCTCCCTGCCCTTAGGCCGCGGCTCTTCCCAGCCCTCCCGCCGCCGCCGATTGTCCGGGGAGGAAATAGACT
>NW_006438073.1:10684793-10698482 GCF_000325575.1 Pteropus alecto
CTAAACAAAATTCACTGCGTCCCCACTGTGCCTTTTCCCCGACTTCCCTGCTTCACAAAGCTAATTGCAACCTTTAACATCAAACGGTCTGAAAAAACACACCTTCCTCACTCCCGTCTCTGCAAACGCGACCGGGCTCAGCTTCCCCCACCCCCCGGCCCTCGTGAGCCGGCCCCGCGGGCCTGGCGCTGCTCCTCGACGGGCTCCAGGCGTTTGCTTGGTGCTCGCCCGGCTGTCACCAGCAGCCCTTCGGTGCGGATGCAGAGTCCCCTTTGGGCCTCCTTTCCCACTGGCAGGGAGCCGCGTCCCCAAAACACCAGCAGCTGGATGGGAGCCATGTCCCGTGCCCCGCAGACACCGAAGCACCGGTCATAACCAGCCTCGGTCCCGGTCCTGAGCGAAGCTGCACAGGCGGATACATCAGAGTCACAGGGGCTCGAAGAAGGGGGTTGTGTCTCCACCTCCCCCTCGTCCCTCCTCTGGGGAGCAGACAGCAGGGATGTGGGGGCAGCGGCTGCAGCCAGAGTTGGGTGGGGTGGGGAGGAGTGTGACACAGAAGGACACAGCTTGGGACACAGGGCGGTCACGGCCGGGACCAGGCAGGTCCCAGCTGCGGCTCAGGCCTCTGCCAAAGGCGCGGGTCGGGGGGTGGGGGGAAGGGCCACAGGCTGACATGGACTCTCGAGGCTCCACGTGGGGAAGAAACGCACATGAGACCCCAGACGCCAGCAGTCGGCCCGGTGTGGCCCTGCCTCACCCATGTGACCACACAGGCGCTGCCCAGAGCCACCGAGATGCCCGAGTCCTCGCAGCGCGGTCAGCGTCACAACGTGAGGGGCTTGTGCGGCCCCCGGGCCACTGGGCAGGGTGCGGGGGGGGGGTCCCCAAGGGCTGGCCTGAGGCAGGCCCACAAATGGCCCCTGCCCAGGCCTGGGGGCATCCTCGGCTCCTCCACAAGCAAACGAAAAACGGAAGGAAACTCATTTTCCACAGAGTGCCCTGGGACAGCCCCTGCCCGCGGGACGCGAAGATTCGTAGCGACTCCGGAGGCGTCACGGCCAGGCCGGCTCTGCCTCGTCCGAGGTAGCGTCAGGGGACGCTCGGGGCCCTGAGTGTGTTCCCTGTGTGTTTCTGGGCCCAGGTGCAGGGAGCACCCCCGCCAGCCCCTCAGGCCTCACCCCGCCGGCTCTGCTGCCCAGTCTGCGACGGTGACTGCGGTTTAACCTCTGAAGTGAAGAAGGCCAAGGCCCCTGCCTGCCCGCCCCTGCCCCCTGCAGCGTCCGAAGGTGGCGCTGACCCCAGGTGGGTTAGGGCTCAGGATTAGCCCTGTGGCCGCAGGGTCCGGAAACTGACGGTTTGCTCTGGGAACTGACTCACCCCAAACCGACTGGCCCTTGAAATCAGCCCCCCCCACCCACCCCGCCCCGTCCCCTCAGCTCTGCTGGTCTCTGGAGTCCACAGCCTCTTCCCCCCACCCCGGGTCCCCCCTCCCCCACCGTCTAGATCAGGCTGGGGACAGCTCACTACCTCCAGGGTGACAGACAGTTCTGGGAGTTTTTCCTACAGCTCATCACCAGATGAACGGAAAGCCACGAGGAAAGGCAGTATGGGGGACACTACTCACAGGCTGGATCCATCACACACTCTCCACTTTGGGGGCCCTGGTGTTCCCCAGGATTCCAGCAGAGCCCTTGGGACTGTAGGGGGAGGCGTGTGCTGAGGCACCAGCCCCCAGGAAATCCAGCGGGCATCTTCGCGGCACACTGCGCGCTGCCGGCTGTTGCCATGCCAACACCCACGCGCCCGCCTGAAGGGCGGGGGCTGCATTGGGGTGAGTACGTTCCCGGCGTCACACAGCGAGGCGGTGGCCCAGCGGAGATTCAGGCGTAGGCTGGCCAGCCCCCTCCCCGCCCGTCCTCCACGCCGCACGCCCGTTCTGGTCGGCGGTTTCCTGTCCTGACCCAAAACCACAGATTCGGGCGGCTGTGACACAACAGCCCCCAGGTGGCTGTCTCCCATGCCTGAAATCGAGGCCCTACCAGAAGACCTGTGTATGGAGTACGGCCAGCCCCGCCTGTAACTCCCCCGCCCTCTGGACGCGGCGGGGCCTCTGAGACACCAAGGGCTCGGGGCCCGCAGGTGGGGTCAGCACCCGGAGGCCTGCACGGCACAGATGGGGCAGAGGGGCTGCTGGGGACATGGAAGGGGGGACCGCGAGGGGCCTACAGCTTTAAGGCTGAGATGGGCAGGGCCAGCTGGCTGCTGGGGACCGTGAGGGACGCTGCGTCCTCACAGACGGTGTGTGGGGCTTTGGGGTGGGGACAGAGACAACGGCAACGAGGCTTGAGCACACGTGGCCCAGGCAAGGCTGCCTGACGGAGCTGTTGCTGCTTCCGGTGGTTTGAGGCTCCCAGCGCTGGCCTGGGCTGGGGAGCCTACTGGACGGGTGTCCCTCCCCCGCGTGACCGCGACTGTGAGCCCCATGACGAGAACCTCGCCTTGGTGCCGACGGCCTGTTTGGTAGGCAACGCCCGAGAGAGAACAAGGCGGCGGGCGCGAAGCGCACTGTGTGCCATGTCTCACCACTGCACCCCCCCCGCCGCACGGGCACCAGCACGGAGGCCCCTGACCCCTGACTCCGCTGCCCCTGCTGCTCCCTTCCCAGCTCCCCTGACCCCTCCCCGGGGAACGGCCCTGCTCTTCCCGAGCTCTTAGTGGGAGGCCTGTGCGTTTCTGACTTTGTGAGTCCCCAAAGTCTCCCTCGAACTCAGCCTCAGAATGTAACCTGCCGTCGGCACACGGCGGCGCCAAGGCAGCGCATCCAGTCCCTGGGGCCTCTGACCAGTGGCCTCTGACCGGTGGCCTGTCAGGGCCTCAGGGCGCCGCGCCCTGGCGGAGGGAGAGGGAAGCCCCGCACACACGCGTCCGCGGGAACTGCGGCGTGCCTCGCGCTCTGCGCCCTGCTGCAGGCCGGTCGCCCTCCTCCGCGAGCGAGGCCTCGTCCACCCTCCTGGCCATCCCCGCGAGCAGGTGGGGCCCGGCCACACGCGCGAAGACCGGGACGATGGCCGTGCCCGGCGGGCGTCTTCGGCGAGGGCCTGTCCTGCAGCGTGTGGAGCCGGCGTCTGTGACTAAGCGACGGCTCACGGCCTAAGCCCTAATCATCGCCGTTTGGTCCCTAAAAATAACTGTCTCCCGCCCAAATTTAGAACAGAAAACAGGCCCTTGGAATGCGGCCTCCCCCGTAACCCCGCCGAGCGGAGGACGGGACGTGCGAGCGCCCAGGTCCTGCAGGACGCGGCCATGTGGGGGGCCCCGCAGAGGCCCCGCCCCCCGTGCGTGTTCCGTGGGCGTGAGAGCAGGGGCTGGAGCCCCCGCAGCTGTCCACAAGGCCCCCGGGGAGCACACACATGCCCCCCCCCACACACACACACACACACACACGTTTCTTCTTCACGGCCGGGCATGGAGCAGCTGCCTTCCCAAAAAGCAGCAAATGCTGACTCAGGGATGACTCGGTCAGCGCTGGGCCGGCTCCAGCGCAGCCTGCGTCTTCCTGTGGGGGAGGCGAGCGTCCAGGGCTGACCCGCACACTCAGCAGAGCGCGGGGGCGGGGCCTCCAGGGAAGGACACAGGGCCACAGGGCAGGAAAGGGGGGCAGGCCAAGGAGCCGATGGACTACCTCCAGCTGCAGCAGGCCAGCCCCGGCCAGTCCCCCGCTCACCCCGTGACTGACCAGGCGCACAGGGGGCCCTTGGGCCTCGGACAGCAGGGCACCTCGGAGAGGGAGCCGCAGGGACCCAGGCCCGCACCCGGGCAGCGCGAGTTCGCTGGGAACGGCGGCCACGTGGTCGTCAGCGGGGTCAGTGTCGCCTGTGCTCGCGCACCTGTCCTGCACCCTGGGACAGCATGGGCGCCTGGGATCTCCACCCGCACGCCGACTGGAGAGGCTGTACCCCCATGGCCTGCCGCCCGCAGCGGGGCGTGTCCACGGGAGAGAGCGTCACCTGTCCCGAGCGGAAGCTGGGAGGGAAGCGCTTTACGCGCGCGCCGAAGCCACGCTCCGGGCCGTCCCGCAGGCGGCTGAGCGGCCCGGACCACCGTCGCCCTGGCGGGTGCAGCTCAGGCACAGTAACCAGGCTGCCCTCAGGGACACGGCTCCTGACAGGGACGCGTCACTGTCACTGCCCAGCGGGGGCCTATTTGGTGGGTCCTCGTCGGCCGCGCTCAGCGGGGCATGTGGCCCTGGGTCCCCACTGCGAGGAAGCCTGACGGGGAAGGGTGTGGCCACAGCGGAGACCCTCGGCGACAGCCCACGTGCCACCTGGGGTGTGGACCGCGTGTGGAGCTGCGGAAGCGCCTCCCGGGGCATTTGGGGCCCGCGGGACGGGAGCTGCCACCCTCACGGGGACGGAGACGGGCAGGAGGCCGCAGGAGCAGAGCGGGGCACCGCGGAGGCTCCAGCTGTCCGTCATCGGCGGGACCTTCCCTCGTGAGCCCGCCCGCTGGCTCTGTCGTCCGGTGCCCCCGGGCGCGGTGCTCCAGGCCTCAGGGACCTCCTCTCCTCCCAGGTTGCAGGACCAGCTCCGAGCTCCCCTCACCCCAGTGGCCCCACCCCTCCTAGGGCCATCAGTCCAGAGCCACCTCCCTCTGGGACAGCCTTCTGCCTGCTTCTCCCTTTCCCACCCCTGGGGGTCGGAGGCCACCGTCCCTCCCAGGCCTGGCCCTGCCCGCCCAGGGGCTGCACTGCAGCGTCTGCTTCACCCCCACCTTAACCAGCCCAGTGTGTTCTCCCAGGAAGACGAAACTTCCCGATCTCCCCTCCCACCCGTGAGCAGGGGTGCGGGGAGCTGGGCTGCCTCGGCGTGGGCTCGGGGCGGCGCCGACGTCGGCGTGTCCACCTGGGCAGGGCAGTGTTATCCCAGCTGCACCGACGGACGCGGAGTCGGCACCTCCGATCTGCGCAGGGCAGAGGGGAAACATTTTAGCTTTTGCGAGCTGTACAATCTCCGCTCGACTCTGCCGTGTGGCCGAACACAGCGTGGACAGGTGCCTTCCCGGTGCCGTGTTATCACCGCGCACGCGCCGAGGCGCCGTGGCCTCTGCCGGGGCGGCCGGGACGGGCGGCCCAGGGCAAACTGACGAGCTCCTGGCGTCCGTCTGGAGAAACGCTGCTCGTCTCCGTCTCGCTTCCGAACGGAAATGTGGAGAACGGGTCAGGCTGAGGCTTTTTGCTTTGCAAACGTGTTTATCAGGGTTTCGTTGGCGACGGAATGGTTCTTGCAGCACATGAGCCCGTTCACGGCCGCCCGGGGCCCGGGGGCCAGAACCCGGATCCTGGCCACTCGCCGGCCAATCGGAGCTGAAAACAGGCGCAGTTTCAACGCGGGTTGATGAGAAAATAACTCAATTCCCCCAAAATCCAATTTTCAAAACTGCATCTGCGATCTGGTTCTGGGTGAGAAGGCGTAATTGCGCCCACAGCCAACCGCAGCTGCGGAGCGGGCAGGGGCTCGGAGGGACCCCGAGGGGTGAGGCACAGCGCAGCCCAGAGGGGCAGGGCCCCAAGCGCGCCAGCTGGCAGGGACTTTACCTTTGCCCTCTGTGGACACGGGTCACACGCAGAGGACCCAGGAGAAGCCTCTGGTCCTGGCTCATGGAGCAGGAGAGGGGGTGTTTGGTGCCCACACGGGGAAACCCGTGTCCCTTGCTTTCCTGTCTCTGTGCCTCGGGCCCCAGCTGTCCCAGCCCTGGCCACGGCAGCAGGAGGAGCCCAAGGGCCTCATGCTGTGGGATGGAAACTTCCCATGCGACTCAAGAGCAGACGTCCCTGGAGGACCCTACTGCACTGTCCTCTGAGCACTGGGTCCCAGCATGGCCCATGGGGGGGGTGCAGTGGGACGGAGCTGACCAGCATGTCAGAAGTTTACAAACAGAGCTGACATTAAAACCACACCCACAAGGCAGGTTGGTGCTTGTAGCTTGAATCCGGCCAGACAGACGTCCTGCTAACGCAGAAACGTTTTCCAGAGGAGTCGTAGACGCTCTGGAGTCCCACGGCGTTTTTAAATGTCTGGCCTGTGATAAGAAACACTGGACTGGGCACACGAGGAACCAGGACGATCGCAGCCTTCATGGGAAAGGACGTCGGCAGACCCCAGAGCTAAGGCGATACCAGCTTTGGAATTACCTGAGGACACAGCTCACACACACGTCCCAGCAATGAGGACAGATGCCCTGGGGGAACGGATAGGAGGTCTCGGCAAAGCGGGAGGACGACAAGGAAGGACCACGTGGACGCTTCAGAACCGAAAAGTGTGTTAACTGCAAAAATGTGTCAAAAGCCCTATCTGGGGGTCAATTGCCAGAGACGACAGGGCGGTCAGCGGACGTGAGACAGACCCTGGTCCCCACATGAGCGACAGAGAGAAAAAGATTGGGAAAAGAAAGAGTGAGCCTCAAAGACCCGCGGGCACCCCTCAGGCCCGACACGGCCCAGCCCACGGGAGAGGCCGGCGAGGTGGGAGGGCTGTCGGGAGGGTCCCCCCCACCCACCGCAGCCCAGGACGGGCGGCCGTAATCCTAGAGGCTTCGGCAGTGCCGGCTCCCTGCTGGTCGCGAGCCTGTGGCCGCAGGTCCGTGTGCGGGGCCTCGCCCGGCTGGTCCGTCCGGGCTGTGCCGGCCCCTGAAGCACAGGCCTCTGAGCTCGCATGGTGGCGGCAGCAGTCTCTGCGGCCCATTCCCTTGTGGGGTGTCACCGGATCTGGACACCCCACAAGGAAATGGAAGCTCCCTGCGTTCCTGCCCCCGCGTCCGGATTCCGGGAGGGGCTGAGCCAGGCGTCCAGGGCGGTCCTCCTTTCTCAGACGATCGACTCGGCCTTCATTACGCGTCCAGCGCCCGCGGCGGCAGCACCTGTGCTAGTGTGTGACTGACCACGAGAAGTCGAGCGTGCGCCTGAGCCACGCTAGATCCCGCCGACCCCAAAAATGACCAGAACCCCCAATTTAGCAGGGGACATAAATCTACACGTTCAAGAGGAAGACCGAACTCCGAACAGGACGAACTCCGAGAAATCCACGCCAGCTCCCATCGTAATCAAACTTCCGAAAACGGAGACAGACGCAAATCAGCCAGAGCAAACGGCGGGGAAGAGCAGCTGAGCCGCTGGAGTCTCGTCAGACTCTACGAGGCCCGAGAGGAAGCGGCGGCGTAGACTTCAAGTGCTGACGGACAAGAACGAGGAGGGTGAAGCCGGCTCCCGGTGACGGAACCGTCCCCCGCACACCTGCCTCAGAAGCACCGACGTGAGGGAGCCGGGCTGCCGGCCGCGAGGGGCAGCGGGGCTGCGGGCGCCGCGCAAACCCCCTTCCTCCCCGGGGTCTTCACGCCAGGCGGAAGCGAGGGTCGAAGCGGGCTCTCCCGGGCTTCCAGCGCGTGCCGCTGTCCCACGACGCAAGGACGAGGGGGGACTTTACCTTCCTCGTGGAATGGCAAGCGGACCGTGAGGAGCTGAGTGTGTGCCCTGTCGTCCCCGGAGCGGCCACGGATGACACTGACGGGGACACAGAGCAGGTCACAGCGAACGTGTAAAAAGTTCTCACGACCCACAGGAGGCTGGGAACAGGGCAGCAGAAGGGCGCAAAGCAGAGGAGCAAACGGAAACCAAATTATAAACGCGGATCCAAATCCAGCCGCACCGGTGAACACAGTAAATGTTCATAGTCGAAACACATCGATTAAAAGACAGAGATTGCTAAAAAAAAGACAACACAAAACTGAATAACGTGACCCGACTTTCTCAGCTACAGCCACAGACAACAACACAGGCAGGCGAAAGGCGCAGGAACGAAACTCACCGGGAAAGGTCCATCTAGAGAAAGATGGAGCGAGCATGTGACGTCACGGTCAAAGGGAGCAGCGCACAATAACGGAGGGACGATTCGCCCGGAGGACACAGAGCCCTTCCCGTGTGGGCGCCGGACCCAGAGCTCCACATAGATGAGGCGAAAAGCGACGGAACAGAAAGCAGAAATGCACGGATCTGGGTGTAAAACACGCTCCTCTCAGGAACGCGTGAACAGAACGCCTGTGGGGACACCGAGGGCTGCGGACACGGGGCGCATCCACATGGCACCCCGAAACTGCGGGACACGCCTCTCATGTGCGTGCACTTGAACGTGAACCGTGATAGACCCTTCTCCTGGGTCAAAACACACTCTAAGAGTTCAACGGGGCTGAAATCACACGATGTATGTTCCCCAACTCTAACGGGATCAAACCAGGCGTTGACAACGAGGTGAGAACGTGAAAAGCCCCAAATACTTCAAAACCAAACCAAACTCTTCTCCATAATCCTTGGGTCAAAGAGGAAGTCTCGAGAGAAGTTAGAAAATATTTAGAAATTAGAAAATATTGGAAAAATGTATGAAAATGAAAATACAGTATATCGGAATGTGCGGGTCGCAGCCCATGCTCAGCGGACAGTGCTGCATTAAATTCTGTGTTATAACTGGAAGAAGCACTCGATGCAATAAGCTTCAAATCTAATACATTAGAAAAATAAGACTAGAATAAACCTAAGCAATTCATATAAGAGCAGAAATAAAATTAAAAAGGTAAACACGGGACATGACTCCAGCGTTGGGGACATAGGGGACAGATCAGCACAGAACCTGCAGCCGTAAAACGGCAACAAGGGAAAGCTAGGAACGCCAAATTCTACCAAAAATGTAAAGAAAATAGTGTAATTTTTACAAAATAGCTTCCAACATGACCTTGACACCAAAACCAGGAAAAGACAGTTATGAAAAAGTACTATCAATACCCCTCATGACCACAGGCTCGAAACTCCTTAACAGACAGGAACGAACCCAGGCATGCGTGTGTGTGTGCGCATGTGTGTGCGTATGTGCGCATGAGTGTGCGTGCATGTGCGTGTGTGTGCGCGTGTGCGTGCGCACGTGTATATGTGTGCATGTGCACGTGTGTGTGCGTGTGTGTGTGCGTGTGTGCGCACATGAGTGTGTGTGCATGTGCGTGTGTGTGCGCGTGTGTGTGTGCGCCTGTGTGTGTGCATGTGTGCGTGCGTGTGTGCATGCGCACGTGTATGTGTGTGCGAGCATGTGCGTGTGTGCGCACGTGTGTGCGCTTGTGTGCATGTGCGCATGTGTGTATGCATGTGTGTGTGCGTGTGTGCATGTGTCCGCATTTGTGTGCATGTGTGTGCGCGTGCATGTGTGTGCATGTGTGCGTGTGTGTGCATGTGTGTGCATGTGTGTGCATGTGTGCGTTTGTGTGTGTGCGTGTGCATGGGTGTGCGTGCACGTGTGCGTGCGTGTGTGCGCGCGCGTGTGCGCGCACGTGTGTGCATGTGTGTGCATGTGTGTGCGTGTGTGCATGTGCGTGTGTGCATGTGCGTGTGTGTGTACATGCGTGTGTGTTGCATTCTTTGACATTCGATGCTTTTACCCCATGACTGGGACCGGGGCGAGATGTCCTCCCTCCCACTCACCCTCACGCCTGAAGCACTAGTCAGGGCAGTAACAGACACGCAGGTGGAGAAGAGACAGACCTGTGTCTGTTCATGGACCACGTGACTGTCCACGTAGGAACCTCGAGAAACACACACGAACGTCCTGCCCCTAAGACGTGAGCGCACACCCTGCCCTACGGTCGCGGTCAGGAGTGGGGACTGAAAGTGAACCGGGGATGCCCCCGAAAGAGCGGCACGCGCGGAGCGTTTGCTGGGGACCCAACAAGCCGTGTCTGGGACCCGCGCTACCACCCGCGGGACGTGCGTGGACGTCGCCGGAGAAGAACCGAAGGACAGAGACGCGACCTTCTAACCGACTGGGAAACGCGGCGTAGCAGGCACGTGGTCCTGCCCCGCGAGCGTAGGGACTTAGCGCGACCTCGGTGCAAGTCCTGGGCGGATGCCCCGCCTGTGCGCGTGGAGAGGCTGAGTTTACGTCTCCGTGGAGGAGCGAAGCTAGAACAGCCAGCACGACTTCGAGAAGGACTCGCGCTCCCCACTTTGAAAGCTGCAGTACCGAAGTCAGCGCGATGGCGGCACAGAACCGACCGCCCGAAAGGCCCAACCCCTTGGCCAGGCGGTTCTGACAGAGGTTCAAGGACAAGTCCACGGAGAAGGGCTGATCTTGCCCAAACATGGCACGACCCGAAAAATCGGTAAAGTAGACTTCTTCGAAAGGGAAAACGTCCTCTCTGTCAGAGACGCCGGCGAGAATGAAACGACAAGCCTGTGGACGGCAGGAAATGTGTGCGGACGCGTGTCCAGCACAGTTTGTATCCAACACGCAGAGAGCACACCACACACTCGAGCAGGGAAGCAAGCAGCCCGATCAAAGGGTGGGCGAAGACGCTTCGCCAAGAGGTGTGACGAAGCAGGGGAAGGTGTTCGTGTCACCGGCCCTGCGGGAGGTGTGACTTCAGGCCACAGCGGGAACCGCTCACACACCTGCCGACGACGGAAATGCGGGAACCGGCCCCACGGGCGCAGACGAGGCTGCGGCGTGACCGGGCACGGGCGTTCCTGGGGACGCAAGGCCAGCCGCGCCCTGGGGACAACGTGGTCCACGTGATGCAGCCCCCACCCCGCGCCTCGGAACCCGCTGCGGAGGAGTGAGTGCCCGGGGCCACGCACGCCGCGGCTCACCACACGGCAGGGCCGGCGACGGGAAGGGCCTGAGCCACACGCCACACGCAGGGCGTCCTGCCGCACGAAAGCCGGCCACGGAGGTCACATGCCAAGTCGTCCCATGCATGACACACACGGACAAAAGGCAGGCGAGAGAGAGACCAGTGGTTGCCGGGCTTTGGGGAGGTGCGGTGTGGCTGCGAGGGGCTGGCCGGGGAGGCGTGGGGTGTCGGCGGTCACTCGCGGGCATTAAAATTCACAGAACCCCCCACCATCGAAGGCCAATTGCGTCGTCTGCTGCTGGAGAAGACAGCAAGCCTGCTCCGAGCAGCTGCAGGCCCAGGCCAGGGAGCACTGCAGGGCGGGCCTCACGGGGGCGGGGGCGGGGGTGTCACGGCACAGCCCCCCGGGCTCCAGCAGGTCTGCCCAGACGGGACGCGCCTGCCCGCTGGCCGCCTGCTCTGGGCCTCCCGCTCCGGGCCTCCCTGACCCCACTCTTGTTGACGGAAAGCAGGTTGCCTGCATCTGTGGGAGGCCGGGGGCCGGCCTGCCTCCTGCCCGCCGGGGTCCTGGACCCTGGAAAGCCCCGTTCACTTGACGGAAGGTCCCTGTGCGGGGCAGCGGCACAGCCCGCTGCGGCCAGCAGCCACAGCTC
The DNA here is from genome assembly GCF_000325575.1 of Pteropus alecto. NCBI lineage: Eukaryota > Metazoa > Chordata > Mammalia > Chiroptera > Pteropodidae > Pteropus > Pteropus alecto. The sequence goes on from NW_006438073.1 coordinate 10,696,109, forward strand.
CTTCCACTTGGTCCCTGCAGGACCCCTTTCCAGCACGAGGCTGCCACCGGTCGGTCAGCGCCTGGGGCACGGGTGCTGACCTGCATTTCGTTTGGTCTGCTGTGCCCAGCGAGAGGCCCCTCTGAACAGCGTCACCTGCAGAGGAAGGAGTGGTCCCGAGCTCGGCCAGCCCGGGCAGCAGGAGGAAGAGGGCCATCACGTTGCCAACGTCCCCGTGGGGGTCGGGCACAGCCATGCAGAAGACACGCCCCGCTTCTGTCGGAGCTGACCGCGGTTCAGGCAGCAGACACGAGGGCTGCCCCCGGCGGGGGGTGGGGACCCCTGCGGTCACCGTGCGGGGCCAGGCGATGTGGGGCCAGGCTGTGGGCACAGAGCACCAGGGAGCCGCAGGGCCCGAGTCCACTTTGCCGGGGCCTGGGGATGCCCAGTGGCCTCGTGAAGCAGACTCAGGAGTCCCCGGCCCCGCGGCCCGCATCTCCGCATCCCGACTCTGCGTCCTGCAGGTGGACGGCGGTGTCGGCCGCCTCTTCTGCAAAGCTTGGTCCATGCAGCCCGTGGGCTTGAAAGGGCGCTGAGCTCGGCAGGCATCTCGAATTCCTCCCCCTCCAAACGTGGACTGTGTTTACACAACAGACCGTCCCTGATTCCTGTCCCTGTGGTCACGGCCTCCGCCGAGGACGGAGAGGCCTGGGTGCCAGCAGGACAAAGGACAGACTTCCGGCCCCGCTGGTCGGAGCGCAGCTGGCGGCCGCCCCGAGACCAGGCTGTGGAGCAGAGGGCCTACACCCCAGGCCCCGAGCAAGCCCCAGTCTGGGGTAAGGGCCGGCCTTCGTGACGGTCGTCTGGCTTGCCTGCTACACCCGCCCGAGACGGCGGGGCAGGTCCCGTTGTCCCAGCGAGGACTCCGTGGTGCTGGGTCAGCCGCCCACGCAGGTCGTCAGAGCTCAGAAGCAAACACTCCACGTCGGGGCCTCATTGGCCCTGTGGCCACAACTTCATTTTGCCTCTTGTGGAATGTCAGCTCTAGAAAGTTCTGGAAGTTCCCTGAGCCGGCCGCCCAGTGTCACTTGAGTGCTGGTTAGAAATGCAGAGTCTCAGGCCGCACCCCAGAATTTTTGCATCAGAATCTGCACTTTAACAAGATCCCAGAGACCCGCACACAGGCTCCCCGTTTCCCAGCCTGGCCCAGCCCACTGGCTCAGATATGTCTTAAAAAGAAATTTAAAATAGCGCTCTGGGTTTGGGGCTAAATCTGATTGTGCACACATTTCTTTCCTGCTTAGAACGCTGAGGAAGGCTCGGCTCCTGCTCCATGGGTTGTAACTTGAATATAAATAAAATGCAAGATGCCAAAGCAGACATGAGAGAGGCCACGGGTGAGTGGCGCCCATGCCCGGGTGTGGAGTCGGGGCCGAGGGCAGCAGGTGGCCGAGCGCCGGCGGCCCTGCCGAGCGGACACGCTGGCCAGCTTCTTCCGAGCCGGGCGAGGAGGAGGGCGGTGACCGCAGACGGGGCTCCCAGGCCTGGGGTGCATCTGCTGCTTCTCTGCGTCAGCAGTGGAGCTTCGGGGGCCTCGTGGGGGAAGCCTGTGTCCTGACCGGCTCGTGTCCTGGCCCCATGGCCCCCACCGGGCCCTGGGAGAGGTGCCCAGGAGGGGTGCCCGGCCTGCAAAAGCACAGTCAGCGTTGGGGGTATTCCACATTTTGGAAAAGCAGAAATAGAGTCTTTCTACCAAAGTAACAAGCTCCAGAAACTCTCTTGGCCGTTTTGAGACTCCCAGAGAGAGGCAGTTCCTGCCGGGCTTGGTTGGGGCTCAGGGCGAGGGCGGGTGGGGCTTTCCCGAGCAGACAGGAAAGCCTGGGGGGCGAGGTCCGAGACTTAATGACCCCCAGGATGGGAGCAGAGGTGGGGGGCCCAAGCAGGCAGGCCGTTGGCTCGAGGTGCGAGCGGCATTGCAGACCTACGCGTCCTGCAATGAAACCCTCGTTTAGAAAGGGCCTTTGGGGGAGTGTTTCAGCTGACAACACCTGTCTGCCCCTGGGGCCCCAACACCCACCTTTGGGGGCAGCCACCCAGCAGGAAGCCCCTCGTAAAGTGTCACCTCTGTCCCCACCTGTCTGCTTGGCTACCTCTGCAGTCCCTGAGGCCACCAGCCTGGAGGCACGTGGGAGCTAGCAGTAGGTGGTGGAGGTGCCGGGGGTCCCCACCGACTGGGGGGAACGGAGTTTGCTGGAATGAGCTCGTCAACACGGCGCCTTCGGAGCGGCTGTGCTGACTCACGGACAAAGCCATGGTTCCCCGCTCTGCCCGCAGACCTGCATGGCTGACGGCAAACGCGGCCGGTCCTACCGCCTGGCCCCGCACCGCCTGGCCC
>NW_006438073.1:10698633-10711856 GCF_000325575.1 Pteropus alecto
GGCCTTGGCCTCTGCAGACTGTCCACCCAGAATTCTTGCCTTGGGTGACAGGAAGGAACTGAGTCATTATAGCTACGCTTTGGGGGGAGATAGGGCAGAAATGGTTAAACCCAGATCTGCATACCCTCTAATTGGCAGTGGCCTGGGACTGAGGGGGACATTTGGGGGAACGATTTGGATTCCCAGGGCAGCCGAGGGGAGGCAGGAGCCCGCGTGGCTGACCCGCGCGTCTCCCGCCGAGTCCAGGTGGGCGGCACATCTGTGCACCCCGCTCCATGAGCACGCGCCGGGGACCCAGGCGGTGCGGCCTCGCCCCGCCCGCTCCCCCTGGGAGACCCCTCGCTGGCCGCATTGGAAGCTTCGCTCCCTGCATCGGGCTGTCACGCGAAGCCTGCAGGGTGCTGCCTCCTCCCGCGGTGACGCGGGTCCCTGGGGACTCCGCACTGTCCCCCACGAGCTGGTGTCGACCCTGTGTGCTCTCAGCTCCACCAACAGAGCAGCCTGGTGGCGGCCAGATGCAGGCTGTGGGCCTGAGCTCCCGCTAGCTCATGGGGCCTGGTCCCGCAGGTGGGCCGGCGTGGCCGCCCCGAGCTCAGATTACTTCACACTCCCTCGCTCCTCTCTCGTCCGGGCCCCGTGACTCACCTGCCGCAGGTGGCCTCGGGCAGCTCGCGTCTGCTCTCGCTGTCGCTGTCGGGCGGCCGGGGTGGGAACCTCCGTGTGCCCTCGCAGGGCCGCTGTGCCCGTGAAGTGGCCCCGCGTCCAGTGTTCTCTGGAAAGTGTCAGGACGGGCTGTGGACACGCTGGAGGCGGCAGCTGGCGTCAGCGCTGCAGCCTGACGGGCGCTGCCCGTGGCCAAGCAGCGCCGTGAACTCCGCTGTGCTCGTGTGGAGCCGGGGGCGGGGGCCACGCTCTGTCATGTGGCAGGACAAGCCGTCGGTGGCGTGACCAGTGCGGCCCTTTACTGAGCGTCCAGCACTGAGCGCCTCACGGTTCCGGCATCTGTCTTCAGTGCACACTGCAGGGAGCTGGCCCGGTCGGGGGCGTAGTGTTGGGGACCCAGGCCCTGCCACCTGGGCCCGGCAAGCACTCCTCCTGCGGCTGCGTCAGGCTGCCCGGCGGCCACGGCGGGACTGAGGCCCCCACTCCCCGCCCAGGCCCTCTTCACCTTGACCCTCCCGACCGACTGGGCTCCTCGGGGCCTCCGTCTCCGCTGTGTGGCGCGAGCATCGGGCCCGCAGGGTGGACAAGGCTCATGCCCGCTCCCCGGGAGCTGCCCGGACAAGCGCGCAAGGGACAGGGACGTGAGGGAGCGAAGCGCCACCACCCCACTGCCCGCGAGGAGGCCTGGCACGCGCAGGGGCCAGGAGGCATGGCCGCACCAGGGGCCCCGCGCCCGTCCGTCTGTCCGTCCGGCCTGGCCGTGCACCTGGTGGCTGTGGGGCCAGGACAGGACGGGCTCCGGTCCGGCGGTGCCCGAGGGCCAGCGAGTAAGCCGCAGCCCTATGCGCCTTGGTCGCCGGACGCCGACGGGAAGCGGCCTCGGGACTCACGGTGACCCGGCTCAGGCACTGGCCACCTCATTCTGAACGACAGTCTTCTCAGCGAAAGGCTCTTGTTTCAGCAACTAAGACTGGAGGTTTTTATTAAAGATGCTAATGGTATAAGTTATTAAACCGGTGCTCATGGTTTAGTCTTGAATTAAAGAAACATAAATACCTGGGTATAACTAGTGATTTTCTTTATTAAACTTGACAATTACGTCTGGCTTTGACCCAGGGTTAAAAGCCACTGCTTTGGTGGAAGAAGACGTCACGTCAACGTGTCCTTTTGGGCGAAGAGGGGACAACATCCGGCTCTTGCGAGTGTTTCAGCTGAGGTTTGGCACTTGAGACGTGACGTCTGTCCGTCTGTCTGTCAAAACTGAGGCCAACAGCCGGGTGACCACCTCAAACGTGCTGCCTTTCGGAGCGGGCGGCCGCTTAGGCTGTGGACTCTGCGGCCCAGACTGAGCCGACCTCGGTGTCCCCGGTCACCAGCACGCTCAGTCCCCACGCCCAGTCCCCTCATCCGCAACGGGAGTCGGGGCACAGCCCGAGGCCCTGGGAGTGTCGCTGGCAGGCCCCTTACCGCAGTGTGGCCGGCACGGCCCGCTGGGCAGCGGGGCGCGGGATGCAGGAGCCCGAGGAGCTGCTCGGCGACTCCCCCAGGAGCCGGGGTGTCTACGTCCAGAAGAGGCACGTGCACCCGTCAGGCTGCCGACTCCCCACAGCTGGGACCACGTTTGTCTCCGCTCGCAGCTTCATCGCCGCCCCGCAGGACGGCAGGACAGTGGGCACGGGGCACCGGGCGCGCCGGCAGGGGCCCGCAGGCGCACCCACTCGTCATTTTGTGTCCCCGGCTGCTCTGCAGTCTGCACACCGAAGGCTGGTAAGGTGCTTGGCCAGCTGCGGCCGTGAGGCAGGGACCTCGGCCCAGCTGCTGTGTTGGCGTCAGCGTGGCCGGTGCAGCTCGCGCTCCAGTGGGCAGCACTCGGCCCGCGGCTCCTCGGCCAGAGCACGCGGCGCCCGCAGGCAGCCAGCCCTGGGCTCCCGTGGGTGCCTAAGCCACCGGGCCAGGCTGGTTCGGCCCCCTGCATCGGCGTCCCTGAGCATCCCACGTAAGAGGTCTGCCGTCGGGATGCCCTTCCTCTGTTACAACCTCCTCTGGACATCGGGCTGCAGCCACGGGCAGCGGCGACTTCATCCGCACGGGGGAAGGGGCCCCCACAGGGCCTGCGCGCCGGGAGCCCAGCACCCCAGGAGACAGTCTCCCCAAAACGCCCGCCCGTGCACCCCTCACAGACACGCGGCCGGTCCACAGCACCCAGACCTCTGCAGCGAGAACAGCTCGGGTTCAAACTCCCGCACGAAGACCCCACATGGCCCCGGACGCCTGAGACGCCATAGTCAGCAGCAGGCGGATGGACGGGGCACCCGGTCCCCGGTGAGACCCCGGTGGGCACCGTCCAGGGAAGCTGTGGGGGGCAATTCCCCCACAAGGCCTGAGGGAACCCGAACTGAGCTGGGGGTTGTTGCCTGCGCTTCTAAAATTACCTTCCATCTAAAACTCAAGTGAAAGAAGCTACGGCCGTGTGCGGGACGCCGGCCTCCCCCGGCTGGGCCGTCGGGACCCAGGGAGAGAGGCTGAGAGGGCGGGGCACAGCGCGGGACACCCCCCTGCGCCCGCCCCCGTCACCACAGGCTGTTGACCGCCACCCGCCATCCCCGCCCAGCGCAGGCCCTGAGCCAGCGGCTCCCGCAGGGGACTCTGCCTTCCAGGCCTCGGGCTGCCGTACCGGGCGGGGGCGGGGGGCAGGGTAGCAGCTGTCGGGCGAGGAGGAAACTGCAATAAATACACCACAGGACTCCAGAACGTTCCGTGACATCACCCCTTTAATCCCCAGTGTGCAGCGAAGCCAGCCCCTGGCGGGGCCGTGACCGGGGCCTGCTGGGTGGGCGGTGACATTGCTGGCCGCTGCTGGGAGGACTCAGGTGACTGCCTGCGGCTGACCTCCTGCCACACAGGGACGTGGCATCTGACATGGGTGCCAGTCCATTCGAGTAAAGTGCCCTCTCTGGGGCTGTCACCACGGGGCTCTGTGGCCAGTCAGTGAGGCACAGATGAAGGGAAGTCGGTCAGAGACGCGGCCGGCACAATGGCGCGGGCGTCCGCACGGCGGACCTGTGGCCAGTCAGTGCCGTTACGTGAGGCACAGACGAAGGGAAGTCAGTCAGAGACGCGGCCGGCACGATGGCGCGGGCGTCTGCACGGCGGCCGCGTCCAGCGCCAGCTCTGCCCGGCGGGCGCGGAGCTGTGTGGGCCTGCTTCCCCCAGCCCCCTCCCCTTAACAGCCAAGTCGGCGACTTGCAACAGAGGTACTTCAGATCTGCCGTCCGACAATTCGCTTTTTCTCCGATAGGGCCCAAATCATGAAATTCAAGAAGCCTGAAAGTTTGGAGTTTTCTTTTAAGAAAATAAGAAAAGAAGTTTGTACATTTTTCTTGAAAGCTTCTGAGCGATGCACCCCCCTGCGGCAACCCGCCTCCCCGAGGACCGAGGACGAGGACGAGGACCATGTTGCCCAACTGCCTGTGAAAGCCGGACGTGCTGGGTTTGTGGGGAGCCGGGAGGCCGAGGCGGCCAGCTCGCTTAGTGTCGTTTCGGAAGCTGGGGGCTGCGTGCCCAGAGGAGACGCCCCAAGCCTGGGCGGCAGGCGGCTCTGGGCGGCCTGGAGCGCTTAGACGTCCGGGGAACGGCAGAGGGTTGAGAAGGGCTTTCCAGGGACCACGTGCTTTGTTTCTGCGGCTTCGTGTCGCCGAGGCCGGACAATAGGGTGGCCGGCCCCTCTCCTGCCGCCCGCCCGTCCTGCACACGTCCCGCCCTGTCCGATGGCCGTCCCTCCAGCTGAAGCGCTGTCCGCTCCTCCCCGCTGGAAGGTGAGCCTGGTGACCACCATCTGGGGAAGAGGGACTCTGTTTCACTATCTGAGTCACGTAGGTAACTTTCAAACATTATTGCCCTCCGGCTGTTACTGTCCGCTCCTCCCCGCTGAAAGGTGAGCCCGGTGACCACCATCTGGAGGAAGAGGGGCTCTGTTTCACTATCTGAGTCACATAGGTAACTTTCAAACATTATTGCCCTCCGGCTGTTTGCAGACAGGTCCAGACACCCCTTTGTCCCACGGGGAGGACATCTGGGGTGGCTGGGTGGGCTGGGGAGGCCTCCCACATATCCGGTTCTCGGGGGGCGTGGCCACTGGGTCCTCCAAGTGAAGCCTGGCCGGCGGGCAGGGCCAGGGTGCTGAGCCAGCTCTTCCACGAAACACCCCGAAACCAGCTCACCCCTCACCACGACCCTCGCGTCCCCACAGGACCTCCTGCCCTCCGCACATGAGGGGCCAAGCTGGGGCCCCCAGCAGCTGCTGTGGGAATGGCCCCCGGCAGCGGTCCTGACAGGCGGCCTCGACCTCATCTCGGGTCTGGGCACAGAGCAGGTCCCGAACGTCCACCCCGCTCCTCTGCTGAAGGGCGGTGAGTGTCTCGCGGGCCCTCCAGCCCCGACCCACGGCTCGCTGGACGGCCGGACGCGCCACGCCTCCCCGCACCCTGGGCACTGCAGGGTGATGACGGCGCAACGGCCACCCTCTCCGACTGGAATTTTATTTTTGCATTTTTAATCGAGAGAGAATTTACATACGGTGCAAGGTGCAGAGCATACGGGTGAGGACGTCCTCGGTCAGCCCGACAGGGGCCGGAGCAGGGGGACAGCCGGGCGGAGGTGAAGAGTTTCTGAGGCCGGGTCCCTGCCACCGCCGGTCCCCGGGCCGTGCCGCTCACCCCGCCAGGGTCCACGTGCTGCCACCGCTTCCGCGCCCCCCGAGAACGGGACATGTGGGAGGCCTCCCCAGCCCACCCAGCCACCCCAGATGTCCTCCCCGTGGGACAAAGGGGTGTCTGGACATGGCTTGCTTTTCTGGGCCAAACCTCAGGCAACTCGGCTGAGAGAACTTGGAGCAGAAACATGGGGTTGGGAAAGGCGACCGTGACAGTCACACACTGCCGCTGACGGCGGGGCCACGGACGGGCCTGGCGCGGCGGGGGGCAGACCCACGGCTCCCGGGGACTCGCGTCCCCTCGGCCTCCCCACACGTCAGCTTCCCCCCTCGCCGTCCAGGCGCCGTCGGGAGGGGACGTGAGCCACGCGTCCGGCCGTCCTGGCTCTTGGTCAGGGCTTGCGGCTCCATCGGGCACCTCCCTCCGGGGTCCAGCCAGCGTGGCTCCTCCTCTCACCTGGGTGACACGGTCAGTCCATCCGACGGGGCCCCGGGAGCTTCGGCCAGCCCTGGCTGGTGTCCACAGGCCCCTGGTTTAAGAGTTGGGGTCAGGCTGTGAGGTAGATGCTGGAAGCTCACATGCCATCAGCTGTAGGCCACGTGCTCGGGCCATGCCGCGTCTGAGAGAAGTCACTTCTGCAGGACCAGACGCCCACAGACTGGCCCTGGCCCTGGCGCGGTGCCTGGGGGTGGGGGCCAAGCACTCTCCGTCCACGCTGAGCACGAGGCTCTCACTGGCCCGGCGGGAGCTGGGCACTGGCCCTAACTGTGACTTGATCCTGTTGTGTTTTCTCTATGAACTGCCTCACCATTAAAACGGGAAAGAGCCTCGGCCTGGTGGCCCAGCTTCCTGACAAAGCCACCGTTCTAATTATCGGGGGTGAGTCAGCAGCTCCGCTCCAAGGGGCGCCTGGGGCCTGGCTGCCAGCCACAGCTCCGAGCTCCTGCAAGCAGCTCTGTGCCTGGAAGCCCCGAGCAGCCCTGGTAGCCAGGCGCCCTCCATCCCCTCGTCTGTGTCCTGGGGGCTGCAGATAGAAGAGGCCACCCATGCAGCTTCCACCAGAGGCTCAGGTTCCAGGCGGTCCAGGGAGTCAGGCCTTTGGGGCGAGTTCACCGTGACCATGAACCACCCGCACTGCCTTCTGGCGAGTCTCTGCCCACAGCCCCCAGGCAGCCCCATGACCCCGTGGTCTCCGCTAACCCTCCCTGCCCTGCCAGGTCCTTGTGGGGCTGGGGTCCCCGGCTTCCTCATCAGCCCACAACCCGGGAAGGGGGACATGAGCGCACGTGACGCCTGGGGGCTCGGGGACACGGCCGGACGGAGTGGCCCGTCCTTGGCCTACGGAGGCGCCTGTGCAGGTGCAGAGCTGTGAGGGGACCGCAGGGCGGCCCCAGGCGCGGCTGCTGTGTGTCCGGGAGGCGCCGTGATGACTCCCGCCGTCCCTTCTCCAGCCCGCAGCCACGTGTCCCTCGGGGGACACTCCACGGCCCGCCACGTCTCAGCCTTTCCGCCGTCTCTTCCATCCTGTGCGCCAGACTGTGTGGCGTCTGTGCCCTCCTCCATGCCCCCCACGGGGCCCGCTGGGACGCCATTCTGCAGACACTGTGCCCACCCCCCTTGTCCCCCACCCCCCGTGTCTCCACAGCCCTGGCCCCATGGGTACCTCCGCCGTGAGCTTGCAGGCGTGGCTGCGCCCCTCCAGGTCAGAGACACCGACACACCCCACGCAGGCCGGACGGGGGGGAGGACTGACCAGCTCTAGGACGTGAATGACCCCGACGGGCAAAGCGGCCCTGGGCAGGGCCTGCCTGTGAGGGGTCCCGTGCCTCCTTCCTCAGCCTCCTGCTGCACACCCTCCTGGGACCAAGGCGAGGTCCTCACCCAGCCAGGAATGTCCCTCAGACAGAAGAGGGCCCTTCTTGGCCTCCACTGTCCTAGAAGGAGAAGGAATGGACCCATCTCACTATGCTCCAGGACTCCCGAAAGCCACCCCTCCCGGTGCCCCGACAGAGGACACACACCCGTGTCCGCTCAGCCCGGGGCGCAGGGCCCCCCACCTCTGTCTCCAGCCCAGGGTGGAAAGTCTGGCACTCACCAGGAGCTCACGCCGCCTGCAAGCTTGGGAACTACAAAGGTGCCGGTCCCACCAACAGGACAGGTGACCTCTCTGGATCCATGTCCTTTGCTGCAAATTAAAGAGCTGGATTAATCAGTCATTTCCCTAAAGTTTTCAGCCACAGAGATTTCATGTTTTCATCTGAAATCTTGCCTTGGAACCCAATATGTGAAACTCACGAACATGACCTAGCTCACTGCCGCTGAAGGGGCGAGCGTTTTCGGAGGGCCACCCAGGGAGCGACCCCTCTCCAGACCCCAGGACGGTAAACCCCGAGGAGGACCAGGCCTGAGCCTAAGATCCCACGCCGTGTGTCCCGCCTGGCACCTTCCAGGCCACTGCGCAGTGTCGCTTGTCTGGAGGAAGCCAGCGTCGCCTTGGGAAGACGCCGTGAGGCCTCGCAGGGGAGTGGCGTTTTATGAAAGCAAAGCACGACCCCCGCTGACCTCGCGCCTCATTCTAAAAACGGGTCTGACCGCAGCGTGCAACTGCTGGGGGTCCCTGCCGCTCCTGAGGCTTCTGTTCCCTTTTCCCTCCGGCCAGCGCACCATCCTCCTGAACTCCCCAAACGAGCGTCCAGCGAGATGACAGGGCCCAGGGCTGTGCTTCCACGTCCACAGAGGGAAGCTGTCGAGTGGGTGAGGGAGAACAGGGGGCAGACATGGCTGCTCAGCTCTCCAACCGTGTGCAGCCCACTGAGCCCCACAGGCCGTGGGGACGTGGGCAGCTATTTTGGGAATCCAGGGTTTACCGCCACAACTGCCAGACTCACACCGCTCATTCAGAGGGTGAGGGGCCGGCCGACAAACCCATTAAAATAAGGGACTCGTTTCAAATCGAGAAGGCGGCTCAGGGACACGAGGTCTGGCCACTTAGGAGGGTCCAGGGAGGTGATTAAACTCGGGTCTTAAACTCAAAGGAGAAGCAGCTCGCAGCCGTGACAAAGCTGGGGCTGATTCTGCACCTAACTTGACGGGCACGGGTATGACTTCAGAAGAACCTCCCCACCAATGCTTCCGTGGAGGGTCCGGGCGTCCAGTGGGACACAGGCTGTTGCTCTGAAGCTGGGGAGACTGAGCCCCATGAGGAAGGAGGGGACGTTCCAGCAGGTGCACAGAGTGAAGCATCCATAACCTGTCCCCCAGAGGAGGTGGGAGGTTCCCACACACCTTCCAGCCCCTTCTGTGCGGTCAGGTAAGTGTTGCGTGACGCAGGACAGGACCTCACAGGAGCCTGTGACTGGGGAGAGGCTGCTCTGTGGGGTCCCCAAAACAAGAGCCCCCTGGGGACCAAGGGGGACGGCATTCTTCTGCCACGGAGGGGCAGATGCGGGGTGTCGAAGAGAAGACTAGGAGGGAGAAAGCCAGGCGCAAGCGGGCGGGGCTCGGCCTCTGACCCCCCCGAGGCCTCCGGCCCGCAGGCGGGTTTAGCCGGTTGACCACAGCGCTGGTCACTGCAGACTGAGGACAATTTCTGCTGCAAGGAGTCCGTCTGCTCACACATTAAAAGGCCCAGGCAGGTCAAGAATTAGACTTAATTTTTCAAATTAGACATGAGTCGGAGTACTTAGAACCCCGGCCCGGCCCGGCCCGGCCTCCGGAGCCGCGGCCTCCCAGGCCACCTCGGACCACGCCCCGCTCCTCGGTTCTGGTGCGAATCAGAATCACCCAGGAAATGTGCGGAACCACCCGGAAAGTGCAACACAGCTGCTCAGCCAGAACCTGAACGCGCTTCAGTTCCCGGTGCTGTAACAAAAGGTCCCAAACGCGACGTCTCACGTGCAGTCTGCAGCGCAGGGGCCTGAAGGGTGCCTCCCAGGGCCGACAGCCGAGGTGTCGGCTGCACCCTCGCGGGCGCCCAGGGGAGTCCAGCCCTCTCCGCCTTCTCCAGCGGCCCGGGGTCTCTCAGAGGGTCCTGTCACCCGGCCGTCCCGGCCCCGCCCCACAACGCTGCAGCTCCGGCGGGACCGCAGAGCCCCGCCCAGCCTCGTCCTCTGTCCTGCTCTCCCTTCAGCCGAGTGCCCACTCGACCCGCGAGGCCCCACTCAGACCCCTTCTCCGCCATGCTTGCTCACCCCCCCGTCCCCACTGAACTGCTGCCCTGTTGTTGAAAAATTGAACTGCTTCTGTGCCAACAATTAAATCGCCTCTTCCTTGAGCCCGCACCAGCGCTCCTGATGGGCCCTGGGGTCCCCAGTGACCCAGCACCCACGGAAGTCGCCCCGCACCGGTGGCGAGCTAGCTTTCCTCGCAGGCTCTTTGCGTGGGGCTCCCCGCCTGACCCACCCCATGGCGCCCTCCCTCTCCTGACCGAGCCCCTCGGGAGGCCTCCTGTTCGCCTCTGCCGCCCTCGGGGCCCCGGGAGTCGCTGGCTCGGGAGGCACCTGAAAAAGCTTTGCATAGAGGTCCGAACCCGATCGAAGCCCTATCAGGCGGCCCAGCTGGGCGGCTGGGAACGGCCCACCGCGCAGGCTCCTCCGGCCGCGCCCAGGGCGGGCCTCCCAGGTGGTCCAGGTCCTGGCGCTCGCAGAAGGACTCTGCGCATCCCCGGGGAAGGGCACGAAGCTACTTGCCGCCAAAGAGCTGGGGCGAGGGTCACAAGCCCTCCAGGGCCTGCGGGTTAATGCCCTGCAGATGCTCACGTCCTGATCCCCAGAAGCCAGGGTGCTAGTCCGCTGACCCTGAGATGGAGAGTCTTGGCTTATCCCCGTGATCACTGGGTCCTTAGAAGAGGGGGCAGGAGAGGACTCACTGCTGGCTGGCACTGGAGTTGGAGGAGAGGCCGTGAGCCCAGGGACATGGGCACCTCCAGAAGCCGGAAAAGGCAGGACAATGGTGTGGGTTCTCCCCTGGAGCCTCCAGAAGTGGGTGAGCACCCCGGGAGCAGCACAGGGCTCCCAGGGAGGAAGGGAGATGCTTTAAAGGAAGAGGCGGCTTCGCACAGCCTGAGCTTAAGAGAGAAAAAGATCAGCCTGCGCAAATTTAAAGGGTACTTACATTGTAACAAATGTAAAAAGGACTAATTGTCGGCAATAAGAATCCACGTGTGCATCCAGATTGGAGTTCGCAAAGCACATTAACACCCATTACGTTATTTGGGCCTCAAAACAACCCTGTAAGGATGTGGATGCTGCAGGTGGGGCTGCGGCTGAGCAAGGTCGGGCACTTACTCAAGGGCGCCTGTTCCGTGGATGCTGCCAACACGACACGTCCCCACTGCGCCCTGCAGAGACGGCAGAAGCTTCTCCGGTTTCAAAAACGGCAGGGATTGTTTCCACATTCGAAATCGGTTCACCCTCTCGGACTCAGAAACAAATGCAGTAAGAACGGACATGATTCCCCAAAGCTACTTCACGACGCTTTACTCGAGTGGACGCCCAGGAAACCGCACAAAGAGACAACTGTTCGAGAAGCCTAGGAACGGAGTCCAGAGATCTTCGGGGTGTGGGGGAGGCGGGGAAGGGTGCAGCTAGGTCGTCGTCGGGGTTGCGCCCTCCCTCTAACCCTGCTCCAGTCAAGCTCATTAAGTGAGAAAAACCGTGGTCTGCACATTCTCTCCCTCGGAGCAACAAGACCTCGCAGCGATGGGCAGCGTGCCCCGATGTGCCTGCCCCGCTGTCACCTGCCCTTTAATGAGGAAGCCCGGCCTGCAGGGGCCGTGGCACTGTGCATTCTTAATTGATTAAATGGATGATTGAGTATCAGGCCTGAGCGTTTCTTTTCCAGATCCCCCTTTGCTTGGGATGGTGAGCGACGTTTCGCCTTCATTAGGGTGCCCAGGCATCCGTCATCACCCGGCCCGTCAGACGCGGGGCAAGGGGCTGCCGTAGGCACCGGCGCCAGAGCCGGCCCAGCCTCGCCCCGGGCAGGTGCACCCCCCCATCGGTTTTGCTGTTTTCAAGTCAGCATTCCACCAGGAGGCCTGTCACATGCTGCTTGAGCGGGACATGCCACATGCCACGTACCGTCCGACAGCTGGCCCCCCTGAGTCCCTAGTTCCCCTCCCAACCCACAGAGGGCGTAGGGCCCCGGCCTGGGCCGAGCTCCAGCCCACCACCCTTAGGACGGGGTGAGGGGACATCACCTGTGGGGCGGAGGAGGGACACCCATTTCCTCCCCCATTCTCCAAACAGGACCTTTCCCTAAAGAAATAAAATCGAGTTCACCATACTGGGGTCGGACCTCCAGCAGGGGCTTGCGGGCTACAGGCTGAGAGCCACGTGTCCTGCACAGGCGGCTCCGCAGTCTCACCTGACACTGCCCTGGAATCAGACGTCACGTCCGCTGACCCTACACTGGCCGACTGGCCCGACAGTAACACTGTATCACGATGGCAGCAGTGTCCTGTGACGGCAACAGTGCATCATGAAGGGGACGCTGGAACGTGAGGACAACTGCACTGGGAGCGTCGCACTGTCCCATCGTGATGCTGGCGGCAGCTCCGCCAAGGAGCAGGGCCCTGGGGAAGGCAGGCGGCACTCGCGTCACGGGGCCGCCGGTGAAGTGCAATCAGCCACTTCCTCTCCTGTCTGAGGGGGAGAATGTAGGTCCCAACTTGGTCCTTGGAGCCTGAGAATCAGTGTCCCCACCCGCTTTGGGGGGACGGTTCCCAGGCAGCCACAGAGAGTCACGTCTCCGGCGCGGAACAAACCTTCATTCACCCCTGGGTGCGCGTCCTCCGACGGCTGCTTCTGGATCTTTCTTGCTTCCCCAGGACCTCTTTTTAAATATTTCTCTGAAGGGAAGTAATGTCTGCAAGGCAGGAGCGAAGCGTCTTGCTGTGAGCTGGGAAGCGCGATCTGCGGTTTTCTCCTCGCGGTCTCGGTGGTCATCCCGCCACGGCCAGCTCCGAGGCGCTGTTTCTAGCGACCTGGCTTTATTGTCAGGCTTCCCGCGGCGCCGTCCGCACGCTCTCTCCCCAGACCCCACTGTGCACATGCGCCTGAGTAGGCGGCCCGAGCACGGTGAGCACGGCATGTATGGCTTGGGGGCCGGTCACACCGCTGTGGGTCGTGTGCCAGTCGGCAGAGGGGCAGCAGTGATGGGCCAGCTGTGGTCAGGGCGCCTGGGCCGCCTGGGCCTCCCTGATGCGTGACGCTCCGCGGCCGGCCAGAGAGCTGCCGCGCCCTCGGCGAGCAGGTCTCCCCGGGCGTCGGCAAGAACCTGGCGTCCGGCAGCTACACCACGACCACCGCGCAGAAGGCCGAGCTCGCATCGCGGGCGCTGAGCGAGGGTCCGGAGACGTCCGGTTTCCCACGAAGCGAAAACGAGCCAGGAGCCCCCGCTTTCAAAAGCCCTTCCAGGGAGTCCGCACGTCTACGTCTACTTTATGGGGGGGGGTCTGTAAACACTGAAAACATTTTTCAATTCGAAAACGTGCGTGCGTGTATATACGGTGTACGTTATATGTCATTATCTGTAATTAAAACCTTGAACTAACAAACCACCCACGATTCACTCCTTCATTTAGACACGGCGTCTTGTCAGTGACTCCAGGCTCTGCCAGCTGAGCTGAGGGTCACCCCTTGTGCCTCCCAGACTTCTCACGGAGACGACGCCCCAGGGACGGGGGACCCTCACTGCGGGGCAAGACGCCGCCGCCCACCTGGCCCAGACCCTCGAACTCACAGCCATTTGAGTGTCCCAGTCTGCTGCTGCTCCTGCCCCCAGTGCTGAGTTGAGGGTGCGTCGACAGCCACAGGATGGGTGCCCCGGGAAGCCAGCCTGCGACCC
>NW_006438073.1:10711881-10715109 GCF_000325575.1 Pteropus alecto
ACAAGTTCCTGCAGCCAGGGTCCTGGGCCAAGGCGCCAAGCTGAACCCACAGCAGGGGCGGGCAATGTCTCCGTCCAGCACCACCGCAGGCAGGTGGTGTGGACACGGGCCCGAGGCCGGACCTGAGGCCAAGCCCTGCACGCTGCTCTCCTGGGGACTCCACTGCCAACCCCCATCCCGTGCTCTTCCCAAGACACCGATGACAAGAGCCAGGTCCGCCTGCCTCTCCCCCATGAGCTGATCTGTATTTGGGTTTTTTGATTGGGAGAATTTTCCTGGAGATAAACTGTGCCAGAAGACTCACCCTGTGGGTGGCCCTGCCAGCCCCGGCTCAGGTGGAGCCGCTCCTGATGTGACACCTGGACGCCTGCGGCTCCCCTCACGGCCGGAAACAGATGGCCTGCTCCAAGGTCAGGGGTCTGCCCAGCGCCCTCGTTAGCCCCCGAGAAGCCAACGCAGCAGCAGCTCAGCCTCCCGCGGCCGGGGCCCAGCCTCCCACTCATTCTTCCACGGATTAAGTCCCCAAATTGGCAAATTCCAGTGCCCGGTGCGCACAGGGTCGCTCAGTCACACTGGGTTCTGGTCAGTGTCAACCAGGGATCTAGCAGGTTGGAGGCTGTGATGGGGGGTGTAGGCGTCTAGACACAGCGAGCGCGCGCTCAGCCCACCGCCAGGGCAGCACGGGGCGGGGGACGCTCCCAGGACTAACAACACGACGGACGCCTGAGGGCCAGGGTGCTGGGGACAGGAGGAGGGCACACCAATCTGCTAAGAATGGCGGGTCCATTAGAGACTTGGACTTGAGAGCTTCCTGTGCCAGGACCTGTGTGGCATGAAGGCCTGTGAGGTGGCGCCACCCTAACGGGGACAGAGGACACGAACCGGAGATGCACGTGGACACTCTGGGCAAGGTGGCTGGAGAGGCCTGACCCAGGCCACGGAGACGGCCCTCCTTAGGCCGGCGTCCACCCCACTGCACAGGGCCCCTGCTCCCGCCAGAGGGACAAAACCATGAACAAACAAGGCCAGATGTGAGGTCCTCACACAAGCCAGCCATCCGCTGGGCCCTTCACCCCGCCCCTGCTTCACCCAATCGAGCAGCCGCCCGCCCCAACCTAGGTGCAGGCTGCGGTGCAGGGCCTGGGGTGCAGGGCCTGGGGTGCGGGCATGTGGCACACACCCACCTGTGGGGACATTTTTAGGCTCTGGGCATTTGTGCCCAGACACCGTCCTGAGTACTTCACACACACCAACGATTTCGCGTCACTCCCCCAACGACCCGACACGGCGGTAAACGCAAGGCCCAGGGGCCGGCCACCTGCTGGAGGCCACAGAGCTGTTAACCGTCCAGAGGGTTTGAGCCCCGATCGTCCTCGGCCTCACACCCAGGTGCCCCTTTAGGCCACACCATCTCCGCAGATAACTGTCACGGTGACCCTTCGGTCACATACCTCTCTGTAGTCACCTCATTTTGTGCAATCTCTAGTCCAAGTAACTATGTTTCTGCCTGGTCTCGACGTCTGTTTTCGGTCACAAACCTCTCTGTAGTCACCTCATTTTGTGCAATTTCTAGTCCAACAAGTAACTATGTTTCTGCCTGGTCTCGACGTCTGTTGTTTTATAGACCCAACGTTTTTAACTTCGTGCCGTGAATACTGCATATATATGTGTGCGCACGCACACACACGCACACACACGTTCTTGTGTACATCTGGCTCGGTAGATCATAAAACGCGCCTCTTCAGGGAACAAAAAGATCCGTCAGCACAAAAATGTCTTCGTGTGGCTTTCGAGACCACTAATTGATTCTGCTGCCTGGATTTCCACTTGCCAGGCATTCCCGAGGCTCGGGACGGGCTCACAAACGCTCTGGCACCAGCTGTCTTAAGCCTAGACCTGCTCTCCAACAAAAGGGGGCATTAGATGTCTTCTTGTTTTACATATTTTCATTTTTATAACCACATTCCTCCGGCCCGAAGCTACGGGGCTGGGTGGAGAAAGAAGCAGTGAAGACTTGACTCAGAGGAAGATGGGACTTATGGGGAGACTCAGGCCCTACGCCCTGAGGCCCGGGGGGCGGGGACCAAGACTCAGCAGAGGAGCAAGAAGCTCGAGAAGCACTCCTGCCAGGTGAGACTCACGCACACGCAAAACACATACACACCAACACATGTAAACACAAAATATGTGTGCATGCACACGCATGCACCCATAAAACATTCACGCATACACATGCACATGCACACGCACACGCATGCATCTACATGCACATAACACATGCACATACACTCGTACATATGTATACACACGCACATGCATGCGCAAGCACACACTCACACGCAAGACACGCTCAGACATGCACACGCTGCAAGCCCGTTTCCCCGAGACAGGGCCCATCCCCGCGCAGGGCGCAGTGGGCATCACCCACGATGCCCCCCACCCTCACACACCGAGAGGGACCCTGCACGCTGATTCGCATGAGTGCACTTTGGGTTTCACGGCTGAAGGTGTTAACTACTTGTTTGTCTGTCACTCCCAATGGCATCACGGGCCACCGCTGCACACAGGGACACAGTTGCTGTGTGAGCAGTGACTGCCCCCTAAAACGGCCAGTCTCATTCTGTGGACCTTGTGACCCTGTGACCGCGCCATGTTAGTGGAAAAGGGGTTCAGGTCGCAGGTTAGCTGAGCGGAGAAGCGGAAGTCAGCGTGAGGGGACCAGCCCGCGGCTGCCTGCCTGAGGAGGAGTCAGGGCCACCGGCCCAGGAGCGCAGCCGGCGTCTGGGAGAGGTCAGCAGACGGTCCCCGGGGGCCTGAGGAAGGGACCAGCCCTGTCCACGCCTGGGTTTCAGCCCCCTGAGACCTATGTCAGATTCTGTCCTGGAGCCTCGGAGGAGATGGACTGTGCTGTTTTAAGACTCCTGGACTGTGGCCATTTCTTACACCAGCAATCGTTTACAGATTCGGTCTCCACTGCTCGGAGAATTTCAGGATCATCCTAGGATCCTGGTCGTAAAGGAGGGTCTGTAAATAAGACGAGCGAACGGGTGTCCGGGGTGACCGAGGGCCTCCTGCTCACCACTCTGCCGCGTGAGCTGGGTCGAGCCCCTCTGGAGGCAGCCCGTGCTCGGCGGGTCCTGCTCCGCAGACGGACTCGGGTCAGAGCGAGGCCTCGCGTGGCGCCGGCAGCAGAACCGGGCGAGGACGGTGAGGTCTGCAAACCCTGCC
>NW_006438073.1:10715955-10720760 GCF_000325575.1 Pteropus alecto
CGGCGCCCCATTTTGTGGAGGAAGAAACAGGTGGATAGACGTGAGGTGAGCGAGTGAAGGTCACAGCGCAGCGGGTCGGCCCAGCCCCGGAGCAGGAACGGCGACGCCGGCGAGGGCAGCGTGGGCTCCCGACCCCCGGGGCCGGCCCTGGTGGCTGCTCGCGAAGCAGGAGCGCCTCAGGCCACCCGCCTGCCGTTGAGTCCTGACGTGGGTGCCGACGGCGGCTTCGGCCTCGTCCTCGTCCTCGTCCCCTGAGCACTCCCAGCGTGCGGGAAGGGCGTTCTGTGCCTAGTCCGCTTTTTGAAAATACGACGAGACAAGAATGTGGGGCAAGTGACTTTTCGAACGCCAGCGGCAGCCGAGGCGAGGGGGCTGCAGGTGTCCAGGGCGGTGGCTGCCGGTGTCCAGGGCGGAAGCAGAAACCGCAGCCCTTCCTGTGGACCAAGTCCTGTGGGCCCATTGCTTGCACCTCAAACACTCCGTTTGCGGTTGGCTCTACAGCTGCACGCGGGCCGCGTGCGTGAGCCGCTCGGGGACACGTGGCAGGTGTCCAGCTTCCACTTAGAGACACGATTGACAGCAAGCCTCCCCTCCTTCCCTGTCTCAGTCCAGCACAAGGAGACTCCGAGGCCCGGCACAACGTTCCTGGGGTTCTAAAAATACAGTCCGCAGGGGCGCGGGCGGTGACCTGAGGGGCGGGGGTTTGCAGAGTTAGGACCGTCCCCCGGGGCTCGGAAGCATCCAGTCCTCCTCCCACGGGGCCTGGGTGCTGCGGCCTGGAGCTGACCGTTAATTATCTATAAAACACTCCTCAGCCGGAGGGCGGGAGCTGCGGTTACACCAGAAGCAGCCTCGGATCGGGGGCAAAGACACTCTCAGCCGGTTGCCCAGGGAGCAGGAGACACGCAGACGGAGCAGGAGGCGGCTTCGCGTTCCGTAAACAGGGAGATTAGAGGTTTGGCTAGTTAGTGCCCAACGCAGAACAGCTTGGTAAAATCTGAGATAACTGGAGAGAGCCTTTTTCTTTATTCTCAAAGTGTCTTCAGATTTTGCTATTTCTTTTGAACTGTTTAGGGTTACAATTGCACGATGTCTTTTAAGACAGAGAAATTCTGAAAAAGGAGTGAGTTTCAAACACAATGCTGGGCTGATATTTCATTCAGCATCTGACATTAAAATCCCAAAGTCCTACATATTCCTTAGTTCGAAGTGCATGGGAGAAGAATAATGAACTGATGCGGGTTAAGCCTGATGCCGACTGACCCCTCAAAGCCCTGTGCTCGCGGGGTCCAGGTCACGGCCACTCACGCAGGCTCCGAGCAGGGCAGTGGGCTCGGACTGAGGGTCCCGGCCAGGCTCTGCAGAGGCTATGCTTCTTCCCGCGGGAGTCCTCTGCAGACACGTGTGGAAGGCCAGCCTGGACCAGGGCCCGCTGTCCCGGAAGAGCCCGGTCAGTGGCCAGCGGCCTCCCATCTCTTCTGTTGCCTTGTGTCCACCCTTCTGCCCCTTGGGCTCTAAGACTGAAAAGACCCCCAAGTGTGTCCTGGGTCTGCGGTCCCGCCCCAGCCCCCGTTTACGGCCACTGCAGGAGGCCGCGAGTCCCAGACCGCCTTTGGGTGCTGGGAGCTCCTGGGGCCAGCCATCCTGGGAGCCGAGCCCTGGGGACACACTGCCGGGACCTGGGGCGCTCGCAGCCCTGCTCTCGGCTCGCGGGCTGAGAGGCAAAGAGGACACACGTCCACCTGCCCCCCACCCCTGCTCTGTCCACCCACAAGGCCTCCCGCACCAGAAAGGGCATCTTGTCCCTGGGCCTCAGCGTGAACGCAGGGCCCTTGGCTGTGGACAAGCTAAGGGCGCGAATGAGGAGCCGGCACGCGCCAGAGACGGAGCCGGGCTGTCAAAGCTGCCAGCGGCCACCGGTCCTCAGAGCACGCCTCCCCGCCCCCACCCAGGCGGTTGCCTCGAGCAGAGACGGGCAGGGGACCTCGGCCTCAAAGTCCAGAAGTGAAAGGTCGAGGAAGTTTTAAAATATCTTTCTTTATGCACCCAAAGTGCTGGAGCTACCAGCGTTCAATAAATTCGACTTCTTATTTCCCAAGTGAAAGGGGGCGGTGTCCTGTGGTCCGACAGGGTCAGGGTCTCCTTGACGTGCACCCCCCAAACGCACTGGACCAGAAATGTCCCACTGGAACTGGGGTGCCCCAAAACGCCCTGTGGGAAACACGGCGGTCCCCGTGGAGGCTTCTGCGGCCCAGCCCTCCCTCTGGAGAAGAAACCAGGACACCCTCAGACAGAGCCCCAGCGAGGCCAGGCCGTGGGGGGGACTGCCTGCACATCGACACCGAGCTGTTTTAACTGTCCAAATGGGCAGATCCCCCTGCCAGACTCCCAGCACAGGTCCCCTCCTGCCACCCCTGACAAGGGCCTGCTCCAGGCCAGGCACCCGGCCGGTGCCGAGGAAAGCGCATGGACAGCTCGAGGACGTGGTAGCCCTGCCCCTGACTTCGCCTTCCTGCGGGGTCGCTGCCAGCGTTCCCTCAGACACTCTCAAACTCAACTCGGCCAGCAGGTGTGAGCCGCCAGCTGTCCCCCAGCGGCAGCCCCAAGGTCAGGGACAAGTCCATGTGATCACTGTGTCTGGTGATGTGGCCGTTAGCACCTCTGCCTCATGTCAGGCCTGCTTGTCTCGTGAGCATATGCATTTACCATGAACACATGCACTTCTCATGTACACGTGCCTACATCATGAACACATGCATGTGTCACACGTGCGTGCATTTGTCACGGGTACACGCACGTGTCACGCGCACAGGCTGCCCCAGAACTGCTCTTGCTGCATTTCAAAAGCAGATCTGCCTGACCAAGCGTCGTGGCAAAACGTGATGCCCCCGACCCAGTATCTCAGCGAGGTCGGGAGTATGTAGAGCTGGGACGAAGGTGGCAGAGCTCGGCAGGACAGGGACACCCTGCGATTCGACCGCACGTCCGGACAGTCACCCTAGCGGTCCCGCACTAGCAGCACCAAGTCCAGGAAGCGGAGAGGAGGACCGTGAGGCTCCACCCGCAAGTCCCTCCGGTGGCCAGGAGCAACACGGAGTCACTCAGCTCAGCCCAGGGCTGGGACCAGCACGGGACGTGAGGCGAGCAGCCCAGGACCCGCTCCTGGCCGTCACAGCTGTGACCACGAGCGCAGCACCGATATGCTCTGGTTGCAGTGCAAAGACGGACAGTCAAAGGTCGTGGTCTCATGCAGCCAAAACAAATGGAAATCGCAACAATTGTCTTAGTTCAAAAATATCTTTGTCTAGATATCATTAAAATATATAATAATAGGGACCAGTTTTGACCAATACAGGCTCATCACCCAGGTGAATATGAGGAGAAAGGTGACCACCATGTTATTTTCCTCCCATAGAGAACTCGAACTCTTCTCTCCACATCTTTACTTTCCCCCAAAAATGTTAAAACTTCTTAAAATGTTTGGAGGTGGAGAGACGTGTCACTGGACTCTGCACTCAGGTGCAAGGTGGCGGCGGATCTGAGTGAGGTCACAGTGGGGATGCCCTGACCCGTGCACACAGCAGACGGGCTCGGGGAGCCTCGCTCTGGGGGGATGGAGCTCGGTGTGGCCGCCCCCGGCCCTCCGCACCGACCCCACGGGACCCCGGGCTGGCCGCCCCCCCGCCCTTGGCACGCGACCCCACGCTGGCCCACGCCCTTGCGGGCGAGGCCGTGCCCTCCCTGCTCATGCTTGCTCCTTATCGGACCCTACGCCCTCACTGCAGGGTGTTCCAGTTTTTCTCCAAAAACTTAAAAATAAAGTACTCATGTATTATTTTCAATTAGTTTCTCCAAGAAAAAATAATTGAAAGTAGCAAATTGAATAAAAACGAGCAAGCACGGTGTGAGTGAGTCGCAAGGCCATCCATGAGCCCAGCGCGGCAGGACAGCGGGCGGAGCGCGGCCTCCTGTGTCCCCTCCTTGGCAGCCGCCCCCGTCAGACCCCACGGTGCGGGGAGCGGGTTTTGCGGGGAGGGGGGGCCTGCTTCGTCTGCATCCGTCTCAGAAGCGTCACCCCGTCCTTGTCCCGCCTCAGCACATGGTCCCCACACGGAAGTCACCTGCCCCTCGGCCGGTCTGCCTCCCTGTGTCGGAGAGGCACCGCCAGCCTGTAAAGCGGGACAGTGCTCGACCGCCGTCTTGACGTGACGCTCCTCGGTTTTTGCGGGCAAGGCCACCCTCCTGGGGCACAGTTGTCTCTGGAAGCAGTCCCCCTCCCTGGAGAGCGGCCCGGAGACCAGTCGGGGTGCAGCGTGTGTTTGGGGCCGAGCCTCATCCCGCGAGTGGGGGCTGGGCTCTCCAGAGGCCACGCCTGCCCAGTGCTCGGTGGGCGAGTGGGGTGGTCACCACGAGTGTGTTAAGTCTCTTAGACGTGCACAGATGGTGGCAGCTGTGATGCAATCCACACCGTCGACACGACTGCTTCCTGGAAATTGGGGGGCGGGGTGCAGTTTGGAGCCGGCCGGGGAGGCCAAGGCCCAGAGCTGGACCAGAGCTGGACAGTGTTGTCGTGTTGGGTGGAAGCAGATGGCCAGGCCCCTCCCAGGAGCCCCGGCAAACCCTGCTGGGAAACGCTTCCCGAGTGGGTGTTCGCAAGCACGAGGGAGAAAGGGAGACTCGGCGATAAAACTTGCCTCCCTGAACTTGAGGAACCTCGGCTCAGGGCCCCCCACCCGTGAACTTGAGGAACCTCGGCTCAGGGCCCCCCACCCGTGAACTTGAGGAACCTCGGCTCAGGGCCCCCC
>NW_006438073.1:10720901-10722836 GCF_000325575.1 Pteropus alecto
TCTGTTTCAAGCGGAAGAGGACGCCGGCCCCCACCAGCCGTGGGAAAGTCAGGCTGTCACCTCCCTCTTGCTTTGTAGACCAGCCGGGTTCAGACGGCGACCGTGGCAGACGCCTTGGGTCTCGCATGCTCGCCCCGCTCCCGAGCGGGGAATAGGAGCCAGGCAGACACGGGGAGGGTCCCACAGTCCCCGAGGGCCCAGCGAGCCGACTGCGAAGACGCGGCCTGGTCGGCTTCTGCAGCAGGACACGGCACAGCTGGACATGTTAGTGCTCGCAGGGTTTCCAGGCCCAGGAAGGTGACAGGGTTTGAAACGTGACAGTCACATCACGAAGAACCTCGTCAGCACCCACACATCTAGAAACACAGATGGCCCTTGTTCAAAGGGTCATCCGTCCATCCCGCACCCCCTAGGGCTGCAGCAGACACTGCAGGCTGCGGCTGACGGGTCGGACACTGGTCACTCGCGATGCGGGGGCCAGAGGTCCCGGTCCAGGGCTGTGCCCTCGACGGCTCCAGGGGATGATCTGCCCCAGGCCCCTGCCCCACCTGTCGAGGGCTACCTCCTCCCTGCATCTCTTCCCATCACCCCTCTGTCCAAACGTCCCTTCCTGCCCGACAGCGGTCATTGGATTGGGGCCACCTGACTCCACATAACCTCATCCTAGCTAATTCAGGTGAAAGGACTCAATTTCCAAATGAGGCCACACGCTGGGTGCTGGGGGCTGGGGCCTCAGCAAATGGAGTGGGAGCAGAACTCAGCCCGGAACAGACCCACGCGTGTTCACCAGCCCCGGGCCGTCTGCAGGGGGCAGGGCCATGCTCAGCCCGGCACCCCGCTGATGACCGTGCAGGCGATGTCCCTGTGTCCTCGGCCGGTGGCGGAGGGAGTAGCCCAGGTTGCTACGTGTAGGGCTGCGGATACGGCTCTCGCTCAGACGTCAGGCCGGCCCAGCACCTGCAGCCACCTGAGGGGTGTACGTCCAGCAGCCTTGGCTCGGGGTGACGCTCTGCTGTGTCTTTGTGAGCCCCGGCTCCGCCCATGGGGAGCAAGCCCACGGTGCTCGGTCACTGGCCTTGGTCCCTCAGATGCCTGCCCGTGAGCAGTGTCCTGCTGCCCAGCCTCATCTGGTCCACCACCGACCATGCAGCCTACGTGGGTTACCCCGCCCCTGTCTGCTTTCCATGTCCCCTCTCGGTCTGTCCCTGTTCCTTGGTGGCGGGGGTGGGGGTGAGTGCAGCTCCCTCTCAGAACCACGGGACCAGGATCAGCAGACATGCTAGGAAAGGCAGCTGGACCCAACAGAGGGGACCTCACACCGCCCACCAGGGGCTGGGACTCGCGCCACCTCCTGGGGTCACTGTGTTATACAGACCCAGCTCATGCACACACAGGGGGTTGGGGGAGAAATGACAGAGAAATGAGCAGGGAGTCTGTTGGGGTGAGGGTCCTTGTGTGGCCTCAGGGGCCGCAGGGCCCAGTCACGTGGGAGCGGCAGAGACACCATGTGACCTTGACAGAGAAGATGCCCCAGCCAGCTACTCCGCAACCTCTGGCCCAGGCAGGGTGCAGAAGCAGGACACTGGGACCTCTGTGACCACTCGGGGCTCGCGGTGGCCAGGATGACACAGCACACTCAGCTGATGTTTGCGGGAGAAGCCCCAAGGGTGACCCCAAAGCTCTCAGCCCGAGGAAGACCAAGGAGGAGAGTGTGGGGCGTGGCCTGAGCGTGGACTGTCTTAGAGCGGACGGCACACCGGACACCCCAGGCTCCTCCCCAGAGGGCGTCCTGGGCTGTGACAGAATGGGCCCCACGAGCAGCTGGCCGCGCTGAGGCCGCCCCCGTGCCTGTGGCCTGTCCATCCCCGGGCCGCCCGGGCCGCACGTCGCTGTGGCCTGCCCAGCCCCGCGCCTCCTCCTGCACACACCCACAGG
>NW_006438073.1:10722960-10746475 GCF_000325575.1 Pteropus alecto
GCCCTCGCCTCGCAGGCCGCCCCCTGGGCCTCGGCGCTCCGTGCTGCCCTTGCTCAGCAGATGCCCAGGCCCGAGCTGGTGCGCCGGTGCCCCGAGAGTGGGGCGCGAGCACACGCAGCCCTTTGTGTCACAGCCCAGGCCCCTCTCGGCACATAAGGTAAAGTCCCCCTGCTCCCCCACTCAGCACACACTGGGAGTTCACAGACGCAGAGCACAGAATGCCCAGGGCAGGGGTGGGGCCCGGGCCCAGGGCAGCCTGGCTGCGTGCCCGCCTGCAGGTGGCCTGGGTGCCCGCCTGCAGGTGGCCTGGGTGCCCGCCTGCAGGTGGCCTGCCCCTCCCGCCTGCTCTGCCTTTTTCCTTCTCTCCAGAGGCACCGAGGCTGCCCGTTCAGAGCCGCGTGGCTGCTTCGGGGTGGGCTTGGAGTGCGCGGGAACCTTTAGGTGGCAGCTTGCGGCTGAAGTCTGCAAACGGTCAGTGGGGCACCTCCTTCCAGGACCCAAGGAGTGACGGTCAGGGGTCGCCCGGAGAGAGCAGGGGCCAGGCTCCGAGGCACACAGGCAAGTCAGTGGGGCACCTCCTTCCAGGACCCAAGGAGGCTGCCACGGGCCAAGGACACCTCCCAGGGTCGTGCCGTGTCTTAGCTGTGCTTGGCAGTTAGAAAGCCCTGTGGTGACCGCTGAGCACCCAGAGCAGGCTCTGTGCTGCCTGGTGAGGCTTCCGGGCCCAGCCTGACAGGGTTGCTGCAGTGACGGTCAGGGGTCGCCCAGAGAGAGCAGGGGCCAGGCTCCGAGGCACACAGGCAGGTGTCCCCATAGCGCTTGTAAGGTCAGAGCTTCCTCCGGAGCCAGTGGGGCCCGGCGCGGACCTGTGCCCGCCCTGCCCCACCGCCACGGGGCCCCCAGCACGTGCAGCCTGGAAGAGGCTCACAGTAAACATTCGTTCAGTCGATGAACAAAGGTGAACATTCCTTTCTTAACTGCTGACCTCCACCTCAGATGAGAGCCGGCGAGAGGCGGGGCCTGGCCTGGCGTCTGGGGCCGAGCGGCCACCTCTCCCCGGCCCTCTCGGCATCCCCTACACAAATATTTGTGCGGGCATCGGTTGGAATACGGGCCTGCTGTTCCGTCCACCCACACATCCCTGCTTTGTATTAAATCCCCTCAGCAACTAAACTGCCCGAATTACTAGATTAAAATGTAAAATACACGGTTAAAGCAAAATGGCAAGAAACGTAAAACCTAGAAGGGCCCCTCAGGGGTCGGCTACTGTGGATCACTCTTCAGTAGATCTTCATTTTCCTCCAAAGAAAGACCATCCTTCGAGGAAAAGAGAATTTTATAGTCGATTTACATGACGTAACATGTAAATTTACCCCCTTTGAGGACATGCACGAATTAGCACGTGATTGGTCTCTTTATCAATTCCTCCAAGAACGAAGTCCTCCAGAATAGACAGAATTAGCCCTACGGTGAAGCCACTCGTAGAAGGCGATGGGCCCCACGTGTAGACCATAACCTAGAAATCAGTGGTGGCTGCAGACGGCAGCTCAGTGGCTTCCGTGATCTCCCCTCACCGGTGCATCACCCCGGAAATGGTCGGGAAAGCAGCAAGGGGAGGGGAGGTGGAGAGCTGTGGCCTCAGAAAAGGGGCAGGGGAAGGGGCAGGACGCTCAGAGAACTGGAACCAGGAGGGAGCCCGAGGGCCCCGACAAAGATGGACAGGCTGTCCCAGCGCAGGTCCAGGGCTCACGGGAGCAACCAGCCACAGGGGGCAACTCCACTCTGCTCCCATAGGCGAGGAAGGCCTAAAGGGGTGCCCCAGCAAAGGAGCCCGGCTGTCCGACTACAACGGAGCCCCTGTCACCCAGGCAGGCCGCTGACAAAGGGCTTAGTGTCCCACAGCACAGCGACTGGGCCAGAGAGACAGGGCAAAATGGGCTGGGCGGGGAGGGCACAGCCGGAAGGGAGGCGGCCGAGGGCCCGTCCACAGCCCAGCCTTCCGGAGCAGGCTTTGTGCAGAGAAGCTGTGTGCAAGGCGCACGCACCGCATAGGTGAGCTCCCGCCCAGGAGCAAGCAGATGCCCCAGGGAGAGGACACTGGGGGACGGCAGGGAGCTGGGGGCGAGTCTGAGGGACAAGGGGACGCACAGCACATGTGAACCCAGTGGCCCTTACGGAAAGAACCAAACACAAATATTGCAAGTTAAGAACATAACTGTTGAAATTTTAAAATTCCGCGTATGTTTTGAATTTTAGAACGGGCACGGCAAACGTGTGAATAAACGAGCTTGACAGCAGGCAGAGGAGCCCGTGTCCCCAGGGGGCTGTCCCCACCGTGCTCGGTGCAGAGTCCGTCGTCGTCTCTCTTACCAAGAACTCATTTTGGTGTTACCATAACCACCCACGTGGCCGTTGCTGTGTATTTCAAACGTTACTCTGGCAACAATGCTGGTCAGGAGGCAGAGACACTGAAACTCGCATTCGTCACCATGGGCTTTAGCCCTGCTCGACGGCATCCGCGAAAACCGAACCTTCCGTAGTGCCCGCCTGCAGATCCGGCACTCCTGCCCCAAGGGGTGCACCTGCCACGTGCTCACAAACAGGGTGTTCACGCGGTGCTCTGTTAATAGCCAAACCCTGGGAACCGCATGGACGCCCTCGTTAATGATGGAGTTTGAGATCCAGCTTCAGCAGCAAGAAGCCAAGACAGCGTGTGCCGACGACCATCAATCTCCCAAAGTGAGGAGAAAGAGAAACCAGATACACAAAATACACGTTGTCTGATTCTAGCCCCTTAAAGCTGAAAATCAGGAAAAGCTCATGGAGAGGTTAGAGGTCAGGCTATGCAAGGCTGAGAGGGGGGACACGGTGACAAAGTGGGGACAGTGCAGGCTCCTGGGGACCCTGCACTGCTCGTTTGTAGAACTTCATCGGGTTTTCGACCTAAGAGTCATGTACTTCTTTCTTCAAATACAAAAGGTCTTTCTTTTTCTTAAAGTTACTCCACTTTCTCTATCCATATTTCATTTTATTTCTGTATTTTTCTTCACATCTTAAAAATGTTCGGCTACATGGGTCTTATCATCCATCTCATCGTGTTCAGCGATGATGGGTGAGCACACCTGTGACGTTGCCTTTGTGTCTTTTAGGCCAGAGGACGTTGTGCTCTCAGGTTTTTCATAGAGGACGTTTGATGAGGAGGAGGATGGTGTTTGTGATGGTGGTGATGGTGATGGTGATGATGATGGTGATGGTGATGATGATGGTGATGGTGATGATGATGGTGATGGTGATGATGATGGTGATGGTGATGATGATGGTGATGGTGATGATGATGGTGATGGTGATGATGATGGTGATGGTGATGATGATGGTGATGGTGATGATGATGGTGATGGTGATGATGATGGTGATGGTGATGATGATGGTGATGGTGATGATGATGGTGATGGTGATGATGGTGATGGTGGTGATGGTAATAATATTTATCTCAGAGTATGTGACAACAAATGTATGATATTAGTGCTTGAACTATTAGATGAAAGATGTAACTAAAATCCAAAATACTGGTATTTTATGCCATGTTTCTAGTCCCAGGTGATTTCCGAATCACGGTTTATGTAACTGGCGGGCAGTGAACCATGAAACCACCACACACCCTGATCGTACTACCGGCCACTTCGTCAACACGTACCAAAGACCGGAAAGAGTTTAGGGGGCGCAGCACCTCCCGCCATCGCCCGCTTGTGAGTACACGGGGACCCTTCTCCGTGGATGTCACTGTCAAATCCAGACGAACGCAGACCCTCTTCGACAGCCAAAGAACGCCGCCCTCGTTTCCGTTTTCCAGTTGGTCATCCGGCGGTCTGGGAAAGAAAGGAGAGGACAAGACCACAGTGACAGCTTCGAAAGCCGCTCTCCTGCCGGCTCGGCCCGAGCCAGAGCAGCGGGCTCCATTGTGTGCCTGGGCTCATTTGCATGGGGCAGTGAGGCGGGATTTGTCCACGGCAAACACAGAGGGGCCACTGGGGCCAGACAGCAACGCCTGGCTGCAGGCCCTGCTTGTGTCACGGAGGGGCCGCTGACCCCGGGGCTGAGACGGGGCCGCTGCCCCCATCTCGAGAAACCGGGACTTTTCATGACTCCGGGGGAACTTTTCCACTTAGTGTTCTGGTCTTTGTCTCTGGCGGAAGGGTCTTCGGTAGAGCATGTGGCAAACAGGGACGAGTGCTCACTTCCGGAGCTTTCTGTAGCTGGGACAGTGGGTAACACCTGCCTTACTCAGCTCTTCGTCTTCATCTAGTCAATAATAAGAATTAAATAAACAATGATTTTTTTTTCTCTAATTGGAGTATCTAAGCGATGTTTATGATGTATCTGTAATTTTTCAGAAGTTTAGGAAATATAATTATCATTACTGAATTATAGCAACTAAGAGGAAAATGAGTGTATCACCCCCTTCGAAAGAAACAGCAAGCCCTTGCCAGCCCCGTCTCCCCTCTCTACAGGTGGTGCGTGCCTCTCCCGCATGCTCGGGCCCACGTGGAAACCACGCTCACCGCCCGAGCATGTCATCGGCATCTCCAGCACCTCAGCTAGCACAGGGCAGGTGCTCAGTGCGTGTAAGCAGAGTTGAGTCTTGTTTCCCGGAAAAGGGTGCATTTCTAACGCCAGCGTGGTGCCCTCTTTTGCATAGACGCCGGTTACCTCCGAGCCCCAGAAATACTAATCCGTGCATAGATTTCAGATCAGAGGCATCTCACTGCTGTCTGAGGAAGCTTGTTACACACGCCGTTTGGACGCGGGCGGTGCTCTGCCCATCCCACGCGGCAACCCCAAGGCCATCATCCTTTCTTGGGAAAATGGCAGTAGCAGCTGGGCTTCTGGAGAGACAAGGAGAACCCAAGGAAACACTGAGAACTGAGGCCGGCTCCTACGGCCGGCCGGGACATGGGTGTGGCGCCCAGCACACGGCCGCCCGGGGCCTGGCGCGCAGAGGGCTCGCTCCAGACTGGACACGCGCTCCGCCGCGCGACCACCTCCCCCCCGCGGGGCCCTCAGAGGCACCGCCAACCTGCTCGGGACTGCAGGCCAGGGATGGACAGACCCCCGTGGGGACTCGGGAGCAGGATCGGAGGGGGCACGTGAGGGTGGACCATCACCCCAGGCTCACGCATCGAAAGGGCGAGCCACCTGCCATTGTCACAAATCATGCAGACGGGGCCAAGTTGCTGCGGGCAACTGACACGGGAGACCAGCAAACAGCCGAGACTCCTATGGGCGCAGGGGACGCGGCTCCCCCCAGGAGCACGAAGGGAAGGGGCGGGGCTCTGGCCGGAATCTCCGAGGACGCCCCAGCCTGCGGTCTCGGTCTCTGCCAGCACCTCTGGGGAGCAGGGCTCCCCAATAAGCTCTCCGCCGATGGCGTTTCCTGCGCGCGGCTCCCCATCTCCCAGCAAGGAGACTCCCCCCACCCCCGCCAGCCCGCTCCCTTGTCACCCGCGTCCTCCCTCCTGCTGCCACCGGAGCTCAGGAGTGTGGTTAGGGTCAGCGCACACAGTGTCCCCAACATTAAACCTCCTTCATGGTGAGGGTCCCCAAAGCCACGACCTCCTCTGCCCTCGAGAACCGGCAGGGTTTGGGGGCACCCTGTGCGCCCCGCCCTCACGCGGTCAGGCGGCCGCCTGGCTCCGTCCCGAGCGTCCACGCTGGATGGTCTGAGCACAGGTGGACTCTGCCCTTCGGATTACAGTGCGACACCCGTTCTCAAAGCAGCCAGGGGAGGCGAGGTCAGCAGGGAGACCATGACCGGCCACATGGGCAGCAGCGCATCCCCACAGCCTCACAGCCCCACGACTGATCCCTCCTCACAGGAGCCCTCGCGAGCTCCAGCCTCTGTCAGTCTCCAGGACCTTCCCGCACAACCGCCCGCAGCACTGCACCCCAGCGCCTGTGCCCCTTCTCACGGCCCCGGGGGGCGCCGCCCGCCCCGCCCCCACCGCGACAGCGCCACCTCTCCTGCCCCGCTGTCCCAAGCTTTGCTTCAGGTTCTGGATTTGGGGTAGGGCAGACGCACTGGGAGTCTGGCAATGAGGCCATTTGCTGGCATCGGCCGTGGTCACAGGGCTCAGAGAAGCCACCTATGACATCCGCTGGCTCCCACGGCCTCATTAATCTGTCACCCCGGAGGGGCCAGGAGCACAGTCTGCAGGCCCTCCCCGGTCCTGCGGGGGACGCACCCCTGCCCCGAGGAGCCCCTCCCTGGAAGCTTCGTGTGGTTACTCAGAGGTGCAGAGCGGCGACTGTCAGGAGACACAGCTGCCACCGCAGTTGGGGACACAGGGCTCATGCGCGGGGCAAGCCCACCGCGGTCTGGCCCCTGCCTTCCGTCGGCCACTGCCCAGCCACAAGCCAGGGGCAGGTGGCTCTCGAGCTACAGCCGTGTCCACAAGCAGAGTCGAGCATGGGGCCTGGACGGAGACGTCCCTCCTGCTCCCCACACAAACATGCGTGTGTCTGCCGGGAGGGTGGGGACGCCCAGTCCCGGCCAGCTCAGGACGCCTTCCGCTGTGCAGCCACACCGTGCGGCTGGGAGCACAGGTTACGGACCCGGGCGAGGAGCGAGGCCGCCGTGCAGCTGGCAGGGTGAGGGCTTTGTGGGGAGGGGACCTGCAGCCAGAGGGCCAGCCCCAAAGGGCCGGACTGCCGTGACCACAGCCTGCAGCGCAGCTCCCTCGGGACCTCGGGCTGACCCCGGCCACACGCCAGGGCGGGAAGGGCTGGGTGTTGCCCGGTAAGCCGCCAGCCTTCCCGAAAACCTCTCCCGCGTTAATGCCGAGGGAAAACAAACCGCCCGGGAGCCTGGCCAGCCCCGAACACACCAGCCGCCGGCCCCACGCCGCGGGCGGCGCCTTCACGAGGGGGCTGCGGCACGGGTGCTGGCAAACCCCGTGCCCGCCCAGGGAGCCCTGAGATCTGTGCCCCAGGCGGCGGGCAGGGGCGCCCGAGCCACGCCCGGCCAGGCCGCACGCGGAGGGTCCTGGCTGGGCCCCAGCCTCCGTGAGCACACGCTGGGGTTCAGCTCCCGCCCGACTCTGGCCAGCTGTGCGCATGTCGGGCAGCGTCAGCCAGTGTCAGGCACTGTCACAGCGACAGGAGCGTGGCCTCTGGGCTAGAACCGCGCAGGTGAACAGGAAGCGTGCTGGGGGCCGTGCCGACCCACAAGCAGTGCCCCGACCAGAGGACCTGGTGCCCCCCGGAGGGGACTCGCCAGGGACCACAGAGCAGAGAGACGCATGTCCCCTCGTGGGTGTTCCTGGGGGACTCCCGGGGGAGCAGGCCACCTTCACAGTGAGACCTCGTGACATGCTGGTGGAGCTCACTCAGCTGACTGAGCCCGAAACAGAGGGCCAGCTGGTCCCAGGCCTGGGTGAGCGTTTGCACCCAGAGCCCCCCGAGCTGGTGACGGTTTGTTCTGGATGAACTGGCTGATGCCAGCCTGTAAGTCAGTGAGGAAACACAGTCCCATCGCGTCTGCATAAAAACCTCAGCGCATGCCAGATCCCCACGCGAGCTGTCACCAGGCCACAGGGCCCCTCCCCACCCACCCCTCCCGAGGCCTGTGTCCCGTGTCTCAGAGGGTCCCAGACCTCCCTTCTGCCCACAGCCGCCTGGCCTCCTTGGCTGCTGCCTCAGCCACACCCCCACGTGGGTACGTGCTCGCTGTCTTTGGGGTGTGCGCAGAGCTGAGCCCCTGCACACTGACTTCGGAGGCCCCTGGGCTCCACCTGCGGCTGGACTGAGCTGCCACCGCCTGCTTTGGGCCACGGCTGCCTTGCCTGGTATTGCGCCCCTAACTAATATGGCATGTTACTGATGCTCTGATTTATCACTGAAGAGCCTGAGGCTTGGGGAGATGAGATAACACGTCCCAGGTGACATCGGACGGCCAGGGGACCTGGGAGTCCAGGCTAGACCTTTGCCCTGGCCACAGAGGAGAGGCCGGTGTGAACACAGAGCCACACACGGAAGCTGTCCCTCGTATGTGCCTGCGAGACGAGCCGGTGTGCCCGCACCGCAAAGCACCAGCAGGATCAAGGAGGCGACTAACACGCCAGGGAGACAAGCCGGTCTCAAGAGGCCACGCGCTGTGTCATTTCACTCAGGTGACATCCTTAAGTGACAAAACTATGGAGAACGGGTTAGTGGTCTCCAGGGGCCAAAGGGGGTGCGGCCGCAGGGAGCAGGGTGTGGCTTTAAGAGGGTGACAGGAGGAGCCCTCGTGTGCACGGGAGGTCTGTGTCCCTAGTGTGTCACACTGTCCTCTTGGCTTTGCGATTGTGCTGCGGTTTTCGAAACGTTACCACTGAGGAACAGAGCTCAGCGGTGCGCAGGCTGTCTGCGTTCTTTCTCACGTCTGCAATATTATCTTCAGCTGTCTGCAAATCAAGCTTAATTTTAAAATAATAATAAGAAAACTAACAAACATTTTAAAAACCTTCCTACCTTATCCGAGAGGTTATCCAAGTAGGAAGTATTTCAAAGGACAAATGTCTTTCACTTTATCATTTAAATAAGAAAATTTTCCTGGTCTTCCAGGTAAAGATAGTCAGGTGAAGTTGAATCACAATTCTCTCCCACCAAACACACCAAAAGAAAGTGTTGTGTTTATAAAGACAACAAAAAATGAGTGAGGAGCAGTAAAACGAGAAAAGATGCCATAAACGAGAACCCCAGGACAGAATCCAGCTCAGAAGGAAGGGTGGGCACCTCCTACCCCAAGGGCAGGGACGCCAGCTGCACTCCCCCAGAGCTTGGCGGTCCCGGGACGGTGCGCACGGGGCGTGGAGAAGCACCTGCCCCCACGACGAATGGGCCAGACTGGGGCCAGGGTCTGCCGGGGACCGCGACCCCACCCAGACCGTCTTCCGCAGGAAAAGCAAACGCGCAGGCCCCTGTGGCTAAAGTACCGGCAGCAGACATCGGGACAGTGTCTCAACCACTGGACCTGCCCATAAAGGAAAAGACTTTGTGGGGGACATCGGCAGAAATATAAGCAACTGACCAGGGGGACGACTTCGGCCTGGATGAAGCACGGTCAGCTGCAGAGAAAGAGAAGCTGCGACAACCATGAATCCCCGATGAAAAGTGCGGCTCCGGAGCAGGGGGCACGAGGCCCCTTCTCAGGTGCGGGGCAGCGACAGAGCCCAGAGCCCGGCGCATCAGCGCGAACCCTGCGCATGAGAAAGGCACACGCCCGGGGGGGCCGGCTGAGCGCAGGGCATGGAGCGGCAGAGACTGAGGTGACCGAGGCCGGGGCCACCAGCCCACGCCAGCCGAGGAGCAGGAGCGGGCGGGGGCTGGGGCTGCGAGGGGCCCAGCCGCGGCTGCGGAGAGGCGAGTGGGGGCCTGAGGCGCCGGACGGGAGTCGGGTGCTAGGGGGAGCCTCGGGGTCCCACGCTGCTTGTACCAGGCAGGGGGAGCTGGGAAGACGGGGCTGGGGAGGGGGCGCGGGCGTCCCTGGGGAGTCAGAAGTTCACTGTGACTGCAGTGCAGTGAGGAGGTGAGCCTGGAGCCACGTCGGGCAGAGCTCAAGGCCGCGCCACCCGCTTCGGGCTTCTGAGGCCGGGGGAGCCCCCGCGGGGCCCGAGCAGGGGGCAGCGCATCACATGTGCTTTCAGAACGCCTCGCGGGCCCCGGGCAAAGACGGGCTCAGGGAGCCGCGCTGCCGCACAGCGCCGAGGGGAGCGTGGGCTCGGGGCCGGCCTTCAGCCCATCGCCGGCCGGAGCTGTGCACCTGCCACACGCTGCCCCGGCGGAAGGCTCAGGTGCGGCCGGCAGACCGTAACGCTTCCAGAAGAAAATACGAGACTCAAAAGTTATGTCGTAAAAAGACAGAAATTCAACCACATCGAGGTTTTTAAAAATTACTTCTGGGTTTTTTTCAGCGATAAAGTGCTTCACTTTATTTATCCGAACTTTAGCTGCAGGGAAAAAAAAGAAATTCAGTGCTCAGAACCCAACCGAAACCACAGCTCTGTGGCCCATCTCGATGGACATAAAACACCATCAGTGTTTATATGAAATAACATTAAAAAGGAAAAATGGAAAAAAAAAACTTTTCACCAGTACCACAGAGTGAGAGATAGTCAAAAACGGCGAGAGGATATTTACAGCACATTTAGTAGACAAAAAAACCAGCTTCCGGAATAGATGAACGCCTTCAAGCATGAATGAGGGAAAAAATGACCATGAGGACGATGGGCCAAAGCCATGAGCAACATTCCACAAAAAAAGAGCTCCGTTAGTTGGTGACCAAGCAGACGTGTATGAAAACATGGTCACACATGAATACGCACAGCGCACACGCCTCTCACACACCCCAAACCTTCACCACAGCTCGGCGACCCACTGTGCAGCGTCGGCCTCACCCCACCACGTGTGGCCGGTGACTCAGTGGCTCAGGCTGCTGCCCCGTGGCCCTCCTCACTGGCAAGGGGCCCCCAGGTTTGGTGGGTCAGGCGCCCTGGAGCCACTGGCTGCAGGGCGGGCGCAGGAGCCTTGCAGGGCAGTGAGAGGCATCAGCCAGACCCTGCTCCTGAGCCCCAGCAGACCCTGTCTGGTCAGCCCGGGGAAAGACACCCCACACAGGTATAGTATGTCACATTCTTGGGCATAATCTCTTACCTTTAAAATGTGCCATTAAATTTGCAACAATTACCGTCTTTTTATCGACAAAACTCTCCCTTAGCACCCACCAAGCAGCAGAAGAAACTGTCTCTCTTTTCCGCTCATTTTTAAAGGTTTGCTCTGGCGCGATGGTTAGGTTCTACGACCCACAAAGTCCCTTCCCCAGACCTGTTCCTGTCCCAAAACCCAGTGAAGAGGGGAATGAGCTCTCAACTCGTGAGGGGTCGCCGTGTGTGACAGTGGGTGAACGTGTGGACATGTGAGTGCCTGTGTGTGAGCACATGTGTGCACTTGGCCGAGTGCCTGTGTGAACACTTGAGAGTGTGTGCATGTGGCTGAGTGCATGTGTGGTAACACCTGTGTGAGACCATGTGCGTGTGGCTGAGTTGTGTGTGAACACATGTGTGAACACGTGTGTGAGAGCACGTGAGTGGCTGAGTGCCCAGGTGCGAGCACGAGTGTGAGAGTGTGTGCATGTGGCCTTGTGTGAGCATGTGTGTGAGAGCATGTGCATGTGGCTGAATGTGTCTGAACAGGTGCGTGAGTGTGTGCATGTGGCTGAGTGTGTGTGTGAACATGTGCGTGAGCGTGTGCATGTGGCTGAGTGTGTGTGAACACCTGTATGAGCATGTGCACGTGGCTGAGTGTGTGTGAGCACATGTATGAGCATGTGCACATGGCTGTGTGTGAGCACATGAGCACGTGTGGGACCGTGTGTGTAGCTGAGTGTGTGTGAACACCTGTATGAGCATGTGCACATGGCTGTGTGTGAGCACGTGAGCACGTGTGGGACCGTGTGTGTGTGTAGCTGAGTGTGTGTGAGCACGTGTGTGAGCGTGCACATGTGGCTGAGTGCATTGTGTGGTAAGGTGTGAGACCATGTGCGTGTGGCTGAGTGTGTGTGTGTGAACACATGTGTGAGAGCATGTGCATATCGCTGAGTGCATGTGTAAACACGTGTGTGAGAGTATCACACGGCTGAGTGCCCTGGCTGCGCATGCGTGTGGGCGCGTGTGGGCACGTGTGGGCACGTGTGGGCGCGTGTGTGAGAGTATCGCGTGGCTGAGTGCCTTGTGTGTGCATGCGTGTGGGCGTGTGCGGGCGCGTGTGTGAGTATCGCGTGGCTGAGTGCCTTGTGTGCGCATGCATGTGGGCGCGTGTGGGCGCGTGTGTGCGTGTGCTGTAATTGGGAACCTAACCGTGCAGTTCGGTTCCTTCCTCCCCTCGCTGGCTGCAGCAAACAGACTCCCTCTTTCATCCCGTGCATCTGTCCCCCTGGCAGTGTCCCCGCTGATGGCCGTGCGGCTGGGGCTGGAGCCAGGGGACGACGAGGGTGTCGACACTGCCTGCACCGCCCCGCACACCTGGCAGCGGTACTGGTTGTGGGTTTTCAGCTTCGGAGATAAGCTGATGGGACCAGAGCCAGAGTGACAATGAGGTTTCACACCCCAGGTCGAAGGAAGTCGTCCTGCC
Source organism: Pteropus alecto (assembly GCF_000325575.1). Classification (NCBI taxonomy): domain Eukaryota; kingdom Metazoa; phylum Chordata; class Mammalia; order Chiroptera; family Pteropodidae; genus Pteropus; species Pteropus alecto. The sequence goes on from NW_006438073.1 coordinate 10,735,123, forward strand.
TCTGGCCTGGGGCTGCTCCCGGGAGCTGGGGCCCCTGCGTTTGCACCGTGCAAGGCGACCGGCAGCACACAGGCCGTCCACGGGACACAGGCCCAGGTGAGGGCTCACGGGAGGAAAGCGAGAAGCGTAGCTCGGGGAGGGCCACACCCTGCGCCCCAGCCGTGAGGAGACAGGTGCCCACCCCCACGCAGCCCTGGGCCCGGCTCCGGGACTGACCGCTGGTGGCGGCACCTGGTCATCCCATGAGGAAAGGGGGCCCAGGATGGGAAGTCGCCCGGCAGCCAATATCCAGTGAAGGAGTCGGAACTGGCGTTTCTGATGCAGACTGGTCTGGGGTTGACCGGATTCCAACCAAAAACAACTCCCTGACTGTTTACTTGGCACGCTCCTGGCCCAGCCCTCTGCCCGCAGGGCAGGGTGTCCAGGAAGCCGCCCCCGGGAGAGCCTAGGTGTCGGGAGGCAGGCCCCACGAACCTGGTTCGTCCCGCGCCCGGCGTCAGGGGGCCGCGGCCCTGACCTGCCTGTCTTTGAAGGTAGCTGCCGGCTGCTTCCAGACCCCCTGGTTACCCCCACTGCCTCCCTTTCTGTGTTCAGGCCAGGAGCGCCCCATCCACAAGCCGAAGCCCCTGGCGACAGGTCACCCCCACTTCCGTCACAGGAGCTCGGCCATGACAGCGTCGGAGCCGCACAGCTCACCTTCCCCAGAGTGTTGGGCCCGTGGAAAAGAAGCAGAGGGGCCCACAGCCCGGCACCCCCTGTGGCACACGTCACCCCCCCCCGCCTCCCCCGCCTCTGCTCTTGGCGGGCGCGTGAACACTGGGCTTTAGCGTCTCCCCTGGAGGCAGGGACCTCGTTGGAGCAGCCACGGCCCGGCAGTGTGGCACGCGCATCACCTGCGGCCACCCCTGCTCCCTCCACACAGGTGAACGCGGGTCCATCAGCAGCTGGGCGAGGGCTGGCGTCCGACAGGGAGGGCCCGGCGCCCCGCACAGACCTCACAGGGCTGTCGTGGGGAGGGGTCCTCGACAAGGTCCCCGCGGTAAGTGCCACTCGAGTTGTCACGGAGTGGACGGCACCCGCAGGCCAGGCCTGCAGTGTCCCCAGCTCACGGCGTGATCCCTACGTCAGCGCCTGAGGGCCGGTCCACGCGCTCTGACGCCGGCCTGCCGAGGACAGACTGGGAGTCATTTGTGAAGACCGAAGCCACGATGGCCGCGTAGAGGACACGGACGGGCTCTGGGGGGCCTGGTGGCCGTGGGGCGGCCCCTCATGCCCGGCAGGCTGTCGGCCCGCGGAGGTGCCAAGTCTGCGGGGCTGTAAGCAGCAGCCGTGTCATCTCAGACGCACGCGGCCCAGGCTCCTGCCCTGCCCCCCAGCTGGTAGCCAGCCTCATTCTCCCTGGAGGCTCGGTGGTGGCGGGAAAGCGACTCCAGTGGAAATGTCCCGCTTCGCCAAATCTCGAAGCCACGGTCTTGGACCAGGAGCCAGGGTGTGCTGGGTCAGGGCCCGGATCCAGAGCCAGGTTGCATAGGTCTGAACCAGACCCGGCCCGCGAGCTGGGGGCCCAGGAGAAGCCGTGTTGCCTCGGAGCCTGGCCACCATCTCCTGGACAGAACCGCCGACAGTGTCTCCCGGGCGAGCGGTGTGAACACTCGGCGAGCCGGCGACTGCCGAGGGCTGGAACTGCACGGGGAGGAGCAGCGCTCAAACGGCCGAGGCCCCGTCCGAGCACGAAGCAGGAAGGGGGGAGGCCCGACGCGGGGCAGAGCCCCTAGGTGGGGGCCGGTGCGTGTGGTGCGGGCTGCTCGGGTCGAGAGGCTGCACTGCTGGGCTCTGAGGCACATAGAGCAAGGCTTTAGACAGGGTGACCCCGGGGTGTCAGGGTAGCTGGAGCAGAATGAGCCTGGGGACAGGCCAGCGCGAGGCGGCAGGGGCTGTACAGGGGAGGCAGGAACCCGCCCTCAGAAAGACGCTCTGCACCTTTTGTGTCAAGTGTGTGTGACTCACCCGCTCTCCCCAGCACTGACACAGTCCCGGCTCTGTGAAGGACACGAAGAAACGCCCAAAACATGGACACAGGACGTGTCCCCAGGAGACCGTCTGCACCCCACACGAGGGGCTTCTCATGAGGCATTGACATGAAGTTTGTTTGCAAATCTAAGACAACACAGAACCCAAATCTCCCTTCATAAACCACTGCCAGGCACTGGGCACCTCGTGGGCCTCCAGCACGGCCACTGGGGCGTGAAGTGGTGGCTGCGCCTACTCTCAACAACTCGGCAACGGCCACCAAGCTGGCACTGCTCCCGCCAGTGTCCCCTGCATGCCCAGACCTCAGAGGCCAGTCAGCAAAGGGAGGTTTTACCCTGATAGCTGATTCTGAAGCACAGCCCTATCCACGTGACACACGGCCGCACAAAGAAAGACCCGTCCAGGGGCCATCGTGTCCGAGGAGAGCATGACGTAGGTGGATGAGAGTCACGCAGGGAAGGGTGACCTGTCGCCACTCCGAACCAGCCCCCCGGCCACGGGGCCAGCCCCAGCCCTCAGCCCACGGGCCTCCTGCCGGCTCCGCCCCTGCACTGAGGCCTCTGCGCGTTCTGCTCCCCCTGCCCGGGGTGCTCCCTCTCCCCACCTCATCGATGCCCACTCTTCCCTCTGCCCGAGATGCACACACACTTGTCCGGCCCCCGACGAGATCGTAGCATCACGTGATTCTCTCTCCAGCCATTTCGGTTTACTCTGCATATTCTTAACTAATTTTTCAGTCGTCTGTCTCCCCCAGTGGACTCCGAACCCCATTCAGTGGAGACATTTCTGGGTTTGCTCCCCAGATGCACCAGAGACTTGCCAAGTTAAGCATTTTAGAAACGTTTGTAGAATGGCGAGTGACCTGCAGCCTGGGGGTGACGGGAATGGGGGCTCGCAGGCTGGGAAGCTCACTTCTCCGGGAGGGAAGGGTGTGGCTGGTCTCGGACACGGGGGTCTGGGGTGGCGGCAGCAAGTTGCAGGCTGCAGCACCCTGGAGCCATCGCCCGGGGCTGTGCGGGGATTTAGAAAGGAAAGGAGGCTTTGACCCAAGCTGTTGTGGGCAGAAGGCCAGAGGTGTGAGGACACGGCCGGGGACCTGCTCCCGCTGAGCGGAGCACACAGTCCAGCACTGAAGGGTCAGGTGGCTGGATTCCAGGCCAGGAGGACATCTTAGAGGCAGGAGACAGCGGGGTGGTTGTGGAATTCAGCTCAGGGACGGCGAGGCCGTCAGCAGAGCTGAGACGGGGCTGGGAGGCCCCACCTGGAGATGCCGGCCAAGCCACGCCAGCCGAGCCACGCCAGCCTGGCCACTGCGCAGCCGGCCTGTCCTCCAAGCTGAGTCCGTGGACCAGCATACCGGCACTCTGGGAAGCTGCACGGCCACAGGGCAGCGGGCGTCAGGCACAGTCCCTGGTTGTCGGAACCGTGTCCCCCAGTCCCCCTCCAACCCGACAGCACCAGGGGCCACCGCACTGCGTCCAGCACCCCACGCAAACAGCGTAGGGCCAGCCCGGCCTCGCCTGCTGCCCCAGCCCCTCACAGCCAGACAAACCGCACAGCGGGGCCGCGAGCCGATGGCCGTGTGGCACCTGGAGCGTAGAACAGCAGCGAGTGGGCAGAGCCTCTGATTCGGGGTCAGTGACCAGTGGGGCTGGTGGCCGAAAACACACAGCTGACAGCCCCAACCCCAGAGGCCACGAACCCTCAGGCTTCAGCACTGTCGCCAGCAGAAGGGTGCATGAAGCTAAGCGGGGCTCTCATCCCAGCCCCGGAAGCCCCCACCTCCTCACCACTGCCGCCCCCCTCCCCCACCCCGCCAGCCCCGCCGAGACACTTGGCTGGGTCCATCCACCCGGAGTCCGCTGTGCAAGCCCCGGACATGGGCCCCTAATTAAAACGGATTAACGACCTGAAGCAGAAGCTGTTTGACGCGGCCTTGCTGGGGCTCGTGGGCAGTGCCAGGGCTGTGTGCCACCAAGACTTAGCAGCCCTGCAGGAAGCCACCACCTGTCCCCTGCCCTCTGCCACCAGGCAGGTAATGCCAGGTGGGGCTTCTTATACCTTCACCCCCTCAACCCCCGTCTGCTGCCAATAGGGACGTCCTCCACGTGACCCCGCAGTGTTCCCACACATAGTCACTTGGGAGACGTCCTCCACCTGGATAAAGGGTGGGCCTTCCCTCCCTGCCCAGAGGGGATTGCGATGGGCCACATGCTATCGGCACCCTAGTTTCTGCACAGGACTCTGCTGCCATTGAAGTTAACGGGAGACGGGATGCACGGCAGGGCCTGTGAGGTAACCCCATGTGGGCCTGCCTCATGGCCAGGGACCCTGAGAGGCACAGGGGACCCTAGGATACACCTGTACCAGAGCCAGAGTCCACAGTGCTTTTTGGGGGCCAAAATAAGAGAGATGTGAACGTTAGATGGGAGCGAGTGGTCTGGGGCCTGACAGCACAGTCCTATTTCACCAATGTGGTCAGTGGTCGCGGGCAATTTTGAGCAGTTCTGGGGGAGGCTGTGTAAGTCGCCGGGCCGTAGGGGCTGCGGGCAGGGACGAGGGGCCAGCGGCTGCAGGCAGTGGGCGTGCCGTGCCCAGAGCAGCTTGGGCTGTCCCCTGAGCCCGCCCCTCCGAGCTGTGCTCAGCAGGGCCTTGGTGCTGATGGTGAGCTGGTCCCCTCCTCTGCAGGAAGCCCAGAGGCGCTTTGGAACTGCGGCTGCACGTGGCCCGACAGGCCGCCACCCGTCTCTCAGGTCACTGGAGGCTCTGGGCCGGGGTCAGGGTTGACACAAGTCCATGCCTGTGTCTGGGGCGGCAGCCAGCCCTCCTGAAAGCCTCCTCTTCCCTCTGTCCTGCATTCCGGTCCCTTGCCCGCGGCCACACATTCCTGCCACACCGCAGGCCCCGTTCCCCGTGCAGGTACATGGCTCAGGAATCTGCTGTCTCACCTGGCCTGTCACAGCCTGAGCCCACAGCCCGCGGGCTTCACAAGTCCCGTCTTCTCCCGGGCAGACGGCAGGGAGGCTGTGACTCAGGAGAGGGAAGTCCCTGGGCTGCGTGGCATAACTCCTGACCCCGGGGGCCCAGTCCCCACCTGTGAACACCAGACAGGGGAGTTAACTCGTTGTACACCAGGCTTCAGAGGAGAAGTCTGTGCACAGGTGCTGCGGGGACGTGGATGCCCCTCGGGTGGTGTTCCACGCTGGAGCTCTTGGCCCCCAGGTGTGTGCACCCAGAGCTGTGACTGCAGCTGCCACGTGGGCCAGGAATGTTGTCAGCCCACAGGAATGTTATCTGCTGGGAAAGGCCCAAGATCGCGTGAAGCAACCGAGCCCTGCAACAGTACAAACTCCAAAATCAACACGTTCAGAGGGACCAGCAGCAGAAAAGACTTCACGGTGATGCCTCTTAAAGCACGGCCACGCCCGCCCGCCAGGTGCACGGGGACACTCACCAGGTTCACGCTCTGCTCCTGCTGGGCGGCCCCGTTCTCCCGCCACAGTCATCCCAAGCCAGCCCACACGCTGGGAGGGGCTGCATGGCCGCCGGGGAGGGCCAGGGCCGTCGTCCTCCTGCAGCTTGGGAGGGACTCTCTGTGCCTCGCTCGCCCCACGAAGGACGTCACTGAGGCCAAAGGGCTCTGACACACAGTTTTGTGTCTCCTTAAATGAACGAATTTTACAAACATGTTTTTTTTTAATCTAGTCTTTTATCATGTTTTTACAAATAGAAAGTGCGTGTCCTAGAACCATCTGAGATGACATTTCTCTCAACCAGCCACTATTCATCAGAAGGTCGGGCCCATCCCCCACATGACCGACACGTCGGTGGGCGGCTGTCATGGAGCCATCACTAGCCGTGTGGGAGAGGGTGCTGGAAGAGGCCTAAGGGGCCATCTGCACCAGCACCCTCATTCTGCACCCGAGGAAGATGAGCGCTGTTCCATCACCTGCCTGGTGACAGGGTCACCACCAGGCAGTCAGGCTGCGGCTGGGCCCCTGTGGCCGCAGAGCACCCACGCCAGCGAGAGGCGTCACGGCCCCACAGGCCGCCGCTCTGAGCGCGGACGAGCCTGCACTTGCCGACATCGCGCACAGCGTGAGCCAGAGCTGGCAGGCATGGCGTGCCGCGGGGCCCGTCACACTCCTGCTGACACGCCAAGTGAAGGCGTCTGCAGAGCGGCTCCTTTCCAGGGCGCACCTGCCACCCCCGGGCTCTCGTCAGGGCACAGAATGCACTCTGCAGCCCGCGGTCGCCGCAATGCAAATGCAAGCAAATGCGGATGAAAATGCAAGTAAACGTGAGACGTGTTTGGTACTCGTGAAAGACAGAGTCTCCGTGCCCAGCACCCGGCGCTGGGGCCTGTTTCCTGTCTGTCACCTGCTTTCCCTCAAGACGCCACTCCTGTGGGGGCAGAGCCCAAACGGCCTGTTCCCTGCTTCCGGCCAACAGTCCATAGGCTACATTTTTCAAGACAGTTGCAGTGAGGGGCTCCGTGGGGGGACCTTCCGCAAACGGCCCTCAACACAGGCGCTGACGACAGAGTCCTGGGGTGCAGCGCCTCTGCCTGCTGCGAGCTCCGGCCCTGTGAGCTGCCGCCAAGCTGTGACCCTGTCGTAGTCACTAGCCAGCCAGCTGCCCAGGACTGTCCCGGTGGCAGGGCCGAAAGACCACGTCCTGGGCATCGTCGCCTCTATGCCCTTGCACGTCAGGCAGATTTTCATGACAAAAAGCCTCTGAAAAGTTCAAGTGAAGGTTTCGGTGATGGAGGGCTTGGGGGGCAGACTCCAGTGCCGGGTCCTGGGTCTTGTCTGGGGGTCAAGGACAGAGGGAGGGTTAGAGGCGGTTCCACAAAAGCTCTGAGGCTGCTTCCTTTTCAAGCTCAGCTACACGGCACATCACCCCACAGGCACCAGGAACAGGAAGGAGGACACGCTGACAGGTTTTTCCAACTCAAATTCCTGTAATGTGACCAGCAAGGAAGTCACCTGAATGGCATTTGGAGCAGCCGAGGACGGGCGCCTGCTTGTGTGCGCCCACGCCTGCCGCTGTGTGCCCCGCGCGCTCCTCCCGCTCACTCCGCAGTGGGTGGAGCTGGACAGACCAGCGTGGGGACAGCATGGGGGACACCTGCCCACTTCCTGACACTTTTCACGGGGCGACTCTCGCTCCAGGCCGGGGTATCCAGGACCCGTAGCAGGCAGGACGCGGGCATGCCCGTGCTGGCGGGGACTCCGAGGGCTGCCAGGTCGTTGCTACTTTTCCTCTGTTCTCGGAAGGGAACTGGTGCTGGCGGGGGCATGGGGAGGTGCGCGCGCGGGCAGTTTCCAGACGGGGCCTCGGCGGGGCCTTGCTGCTGGAGGGAGCGTGGCCATCGGTCACGGAGGCGAGCTGCTGCCCATCTCATTTGGGGAGCGCCAATGGGAAGGTGGGTTCTTCCAAACGGGCGAGGCGCAGGGGCTCAGCCTGGCTGAAACTCGCGTGGACGCACCTCGCCTCGTGCAAAGCTCTGTCCACAGAGGCGGTTGTTGGCCAGAAGCTCAGAGCATCCCAGGAGTCCATCCTTTCTCGGTGCCTCTGCCTCCAAGGCGGCCTCCGCCTGGCGCATGGCGGGCCAGGCCTCTTCACTCACGCGGAACCCGCCGGCACGGGCCCCGGCAGCACTGCGAGCCGGAGGAGGGCGAGTGAGCACTCCCGGTGCACAGAAAAGCACCAGGACGCCACCCTGTCTGTTTGAAAATCCATCACCCACGAGAAAGAGGCAGTTCATCACAAATACTTATTGGCACATTTTTCAGGGAAAATATACATTTGAGACATTGAGAGTTGAAATAGGGAGAGAATGGCAGCAACCCCACCACCTGCTTCCTTATGTCTCACCTGTATTGACGCGGAGCCATAACGGCCTGTCGACCCTGTCCACGTGACGCCCCTGTGTCCACGTGACGCCCCGCCCCCTGTGTCCACGTGACGCCCCCGTGACCACGTGACGGCCCGCCGTGCGTGTCCACGTGACGGCCCGCCGTGCGTGTCCACGTGACGCTCCGCCGTGCGTGTCCACGTGACGCTCCGCCCCCTCTGTGTACGTGACGCCCCCCGTGACCACGTGACGGCCCGCCGTGCGTGTCCACGTGACGGCCCCCCCTCCGTGACCGCATGACACCCCGCCCTCCGTGACCGCGTGTCGCCCCGCCCTCCGTGACCGTGTGACTCCTTGCCGTCCTTGAACTGACGGAGACGGCTCCCTGGACCCTGTGAAGAGAGCACCGAGGGTGTCGCTAAGCCACCGTCGCAGAGACGGGTCTCGGGAGAATGGCCGGTCGGCCACCCTGGGCCGGAGCACAGTCTCGGCCCCTACAACGTCGCCGGGAGGCCGGAGGCCCCAGGCCGTGTGTGTGTGTGGGGGCCACGACGGTTTAGTCACAGCGTCTACCGGACAAGGGGCCTGCGTCAGCACTTGCCGGCTGATTTCGGAGTTCTTTCGAATTTTGACCCAAATCACACATCTGGCGTCCCGAGCGTGTGACTCGACACTGTGACCTGCCATCTGCTGGTCCTCAACCCAAACACCCCGATCCTGGTCCAGGCCCGCGGGCACCCTCACCGCGTCGCCTCCTTCCTGCGGCAGCAGCCACGCAGGAGACGCAGGTTTTAGGTGAAGCGTGAAAACCAGTTTTTCTCAGACGCTGTCCGCGGGCTTGGTGTTTGTTCCCAGGGCCGAGGTGACACGTCTGTGTGAGACTCGGAGGTGTGGCTTCGACAGCCCACGGGAGGCCAGCGCCGTCCCCATGTCCCACCGCGTGTCCGGAGGACGGAGAGGCCTGTGGCCGCCCGCTGCTTCCTGTCTGAGCCTCGGTTTCCTCGGCGCAAGGGAGACCTGAGGCAGTGCTCGCCTGGTGAGTCGCATCGAGAGAAGTCCCCACGGTGTCCAGTGCCCGGGATCAAAGCGCCAACAAACGCAAGGTGCTGCGGGTCCCACGGGTCCCCCGAGGGGGTACGGCAGGCGCACACGGTGGCCCGCATGTCCACAGCCACCCAGTCCCCGCGATTCCCTCCCGTCAAGGGAAGTGATCTCTGCCCTTGTGTGTGTGTGTGTGTGTGTCGTCTCACACTGAAGGAGAGGCTTCACCTAAAAGTCACAGCGACGTGCACTGTGGACACGAGACAGACACGGGAGAGCTTGACCCACGCGTCCACCTGCTTATCGCCTGAATGCGGGTTGACTTAAAAAATAAGCCCCTTCCAACCAACAACGAAAAAAACGATCCGTCTGCGTCAGTTGTAGGATGAGCTTCGGCTCAGGAGCCACTGGGCTTTTGCCGGCGCCTGGAGCGAGAAGCGACTGTCCCTTAGACCCGTCACAAACCCAGCTGCCTTTCCGCTCTTCAAAAAAAGGACCAAATCGCCAATGCAAAGGAATGCCCACACTTCGATACCGAGCTTCCCACCCCTCCTCTGCATCCCGTCTGCTCCGAGGTCCCTGCCGCCTCCTGAGGTCTGGCCCGCGGCCCCCTTCCTGGGCACCCTCACCCTCTCACTGCGGTTTTAAAGATCTCGGGGCTGACCAAAGGCCCTTCGAAGTGATTCGACACGCTGTCAGCAACATTAGTTGATTTCCCCACGAAACTTCACCCAGACTAGATGCTGTAGTTCAATCTTTGCTGACACCAGAAGCTGGGGGAAGATTTTGAAATCTGTGAAACATGTAATGCGATGGAGTTTTATTTGAGGTAACAACAACGTGAAAATAGTTAATCAACTAATAAAGCATTCAAGAAAGATGGTGGCAATAAAAACGTACATCTGGAAGAAAAAGAGGTTCCACCCCAAGCAGAAGACTCATCAGAGGCGCCTGGACTGGCCATGGCCCCTCCCAGGCCCCTTCGTCCCCTCCTGTTCAAGCACTGCCAATTAGCTGGATTTAAAATTCAACCCAGGCATTTTTTTATTCAAAGGAGACCATTTTCGTTTGAAGAGGAGCGGATTTAAAGCACAAATTCTCCCCTGCTGTGCCCTGATCAGCTATTGATTAGGGGAGGGCTGCCACCCTAAATCATCAATGCCAAATAATAGGCCTTCAGCCCGGAGGACTGAGAGCACTCGTTACAGGGAGAGCAAAGCCGGCCTTTTGTGGAGAACCAAAGGCCCCAGTCTCTCTGAGGAAAAGAAATGTTAATTGAAAAATTCCTTAAATAGGTGAACGCTCTGACGCAGCTTTACATAAAAGGTGTGAAATCACAATCAGAGGGCAGGGGAGACAGGGCCCTGCCCTTTGGGGGGGTCTCCGTGCCGGCGTGATTAACTTCCCATTCACAGGCCCCGGGCTGAGTCCTTTCAGCGAAAGGGCTGGTGACAGCTGGACCCGTGTGCATGGGGAAGTCTGAATTAATTGGCCCCTCGACAGGGAAAATTAAAACAAAGAAACTTCCTATTAGATGCAGAGAAACGGAGCCCGGCGGTTTACATAAATAACCCAGCGCGGAGGCGCCTATTTTGTCAGTCAGCCACCTCAGAAAAACAGTCCTGTGGCCATCGTTAAAGATCCTCAGGTGACCCTTAAAATCGCATCTGGGAAGGTGACTGCATCCCCTCAGCATCTCCCTGGAGGCCACGTCCCCAGACAGGAGGTGGTGGGGTGTGACACCCTGTGAGCAGACCAGTGGGTGGGGCTTCGAGCTGGGGGCAGCTCAGGAACGCAGGGAGAGGGGACACAAGCTGGGAGGGAGGGCGACAGTGGCCAGCCATCTGCAGAGACAGGAGCCCGCCCCCTCCGCCATCCGTGTAGGCGCGGATACGAGTGTGGGGTACAGGGGTGCTGGCCCGGCGAGCGCTCCTGTCCTTCTTTTCCTTTCTCTGATCCCTACACTGTCCTCACCACAGTCCAGAGTTGGTAGAAAGAAAATACTTCAGTTCTTTTTACATCAGCCAAAAAACCCACCAACAAAGAGGCTGAAGCCCCCCGGGGTGCCTGGGCGTCGACACTGGGTGCTGGGACAGCCCACGTTCCAGACTCACCCTCCAGAGCGCGACGACGACGGGCTCCAGAAGGGCAGCGTGGGATGGTGGGGGCGGCAGGACGTGCCGCCAAGGCCCTGAGCCACGGGAAATGGCCCGCGGCACGGACCCGGACCGGACCCTCTGTGGCTTCCCGCTCCCTTGACGGCAGAACGCACGGGGGACGCAACGCGACAGAGTTAGCGCATGCTCGCCAACATCGGCAGTTACCGCAACGCGGTCATCAGCGTCGACAGCTGAGCGGGCAGCGGCCACAGCGTAGCCCTGCTGCCTGAGTCTGGCCCCTTCCCACCGCGCCGTAGGCGTC
>NW_006438073.1:10746493-10760272 GCF_000325575.1 Pteropus alecto
CTGAAGACAAGTGAAATGCACGCTTGGGTGTTTTAAGTTAAAACTACGCTTCTCACTGACCAGGACAGACTGGTTGGAACCAGGGTGGCTTCTTCCCCGCTCCCACCTCCAGGCCTGTGGAAGCGACCTGAGGTGACGTGGAGGTGCTAGTGGCCCGGCCAGCTATGGAAGGAGACCCCACGACAGAGCCGGCCACAGCGGAAACCACACAGTGCCTGCTGCCCTCCCCAGCAGGAGGGCCCGCAGCACCGAGCGGGAGCGGGGCGGCAGGGGCCAGAGGCCAGGAGGCCACATGCCTGAGAGAACCACACGGGCTCTCGGCCATCTCGCAGGTGTGATGTTGCAGCTGTGACAAAATAGACGCCGGCTGCTCGAGCCTGCAGGGCCCTGCCCGGGGCTCGCTGAGGGTGTACGTGTCTGTGGGTGCGGGTTCCACAGGCCAAAGGAGAAACAAGGAGCACAACGGGGTCACCCCTGGGCCGTCCAGACCCACCTGCAGAGACGCAGTCGGTCCCGGGCCTTGCTCCTCAGGTGTGCATAGGATGGCCAGGGACACAGAAGCAGCCGTGTCGCCTCCTGCAAGAACAGCTGAAGGCTGGATGTGGCTGTCCGGTGAGCCCAGCTCCTCTCAGCCTGAAGAAGGGCGATGTGACCAGCTGGGCGCCGCCCTAGACACACAACCAGGCCCTGGGCAGGATGCTCGACTCCTGCTGTCCAGAGCCCCCGTGCTTCGTGCCACCCTGTCGACCTGGCTCGGCTCGGATACCGCCGTCTCAGGGACCTGAGACGCTCCATGGCCGCAGGAACCACCGCCACCCTGCTCCATGAGGGACCCATGTCCTGCCTGGACCCGTGTCCCCACCAGCTCAGAGCCTGCTCACAGCAGCCTCGCAGGCGGTAGCCGTGGAAGCCAGAGGGCCCGCACCGGAGCCATGGGTACAGTCCCCTCTGCAAGCTCTGGCAGGACTGCGCCCCCTGACGGGCCGGTGCCGGGGCTGACGCACCAGTTGGGTGGGTGGCTCTGCTCCAGTGAGTTGCGTCTGCGTTTCACGTGGCCTGTAAACATTAAATGACAGTTCCTTTAAATGCTGCGTGCTGTGCATCCTCCTATGGGAGTCCAGGGCCAGCTCCTCCAGACAGACTAGGGTCCCCTGGTCCCGATGCAGGAGGCCCCCAGACCCAGTTGGGCCCCCCAGGCCTGGAGGTTCCGAACGACAGCACCATTCACCCGCGATTCCCAGCCCTGAGGTCACGTGGTCCTGCTGGGTCCCGTCCTCCTGATAAACAAAGAAAGAGTCTCAACCTGAGCGAGGAGGACCCTGGTGTCACCGAGAGCCCCGAACGTGGCTCCAGGACAAGTGCTGGGCCCAGCTGGAGCAGGAGAGTCTCCCACATCCCCGAGTCGGAGCGAGACAGGCCCCTGTCACCCGGGACGCAGGGTCCCTCATTCCAGAGCAGCCGGCTCCGCAGGAGGAAACACACCTGGACAATGAGCACATTCTTCCACAGTCCAACTTCAGAAGCAATAAAGATGTAAATTAAAATTCACCAAATTTGCAAAATTTCTGAAGCCCCTATATTTAGTGTTAGCAAAGAGAGGGACCCACGGTTGCCGTGTACCGCTGGGGAATAAGCACGTGCGGAGGCTCACGGGGCAGTGAGGTCGTGCCGCAAGGAGGTGCCTGTGCCGCCGTAACCAGCAGTTCTGCTCCCCGAAACGTATCAGAGGGATAACCACAAATTCGTGCAACCAGTCCCATCCCAGGACACTCGCCAGACGTGTTTTATAATAAAATATTTTATTTTATAATGATAAATAGATGTGACTTTAATGACCAACAGGAGAATTCAGTAAATAACTTTTGAACACCTATGCCGTGGGATCCTCTGCAGAGATTGTCAGATCGTACTGCTGAGTGTGTGCTGGCCCAGGAAGTGCCCGTCACGCTGCACAGCGGCGTGCGCGGGACACGGTATTACACCGGAGCTTGGGAACTGCTGGGAGGGTGACGTTCCATTGTTTTTGCCACAATGTTTAAAGCTAGTGACAACACGCACAACCCCAGTTTTGATAGAAACGTGCAGTATAACACAGAGAGGGAGACTTGGCACTGGCCCTCAGCACTGCGGCAAACACGCCGAGCCACGTGTGCCCTCCTGTGCGCCACCGCGCTCCCGAGAGTCCCTGTCTCAATGAGCTACGAAGAGCCCCTAAGAAAGCCGCTGGAGCCAACCTTCCGTTCCCTGAGGTCATGCCGCTGAGCTTCCTGTCAGGACCCACAACTTCCAAGAGTGCCTCCTGGACACCGAGGACGGCACAGACACGGGGACTGGAGCCACACACCCTTGCCAGCTGTGAGGAGGAGGCGGCCAACGCACCTGAGCTCCTGACAGGGGAGCAAACATTTGTCTTGGGATGAGAGCGCCCGATGTCGCACCACAGGCGACGTAGCAAACCAAACGTACGAGGCTTTAATGTTTCACATTTGGAGTTGGCCCATGTCAATGATCTCAAGACACATTGAATTAACAAATATTCAGCATATGCTCTTTTTAAACTCTGCTAACTCTGAGGAGAGTCCTACAAGCCGATTGGGGGTCAGCCTGCCGGAGGGGGCGGAGGGCCTGAGCGCGAACTACAGCCGCGGCGGTCAGCTCGGCGCTGCGTGGAGGCTTGAAGCCGCGAGCCCCAAAGGAACGGATGATTAATGCTGCCACCAAATGTGTGCCATACCTGACCCTGATCTCATCAAATCCTGCTGCCACCATCTGCTGTTTTTAATTCCTCTGCAATATTTGTGTTTGCTGCCTCCCCGACAAAGGCGGGGGCGGGGAGCCCGTCCCTGCCTGGGGAGGTGCGGGCTGGCTGGTTGGCTGGGCCCCGGCCAGAAGGCATCTGTTGCTCCTAGTCCTGCAGCATCTGCTACTATTTCTCACTTTCCCGCACGCTGTGGGATATGGTTTCTCCCAAAGGTGGCCTTTCCATGCTCGCTGTCAATCCCGTCATTGTCCGCCCCGCCTGTTCCCACGGCGTGGCCCAGCGCCATGCTGCCCGCCTCTGCTGGCCGGCTGGCTGCGATCCACGATATTGTGCGATTGGCTCCGCATTAACCCTTCTCGACGCATCAGGACATTCAATTAAGCCCGGCAGGGAAGCAGATTGAGAGGGAGGGCCGTCTGGTGGGGAGGGGCAGCCGCTCCTCGGAAGCTGGAAAGTTTGCGGGGTAATAATGACAGCAGCCACCGAGCTGTCAAAATAGCTCCCTCGCAGAGAAACAGCCGCGCTGGAGGGCGGCTCTCCTCTCGCTCTCTCCCTAACTCAAAGTGCTGGTAAAGGGCGCATTGTTCTTCCCTGGTCCTCGGTTCGACTGTGATGAAATGTGTGTGTGAGCGATTATTTATGTGTCTGATCTCTGAACACCTCCTGCTAATGGGCTGCAGCCTGGCGCTCGACGCATCATGTCCCGAGCTGCCATCTCTCCTGACCTTCTGTCAAACCCCAAGCGCGTCCAGGGCTTCTGTCGGGGACTTTTAGAGGTGACGACTGTCCTCCAGGAAGCTACTTCTGACTGCGCCGCTGCCCTTCACGGGCTCCGCAACCCTGCTCCCTTGGGTGCTGTGAGCTCGACACTGTCCGGGACAGCAGGCAGCACGAGGGAGAGGCTGCTGTGACCCAGACGTCCCCCAAGTCCCGTGTGGTGGTTTTGTTTGTAGCACGAGAGGCCCCAAGGCCCGCGGTCGCTCTGCACGCGTGTGACGGTGCAGCAGGTCTGAGAACCTCGGTTCGGAGCCACGGGTCGTCCTGGGACAGACGACTTAGCACCAGCACCAGCGCCGTCCACCTGGCTGTCCTCACGCCCAGCGGACTGGCCGTTTGTAGAGGGCGGGGCGTTGCTCGGAGGCCCGCTGGGCTCCGGCTATGCATGAAGGTGACGCGGTTGCACCTTTGCCGGCGAGAGAAGCAGGCACCGCAGCCGTCCAGCCCCAGTCACCGCAGGACGTGGAAGAACAGCAAACCCGCACGCAGGACGTCCCACGAGGACAGAGCCCAGGCCAGGGAGGACGGAGCACTGGTGCATTCACACCTTCCTGGCTTGCGGAGGAGAAGGAGCTGCAGGCATTGGGGGGGGTCTCCCACCTGCTGAGCCCACCCAGCCCCACCAGCCTGGCTGTGTCATCCTGTGCCGGTCCCCATTCCAAGGTTTCTGGGAGCCCCATGAAGCCCCGGGGTGCCCGGCGGGTGGGGCAGTGGGTCTCCTCACAGTGTGCGTGCCTGTCCTTTCCCAAGGTGGGGGCATGGGACACCAGATTTTATAACCAGCTTGTGCAACCACCTGTTACCACGTTACGAATCACAATGTGTTCAATCCCAGCTGGCATGTCATTGCCACACAAGACACAAGACCAATGCCCAGGCTCCCCAAAATCGCGCTGCTACCTGGGTCGGTGCGCACGGCCAGCAGCACTCGCGGACACCTGCTGCGTGCGGCCTCTGCCCATACCCAGGGGAAACCAAGTGTCTGCGGAGGGAAACGCAGGATGGGGGAGGGGCCCGGGGGCATTTGTGACCCGCAGGGGAGACGCCCTGCGGCCGATGGGGCTGGGGGCACAGGTCACTCCTGTGCTGGGCACTTCCGAGCCTGTGCGGGACTCTGGGGCAGCGGCAGGGTGAATGTTGGCACCTGGCCCCCTGACGCTGCCTTCCCAGCCCACCAGGCCAGCCGCGAGTGGTTGGGGAGGGGCGAGGGGAGGTGAGGACTAGCGAGGTCTACGGCATTCTGGCCGGAAGGGTGCCACAGAGGAGCGGGATCTTCCAGGTCGCACAGGAGATTTCAACAGGAGGTCCAGGAGCCAAACCATCAGTTGTCCCCCAGCTGTCGAAGACCTGGGTCCCCTCCCTGAGCCTGGCTGTGACTGCACCATCGGCGAGGGAGGTGGTTTCCCCCAGCCCCATTCACGAGAGTAATGACAGGATGTGCTTCGTGAGCCAAATCACCATGCGGTTGGAAGCAGAACCACCTCCAGACGAGGCTCCCAGAGCTGCAGGTTCATCCTGGACCCTGGAGCCCAGCCTGCTGCGGGCACACGGCCTCCAACCATCTGTACAAGTAAAGGAGGGGACGTCACCCCGGTCTACGCCCTGCACTCAGGCAAGGCTCGGGGCCTGCCTGGAGCACACCGCACGCAGGAGCACGGCTTTCTAAATCTCTCTCATGCAGCCAGGAGAGCCGTGTGGAAGCTGGCAGGTTGGCAGGTGCCCCCCAGGGCATGCCGGAGCAGAGGACCTGTGTGGAGAGGCCACCACGGTGTGGCTTGTGGGTCTTTGTCTGGTGACCTTCTGGGAGACAGTGCCCGCCAAGCGTCCCCTCCTGTGGATCCGCCTCAGACCGTGCAGGAACAAACATGGAGACACTTGTACTAGCCCCAGGGGACAGCACAGACTCTGGTCCCTGGCAAGATCACGTTCACTGAAACCCGAACGAAAGGGCAGCCGGCGTCTTGATTGCATGAACGCTGGCTGCACTCAGGGGGCACGGCCGCCCTGGGCGGGTGGCAAAGTGGAGGCGACCCCAGTGGCAGCAGCGGGACCACCAAGGGATCTGCTTCCTTCCCTCCCACTTCTCCCTTGGGGAGCACCCCTGACCCTGCCCGGCCCCGGGCTCTGCTGGGGCCCCACCTGGAGTGTGGCCGAATGTCTTGGTCTATCTAGGGGTTCCCTCTCTCAGCTCCCGAGACCCTTCCCCTTGCCCACACTCTCCTCCGCGTCCCGGCCCCCAACCGGACTCAGCCTCCTGCTGCGGCCGTCCAGGCCACCCCCCACTCGGTCTCCTCGTGTCTCTCCTGGGGGGTGGGTAGGGGAAGGGAGGCAAAGGAGGCAGGGGAGTGGGGACAGGGCGGTGGGGAGCGCGTAAACGACTGCTGGTCTTCGTTCTGACTCCTCCACCCTACCCCACTCTAGCCAACCCCAGTCCCCAAAGTCAGGTCAGCACAGGTGACCGTGGTCCAGGAGACGGATCTGCCACACCAGCCCCTTAGGGGCTCCTTCTTCCCCAGCCGCCTGTCTAGGTGAGGGCTGGGGCAGCAGAGATGTGGGGTGTGTGGCTGGGTGTGTGGGACTGGGGATGCAGAGGCTGGGGTGTGGGCTGGGAGTGTAGGGCTGGGGGCTGCGGGCTGCGCCTCTAAGCCTGGAGGGAAGTGAGGAGGTACCCGGAATGGGCTCGGCCGATTTGAGCAGCGTGTGCCATGTTGACAGGGTCCTGCTGCTTGTGGTGACAGGGCAGAGAGAGCCTTGCCCCACGGGCCCTCAGCAGGCCTGCTCCCTCCGTCCCCCTTCCTCTGGCGTTAAAGACACAGCCAGCCCAGGGTGGGGAGTCTACGTCCCCGAAGGAGAAATACGGATGCCCCTCCCTGCTGGGGCCCAGGAAGTACAGACACCCCGAAAACCCAGGCCGAATCTGGGCCCCCAGCCCGAGCTTCGTTTCTCGCCTGAAAGACAGAGTTGCCCACTGAAACCAGAGGATTCGATGATGGACATCGTCAGTGGCTCTTGGAGCAGCAACTAGGTGGGGAAATCGAGGCAGAGCCGAGATGTCACGCTGGCCGCCAGCACAGAGGACGTGCCGCCCGCAGAAGGCCACGGCTGCGTGACGGCCAGCTTCCCCCGCCCCGTCACAGGACTGAGCCGCAGCCTGGGCGCGGTCGCATTGGAGGAGCCGCCTCCATGAAAGGCGGGACCTGCCGGCGCTCTGCCCTCGGCAGCTTTCCCTCTGCGCCATGCGTGTCTCCGAGGAGCCGGCTGCAGGGGTGTGTTAAGGACGACTGTCATTCTTTGCTTCTCCGGGGCCATCGCGACGGAGCTCCAGGTGTGCGGGTGACTCCGCCCATCGCCTGTGGTCCTCACGGGAGGCCGTGCCCTGCTCTTCCTGGACAGGAGCGTGTCCCCCACTGCAGGCAGGAGCCCTGGCTCTGGACACTCACATGAAGTGGGAGGACCTGGCCACCCCTGGGTCAGGTGGACCTGGGCCTCACCCAGCCTGAAGAACTGATCACTCCAAGGCCTGGCTGTGGCTCCGCAGAGCTTCTTCATTTCCCGATTAGAATTTATCTAAAGAAAAATAAGTTTTATTTACTTAACTTTTTTAAGTTCCTGTTGGGAGCACTTTAGTTTTAAAGAATAGTTGTGGGGGGGGTTGTAAGTGCAGGGGCCCGAGATGAAGCGCTGAGGACAGCAGGCCCGCGAGGTGGCACGCAGAGGGCCAGGGCCGTGCCACTGCAGTCGGGGCGACCGTCTGGTGCGGGCGTGTAAATCTGCAGCGCAGGTTTTGGCTAAGCTCCGCCCCGTTTGTGGGCGTGACCTAAGTCATCCTCAGTGCATCCCAACGAGTGTGAAGGAAGTTCGTTTTGTAAGTGCAAGGCCGAACTGACGGACCTGAGGCCCAGGGACACAGTGCTCTTCTAAGGCGTGTGGAGAGTCACCTACGTGAGGCGGGGGAGCTCCGCTCCTCCCCAGCGACGGGCCGACGACGCCCCACAGGGGAGCGTGCGGGCGCCTGTGCACTGAGCCGCTTCCACGGGCCGAAGCGTCCACAGTAAACGAGGGAGAGGAAGGAAGACCGCGGTGCCCGCGTCACCCACGGATGCAGACGCTGGTCACGAGGCAGACTCGGAGCCCACAGGTGGCCCTGCGCCTGCGGGGGCCCCGGCGTGTGTGGGGTGCTGTCGAGAGAGCGAGGCGTGTGCTGAATGACTGTCGGCAAGGGCTCCTCTTTGATTTCAAATAAGATTAAAGCGCAGCCGGGCCCCGCGGCCCATTCTGCGAGCGTGACGGGGGACGGAGCAGCCTGGGGTCGGAGGCCCGGACTCCATTTCCACATCTTCCTCCGGCTCCCCGCACCAGGGGCCAAGTTGCCTGACACGCGGCACGGACTTCTCTTACTCAGAAGACAGGGCCATGGGATGACGGAGCTAAGAGCACGTGAATACTCGTCTGGGGCCAGACAAGAAGGTCGCCTGTCTGGTCTACACACGCAGGCCCCGGCACCACGGGCCCTGTGACAGGCGAGCGTCCAGACGGGGCGCCCCGCCCCACGACAGGCCCCGGCCGCACTGCCGTCCACACAAGCCGGGATGCGCTGCCCTGAACCCACAGCATTCCCTAGGATCCATGCACTCCCCGATTTGGCCACATCCAGAAGAACCCAAGAAGTGCTGTGGTTCTGGTGCCCGCCAAGAGCTCACACCAAGTGATCCTCTGAGCAAAGGTCTGTGCGCTCCAGGACGGTCCTGGAAGGGACTCAGACTGCCGGAGCCGGGGCAGCATGCAGGCCCAGAAAGACTGGGAATCTGGTGACCCCTTGCCACTATCCCCGGAGAAGCACTGAGGTGACCTTGCAGTGCTGCTCGGGGACCTCACTTGGTACCTTGCCAGCCACGTGTGTCGAGCCGGCTGTGAGCCAGGCAGTCCTCGGCCGGCTCACGGCACTGCCGTTACTGCATAAGCTGCCCGGTGCCTGATGCCAGCCGGCCCAGCGCTTGGGGCCTGGCGGGTGTCAGCTCCCAGGGTGGTGTCGAGAGGGCCTTTCCGAAGGCATTGGGCACGTTCCCACCGGCCTCATGCATGGAGGTCGGAGCCCACTGTGCCAGAAGAGGCCGCGATCTGGCAAAGGAACCCTCAGACCAGTGGGAGGCCCAGACCCACGGTGCCCGCCCCCTCTGCCGCAGAGTGCCAGCTCCAGTGACTGCCCGACGTGACAGCGTCCCCTCAGGGCAGCACAGCACTTGGAGCAGGCCCCACCCTGACCCGGGCCCTCAGAAAGCACAGCCCTCTCCCGAAGTTGGGTCCATGACAGTGAGGGCGGCTTTGTCCTGGGGCCGCCAAGAGCAAGCAGCCTCCTCGTCACGCCTCACCCTTTCCTGAGCACCCACCAGCTCCCTTGTCCTCACAATTCTCCCTGGGAGACGCTTTAACCCAGATTCAGATCACGAGAGTGGAGTTGATTTCTCATGGAGAGGCAGAGCCGGCCCCGCCCTCAGGTGACAGAAGTGGCTGAGCAGATGAGCACGGTTTGGAACGGCCTTTCCCTGCGAGTCACCGTAGCTTTGAAATCCTGACCCTCAGTCAGCTGTGTTGATTGGGGTTAGCAGGTGCCTCAGAGTTTCCATTAAAAGTGCCACTTGGCCTTACAGCCACTTGCTGGGAGCCAGGTGTGCAGGCCCGGTCCAGCTACACGGCCAGTAACACTTTCAGGGAAGTTCCAGACGATGCAAGAGGCGAGGACCGGAGGTCAGGTCAGGGAGGCGGTCTGCCCGGAGCGCGAGCGCCTGCCTGGGCCTCTCCGAGGCAGCTCGGTCTGGGGTGCCCTGGGGTCAGGCCACGGGCCTCGCGCCCCAGTGCCTAGGCGTCTGCACCCGTGGGGCCCACTCGCCGTCATCCAGAGCCCAGGGCACCCAGGAGCTCCGCATGAGGCCCTCCACCTCTGAGGCCAGCGAGAGTCCTGGCCAGACCTGGCTGCTGAGTGGCGGCGACACAGTGGCCGGGCCGACAGGCACGAGTCCGTCCACGCCTCGACCCACCGCATGTAAACAGCCCTCCTACCGGCAGAGTCCGTCCCTCCTCGCTGGTGGCTGCGGAGGTCAGAGCTGCATGGCGGCCGCCTCACGAGCACCACCGGGAACGGGGCTCCCCGCCTGAGCCCAAGGAAGCTCACCGGTGCCAGTGTGAGTGCTCGTGTGCCACGGCTGTGCCAGAAGCAGAGGGGCAGCTGCAGAGACACGGCGGCCCTGGAGGAGCCACGTGGGGACGGCCGGCCACACAGGGCAAGAGCCGCTAGGGGGCTGGGTAAGGAAGGCTTCCTGGAGGAGGTGACGGTGAGCTGTGCCTTGCAGGATGAGGAGGGGTTTTCCACGAGGAGCACGATGTGTTCGGATGCGACCAGGAACAGAGTCACCATGAGTGCAGCGGGAGCGGGCACAGAAGCAGTCGGCCCGACGGGAATGGACAGGAGTGGACGGAGCAGGTCTACGCAGCCCAGGCCGGGCTGTGCTGTGGCCATGTCCCCAAGGACTCTGAGTGGAAGACACCTGCCCAGCGCAGTAGGTCATGTAGGTCACCTCTCCCTGTGGGGACAGCAGAGGGCCACGGTTCCCAGGCAGACTCGATGGCACCTGCCACGCGCCTCGGCAGCACCCTGCACCACCCTCAGCGCTCGGAGGGCAACAGGCTCCTCACGAAAGCCTGTGCTCCCGAAACCACTGAATGTTCTTAAACACGCTCTAACTTGGAGACACTGTACCCAAAATAGTAAACTGCAACTCTCCGAAATACTTTAGGTCACGCTTTTCAGCTTCTTACTAACTTGCCACAGCCTTCCACCGACTGTCAGAAATACCGCGGTTTGGCCACACTCACCCCTTAAAGCGAGCCCTCCGCCATGCGGACGGGCGCAGACGCCGCGGGCCACCCGCTCAGCTCCCGGCCCAGACACCACACGGAGCTCACGGTCAGGAAGCGGGGGCCGGGCTGCGCGGGGACCTCAGCAACGGCAGGACGGGACGGGCAGGAGCCGTGAGGGCGCCGTGGCCGCTCTGCCCTCCGTTTCCCTCCCGCGCCATCCTCAGGCCATGGGTTCCCAGAGCTCCCATCCCCCCGCTGAGCACTGCGGGCGCCTGTGGGAGATACCCCCCCTTCAGCAGAGCCAAGCGCCCCCCTGCAATCCCGCCGAAACCAGCACCCCCGGACCCGCACGGCGAAGGCCGCAGCTCTGCAGAGTCCCAGGGCGTCTGCGTGTCGCGGGCGCCTGACACACGCAGCACCACGCAAACGCCAGCGGTTATGCTCGAGCATGAACTGAGCCGGTGCCGCCGAGCGGGACGCAGCACCAGAGCTGGGCGGCCACCGGGCCTCCTCCTGGCCGGCGGGGCCGGTCCAGCCACATGTCAGCACGTCACCAGGACCCCCCAGCAGCAAAGGCACCGTGTTGGCGGGTTTAATGGGGCGGCTCCGGGGGACACTGAGCCTCGGGGAAGCTCTCCTCAGCTCTCAGCCCAGTGCCGTGAAGGGGCAGGAGCTGGGCGCCCATGGGCTCCTGAGCGTCGGGGGCAGGGAGCCAAGTGGCCCCAAGAACAGAAGGTTCCCCAGGAGCAGCAGAGGAGGGGCTGTTGGCACCAGGAAGCTCCTCGCCGGGGCCTCCACCACTGAAGGCCAAGGCTGGCCACCCCGACCAGACACCTCGACACCCCAGGTTCCCCCCATGGCAGGCCCTGTGCCCTGGGCTCCTCCGTCTCCAGGTCTCTGTCCTCTGTCCCTCCCTGTCCCTGTCCCTGCTCCTCTGTCCCTCCCTGTCCCTGTCTCTGTCTCTGTCCCCCACCCCCCGAACTCGTGCTCTGGAACAGGAGGCGTCGCTGGACTGAGACTGGAGTTCGGCTCTCACCAACCCACCCTGTGCCTCGGGCACGTCCCTTGACCCCTGGGTCCCTCACGTGGGAACCTCTGCCTTCCTCGTAAGTTTGCTGTGAGTACTGAATACATCGGCAGCCGTCCTGGTCACAGCCGCGGTTCCTGTCTGTCCTAAAGCCGCTCTTTGTAGACTCAGGTAAGAGCTGACATCCCCAGAACTGAGAGCAAGGCTCCCCGCCACTTCAAGAAGGGACTGGCCCTCCCGTCCCATGTCCAGAGGACACGTGGAGGACGAGCCTCAGGCTGGCAGAGGCAGCTCCCCGGAGGGGGCGGCCGCCGTGAACTGGCCAGCCGGCACCTCTCTCTCAGAGCCCTCAACCACTTGCCGTTCTGCCCACAGCTAGGGCTTCTTGTCTGCACAGTGTCCCTGAAAAGTGACAGACAGACTGTGACATAGGGAAGTCGCTCCCTGGAAATAGTTCAGCTGCTTCAGAGAGAAGAAGCTTCTGAAGCTCAAGTTAAGCCTGAGTCAGTGGCAGATGCCAAAAAT
Organism: Pteropus alecto; assembly: GCF_000325575.1. Lineage (NCBI taxonomy): Eukaryota > Metazoa > Chordata > Mammalia > Chiroptera > Pteropodidae > Pteropus > Pteropus alecto. The sequence continues at coordinate 10,758,439 of NW_006438073.1, forward strand.
ATCTCACCTTCTGTGACTGTAAATCAGATCCCTCAGGCTCTCCACAGCGGCACAGGACACTGTCACCTGTTCCACTCGGCCACGCTCACTCTAGCCCTGGGGGTCAGTGCCAGGCTCTGTGCTCTGGGCCATCTCTTCACCAAATGCAGCTTCATAGAGGCCCTTGGGAGAGTGACCAGACGTAGCAGACAAAAACACAGGACGTCCGGTTAAATTTGAATTTAAGTAAAACGATTTTTTTATCTTAAGTTTGTTTCATCAGTATTTGAGATTCATAGTAAAAAATTATTTGTGGTTTATCCGAATCAAGTTTAATGGAGCATCCTGCCTCTGTCTGGCCGCCCTGCCCTGCAGGCCTTTGTAAATAGACTCGTCAGCCCAGTGGGGAGACATAATGATGTCACAAGGGCCCCAGGTCCCTCAGACACGGTGACGCGTTTACCTTCAGCAGACGTTAACACTGCACTGTTTGTAGAGAGTGGCAGAGCTCGTGCCTAAAAGATTTACTGTCTAAACCGGAATGACACAGACCAAGGCGAAAACCCAGGACGGGGCCAGTCCCGAGGACTAGGTAAAACGGGAGGGCGGAGGGCGATGTGCAATAAACAGGCTCAGTCAAGCGACAGTGGGAATGATTTGAAGGGGCCAACTTGCTTCGATGGCACCAGGTGACCAAAAGCCACCCGCATGGCACTGTCCCAACAAAAGATGTCCACTCAAGGAGGCCACTTGCAGGTGTGGTCAAGCCCTCAGCCCTGTCCTTCCTGAGGCTGCGGGACATGGCCCTCCATGCCAAGAGCCTTCCCCATAGGCCTAGGACGCCCAGCTGCCATCAGCTTCCCTCAAACACAGCACACGGCTTGTCACCGGGCCACACTGCCAGCGCGCCCTGTCCCAGCCTCCCAGGCCGGCACGTCCGGGTCCCGCCCCCTGGGTGTGGGAGGCGGTGCAGGAGGGAGTCCCAGGCTTGCGTGCTTAACTGAGACCGGCAGCCACGCAAATGCCACGTGTCCTGACGCTGTCACACCCGACAGACTTCTAGACCCGCTGTCTCTGAGGAAGCACTTCATGCGGGAGACTGATACCTGCAGGAGTCACAATATCTGTCAGGGACAGAGGGCCCCTCACCCCCGTACGTGGCCGCCCACGTGCCCGGAAGTGCCCCGTGCCGCCCACGTGCCCGGAAGTGCCCCGTGACACCCACGTGCCCGGAAGTGCCCCGTGACGGCGACCTGAACTCAGTGCGGATCGCCCGTGACGGCGTTCGTGCTTCCTGAATTCCACCGGGGGAGAAAGGGTGCTCGGACTTCGGGGGCAGCACATGGTCGCCCGTTCAGGGTCGTAAAACTCAGCCGGGCGGACGCCGTCCCCGACAGATGTCCCCGTTTCCATTAGCGACTTGGGCTGGGAGCTGCGAGAGTTGCCTGAAGTCACGATAACCCAGCCTGGAGTCGCCCCCTGTCACCAGCAGTCACCGGAACCGCCGGCCGGTCCTTTGCTTTCACTCTTCCAGTCTGGAAAGTCCGAGGAAGCCCGTCACTTCCTGACCATCCCCGTCAGCCATGAAATGACGCCCCGGCTGGCTTCCGCCCCACGGCCACCGAGTCTGCCTGGGGCGCAGTTGGGACACAGTCCTGGGGAGCTGACCCTCCCCGTGCCCTCTACTCAGCTGCGAGCGCGGCTTTGTCTGCATGGGACGCCTCTGTCTACCGCCAGCTGTCGGTCGTGAGTGTCGGGGACAGCGGCGGGGACGGGGACGGGGACAGGGGCGGGGACGGGGACGGGAACGGGGACGGGGACGGGGACGGTGGTGGGGACGGGGACGGGGACGGTG
>NW_006438073.1:10760331-10761900 GCF_000325575.1 Pteropus alecto
GACGGGGACGGTGGCGGGGACGGGGACGGCGGCGGGGACGGGGACGGGGACGGTGGCGGGACGGCCATGGAGATGCTGGGGGCAGGAGGAGGGAGACTAGACTCTCAGGCGAGGTCCCTTCTGTGTTGCTAACTGTAACCAACCGAGGCCCACAGCCCGACACGTTGTGACAGCAGCATGGCGCCCGCCCAGCGCACCTGCGATGAGTGTGGCGGGGTGTCCTCAGCCACCTAAACGGCAGGGAGCCACCAGCTCCTACGACACAGGTGCAGACTTGGCAGGACAAGTACCCCGGTGATGTGAGCTCGTGGGGACCCCGCCGACCCGCACACCTGCTCCTGGCGCACGACACCCATCACCTGACCAATCACCTGACTTACGCATGCTGACGCGATTTCTTCCTTTGTGGGAGAAACCCACTGTGGTCTAGAATCGCTGGTCCCATCCACTAAGGTTCTGGCCCCGAGGACACACTGGCTCCGGAGAAGAGAGAAGTGAGCAGCAAGAGTCGCTTCCCCGGTCCCCTGCCCGCCTCCTCTGCCTGGCCCTCCCTTCTCGTGCGTGTCTCTCTGTGCGGAGCGTGTGCCGGACGCCGCCGCGCCCCTCGCCCAGGCTGTCAGACATCACAGAGCTTCCACCACAATATTAGGTGCAGACAGCAGACGGCGACACACTCACTTGTAGTGACTTTGTCCAACTGGAAGTCCAGCTCCGAGCCGTCAGCTGCTCCCGTCCGTCCTGGGTCCAGGGCCCCGAGGCCCTGTAAGCACAGACCAGAAGGTCCAGTTCACCACAGATGTGGCAAAAATAAGACCTCATGGCAATGTGTGACCAAATCAAAATAGAATTTCTTTTTTTGGTTCGTTGCTGCCACACAAAGACCTCTCTTCAGAATCAGCCGAGACGGGTGCCCAGCAGCCCTCGCCCTGCCCTCCCCCTACTTCTCAGAGTTCAGGAAGGACAGTCTGTGCGGTGTCAGCCAGCGTAACACTCCACCGGCCTGTGGGGGCTAAAAAAAGGACCCTTTTCCTCCTACCTACCTGCTAAGTTCTTCTAGCCGGGCTACCGATCAAATTAACAGAGACGGACCAACCAGAGAAAGTTGAACTTCACCGCATGCGCACGGGGAGCTCACAGACAGCGAGGGGCATTGGGTCTGTGTGACACTCGGGACAAAGGCGAGAAGTGGGGAGTCGGGGCCTTGGACCTCGGAAGTGAGATGGCGACGGACAGGGAGCTGAGGACGAGTGGGCGCACGTGGCAGGGACGTTCGTGCTGGGCAGCTGGAGACGCCGGGGCCGGGGCAGCTGGCCACCAGGCCCCCGTATGACAGCCCCGTCCCCAGGACGGACAGACATGTCGGACCCCTTCCCGGAGCAGATCTTTCCCTCCAGACCGCTGAGGCTTGGTGGGGGCGTCGAAGGTTTTCCTGAGTCTTTTCTTAATCACCAGCTTAAAATCGACATCCTGGAAGCAAAGCTTCCGGTCCCTTTGTTTCCGGAGGTGCCTGCCACTGGGGAAGGCTGCGCCGTGGCCCGGCCCACGAGCATCTGCGAGCACGGCGGGCGT
>NW_006438073.1:10761939-10765667 GCF_000325575.1 Pteropus alecto
TCCGGGCCCCGCGGGCCCCCGCCCGGCAGCGTCCAACACCCCCGCCAATGGGCAGCGTGGACGGCCCGTGACCCCGAGGGGTCTGGCCGGGCGGGGCCACCACGGCGTCCTGCGTCATTCTGGGAGCTCGCCGCCACCTGGGCCAGGACTCAGGCCCAGGCAGAATGCGGCTCCTTCCCCTGGAGGCCCTGAGAATTCACACCGTGAATGAGTCGACGTCACTGCACGAGTTGATGTCACTTACCCCACAGGGACACGGAGGAGGAAGAACTGTCGCCCTTCTTCATCGAATGGGGAAACAGAGGCTCCGAGCACTTAACAAACCTCGTGAAGGCAACCCAGCCCGTGAACCACGTCCAGCGCCCAGCCCCTGCCACCGCCATCCCCAGAAGTCTGGGCCCAGTGGGTCCATGCCCGAGCCCCAGGAGACAGGAAGCTTGGACCACATCGGTGTCTCCAGACCGCGGTGGTTCCTCGGTCCCCGGCACCTTCCCTGCTGTGGAAGCTGGCCGCCCCCCGAGGGCAATGGCCACCATTCTCTCCCATCTCGCCGTCCGTGGCCTCCTCGGCAGAGAAGAGACGGGACGTCCTCGAGGAGGAGCCGTTCCTCCTCGGGAGGAACTGGGTCCTGCAGCCATTGTCGCCTTTGGAAGCAAAGCACCTGCTTCATACGCGGCTTTAAAGCATTTATTATATTTCCCAGTACACTCATTGTTGAAAATCTTTTAATTACAGAGAAAAAAACAAAAAACAGAAGAAAACAAATGTCTAGGCAACTTGCCTGAACCATGCAAAGCCATAGCCAGCCAAGAGCTGTGGGCCAACCGCCAACTCCGAAGCTGCAGGCAGAGGCGGGGGTCCCACAGGGTGCAGGCCAAGCTGGTCTCCCGGGCCCTGGGACCAGCCGCAGTGAACGGACAGGTCTGCATCGGGATCCACCACGACGCCCGGGGCCGGCCACTCCCCACGAGGAGTTTGCGTGTCCCGGAGCCCGCGACCCGGGTGACCTTCGAGAAACTGTGTGGGCGTGGGGATGGCCGGCAGACGTTCCTGGCTTGCACTTAGTCGTGGGCAGTGGCTTTCGTGGGTCCGGCTTCCTCAGCGCTGTGGGGCACGAAGCTTATCTGGGGAGTCCCTAGGCGTCCCCGAGCTCCGGGGCCCAGCGAGGCTCTGCAGTGAGTAAACGTAAACCTGGCACTGGCAGTTTGCGCCCTGGGCACCGTGTCCTCCGCCCCCAACCCCAGGAGGCCGGGCACGGCCACGGGGCCTCCTGACTGCCCTCGAGCAGGTCCGCGAGGTCGCCCGCAGTGCTCGTCAGAGACGGGCCAGGCCGTCGCGGGAACCCCAGCCAGCACCTGGCCTGCACAGACCAGCCAAGGCAGGGTCTTCTCTGTACACTGGTCACCAACACTCAGCAGCTGCTCTACGTGGCAATTAAATATGCCTTTGATCAACAAAATGGTAAAACATGTCAAAGTGAAAGTGAGCACAGGCTCTATAGGAAAACAGAAAAAGAGATCTTTGATGGTAAAAGGATCGAGACGATCACTGTTCTTGGTGAATCCCGACGACCCTGGGGGGCTGGAGGGGCGACTGCAGCATCAGCCTGTGGCAGCTCAGCCGATCGGCAGGGAAACCCTCGGTCAGAGAACCATTAACATTCAATTCAATAAAGGTGGAGTGAAAATTATAACCCTGACGAGGACGCGGGTGGGCGAGGCCGTTGGCCACCATGTCACCGAGCAGGGAGAATCTCATCAGTTCAGTGCCTCACGGGGGATTAAGCCGCCTCCTGAACTGTTCCTGAGAGCCATGCAGCAACATGGAAATTGCTAACACAATGTCGGGAAAAAAAAACGTAGCAGGATGTAAAATCGCCCATCGACTGATTGCGGCTTTGCAAACAGCACACGTAGGAGGAGACGTGGGAGGGGCGGAGAGGCCAGGGGCCGGGGCTGAGGTTGTCTCTCCAAAGTTCCTACAGCCTGGCTTTATCAGTGTAGAATTTCAAACTAAAATCGCTTCTCACAGCAAAAAGAGTTGGGTTTTTCCCTCTTGGGAGTGTTAAGAGACAGATCCAAGCCCCCCGTGCCTGTGCCTATGGGGGGCTGAACCGGGCCCCACACCCACGCCAGCACCTACGGGGGTCGAGCGAGCAGGCGGGAGACCGTGGGGGCTGTGGAGCCCCGCGTGGCCTCGGAGGTGCCACCAGCGCCTAGCAAAACTCCTCCGGCTGGACCAGAGCCACCCAGGCTCTGCGTGCCCGGCACACACACGTGCAGGCCCGGCCCACCGGAGAGTCAGGCCTGAGAGGACGACCCTCCCGTCCCAGGGCAGAGCCCCTTCGTCTCCGCCGCCCCCGTCGGCCGCACACTGGCCCGTCGCAGGAGGCTACGTTTTCGGAGAAGCTCCAGGCCAGCAGCACGTCGCGATGCCGGCGCCATGGCCTGGGCAGCAGCAAACCTTCCAGACTTGCTGCGAGGCCTGGACGACGCCAGGCCAGGGCTCGCTGGCACTCGTGTGCCCGTCCTCCTCGCCGCCATGGCCCCGGCCGCCGTGGACCCCTCAGGCCAGACGCGTGGGCAGCACCTGAGAGCTCCGTTCACATTCGCTGATCGTCTGTAACGATCTGTTGACGTCCATCGGAAACAGGGAAAGCGCGTGCTGGATGGACAGCCACAGCGCAGGCGGCCAAGCCTAACACGGCCGCTCGCCCGCTCCGGGACCCGGGCCCGGCCGCCTCACCCCCCGGGCTTCTGCTCCTGCGGCTCCCACACTGTCTCGTTCTGTTCTCTGCGGAGTCGTGAGGAAGAACTGGGATTTTTTTCAGTGATCTGAACCAAGTTGTGTGACACCCATCAGACACACACAGGACTCACGGGGCCCTTTTAGACGCCCACGGAGAAGGCTGGCAACGGGGTGTGTGGGGGCCAGAGGCCAGGGCGGCCGAGGGAAGCGGATGGCCACCACCCACGGTCACGGGCGGAGCGGCACTGAGGGAGGGAGCCAAATGCCGCTTCTCACCCCTGCACCGGCCTGTCTGCCGAGCCACCTGCCGCGAACAGCTGCCCAGCTGCCGCGTCCCCAGGTCCCTCACTTGGGAAGTGTGGTTTCGTTTTAGCTGGCCCTCTCCCTTGAAATCGGGGCTTTGGAACTGGGCTTGTGCAGAAGCCCGAGCTCCCCTGCGTTTGCTAAGCACCTGCTGGCTCTCCTGCCCGTGCCGACGCCACAGAACCGCTTCCCACGCGTTCCCATCCTGAGGTTTCCGCTCTCTGGGGAACTGGCCTGCGTTCCGGGCACGGACTGACCCACGGGGCCTCCCCTCTCACAGACGTCCACACGGCCGCCCTGGCACCGCATGGCGCTCACGACTCCCGAACACAGAGATCTGAGAGGCAGGTAACTGTGACATACGGGGCGGCCCTGGTACCACCTAGAACCCCGGGATTCGATCCAGGAACTGAGAGCACCAGGAGCTTCAGAGAACAGCTGAACTTGACCTTGGTTTCCCCACCCACGAAGGAGAGGCCGGAAGAGCAGCCCCGGGCCCCCCGGCCCTCTGAGCTGGGGCGTGCTGGCCTCTGTCCACGAAGGCTGTCCGTACAGCCTCTGGAGCGAATTCACATCGCGTGGCTGCACCCTGGGGCCAGTGGCCACCGTGGGGAAGGTGCCCACCCTCTGAAAGGGGACCCACCAGTCTGGGACCACCGCAGCCCCGAGCAGCCCCT
>NW_006438073.1:10765720-10773687 GCF_000325575.1 Pteropus alecto
AAGACTTGACAACTTCAGGAAGAAACATCCACAGTGATAATTAGTGCATTTACTTGACACTGTTCACGTTTTAAAAACTGAAAGCCTCGCTCCCCCAGCACGCAAGTGGTTAGGGGGAAGGGCCGGAGGAGGCCGGAGGGGGGTTGGGAGCCAGGTGACACCACAGCCCGGCGAGTGGGGACAAAAGGGCCTTGTGGGCCCCTGGCATCCTCCACCTCAGCAAACGCCTGGCAGAGGCCCACGGGGGAAGTCAGAGTCCAGAGCTCGGGGTGTGAAAGCAACTGTCCCTCCGCTGTTCGACCTGAGCCGCGCCCCGTCCCTGCCCAGTTATGTGGCTGGTGCTTTGGTCAACGCGATCACTTTCCTTTTTGTTTTTCGAAGAGGTCAGAGGTCGGGGGCTGGAGGCTGAAGGGCCCTTGGCGTGAAGAGACCAGGGATTCCGAGATGTAGTTTCTTGGAAAACACCCCAGGAAAAAAAACGCTTCTGTCACAAAACGTCAATGCTGACCAGATGTCGTTGGCTTTTTTTTTTTTTTTTTTTGCATGTGTCCCTTAACAGCTGGCAAGAATATCAGCTCAAATTGTTCACCACCAACTTTCTGTTTGTCTCCAGATAAAGGGATTTAAAATCCTATTCGTCAGGAAGGGATGGCCAAAGCTGCGGAATGGATTTTTCCAGACCAAAAAAAGTTGACCTCCTTCTCCCTAACTCCTAGACGGGGTCGTGAGGGACAGGAAGCGGGAGGCAGGGGCTCTGGGACTCGGTGCAGCTCAGCCTCGTCCTGGGTCCCGGGCGGCCCCTGCGCCACACGCCTGGGGCCGGTCTCCAGCAGCCCTGGTCTTACCGCCCTCCCGGGAAGCAGGGCCGTGGTCCCTGCCGCCCAGCCCTGTGTCTCTGGTGTGAGCCCAACCCCTCCCGTTCCCCCTGCTCTGTCTGTCAGCACTTGGCGTCTCGTCTGGAAGGCTCCGTCCCACAGCGGCTCACGGGGACTGTCCCGGCGTCTGCCCTGCCCCGCGAAGGCGGCACAGCGTGGCCTTCGGGAATGCTCTTCGATACTTTCTACCCCCGGCACCGTGAACAGGTATGCTTTCTAAAAAGTCGCGTAATCGATAGCGATGGAGGGGTCCACGGGGCCTGCACGGTGTCCGTCTGCGCCCAGCCGTCAGCCTGTGGTCTTATTTGGAAACGGGGTCTTTGCAGACAGTCGAGTGGAGGCAAGGTCGCCTGGAGTGGGGGGCCCAGCGTCCTCGGAGCGGGAGGACATGACACCCAGGGACACGGACGGGCGGCGCGGCCCAGGCCGAAGCCCAGTCACCTCCTGCGGGTTAGGACGCCACGGACAAGCCACCGGCACCGCGAACGCTTCGGAGAGCCGGCCTGCGCTCGCCCGCGGGAGCGTCTGCAGCCTGTCCCTGGTCCAGCCACGTGCCCCCGGGCATGGAGTAAGGAGCATTCGCAGTCAGCAACGCGAAGAAATAGCTTCATCGGTTTGAGTCCCACTTTTCTGGAGGTGTGAAAAACGAATAGAAATCGAGTAGAAACCCTTGGAGTTCGTACCACCAGTGCCTGAGTGTGGTGGCGGGTGCCCGTGGAGCCTGCTGGGATCCAGGCTGGCAAACACTGAGGCCGCATTCACCTCTCGTCCAGAGAACACAGGCCGTCCCCCTGCTGCTCGTGACCATAAATGCTCTGCGGGGACCACAGGGCCCAGCGCGAAGTGACCCGCGGGAGCCTGTGGGCGAGAGCACCATCGACCCCAACCAGGAAGGCTGGGCACATCGGAGGACAGCAGGCCGGTGGCCAGAAGCCACGCGGACAGCCTCCGCGTCAGGACATGCGCGGGTCCACGCCGCCGCCCGCGGCCGCCCAGCCAGGGTTCACGCGCGAGTCAGCACCTCAGCACGGAGGCGCCAGCCGAACCGAATGCTCTGCAACCGGCCGCAGGCCAGCGAATCGGTCTGTCCCTCTAAGTGGTGACTTCCCCAGTGCTACTGCAGGTCTCGTGATTCAGCTAATACATGCTAAAACCGCGGCGCTAACGGAAAAGAGCAAGAAACATTCTTTAAATATTTCAGAGCAAAATGCTCTGAAAGCCCTGGGTTCCTCCCCGAAAACACATCTGAAAGACTCATGCACAGGGGCAGCTGCTCCCACACCTGTTACTTACGCTGCCACCAGTTCTGCTGGCATTTTGGAACGACTGAGTGTTTTTCCCGTGCAAATATCTGGGTTCTGGAGTGCAGTTGACGGTACCCAGTGTCCACGGAATCAGTGACTGTCAGGTACGTTGACGAGCACAGCCAGCCCCCCACCCAGCAGACGGGCGCAGGACCAGCCCCCGCTCAGGAGCGACCTGGCTCACCACAGACGCTGCGCCCAGCACCTCGGGTGACCTTCCTGCCAGGACGAACGTGCTGGCTGTGACTCATGGACTCTCGTGCGTCTTCCAGGCCTGGGACCAGGCTCTGGGGCTCCAGCTTCCAACGCCGACGGGGCTGCTGGGAGCAGGTGGGCCTTGCTCACCTGTCTCCACCTGGAGCTCGGCCGCAGCCCAGCCTCCCCCGGCTGCGGCAGCAAACACCCATCGTCTCCAGCCGAGAAGAGCGGGCGAGCGACCCGGGCCTCGCTGGCCAATGCCGGCGCGGGCAGGGCCTTCGCCAGCTCCTGCAGGTGCCACGTCCCTTGCCCGTGGCCGGCAGCGCAGCCTCTTCCGCCTGTCCCTTCCTAAACCCGCCTCCTGACCGAGCCTGCCGCCACCCTGTCCCCTAACCCGGACGCCCCGGCTGCGTTGGGCCCCCCGCAGTCCAGGAGAGTGTCCCGCGCCGACATCCTCAACCTGGTCTTTCGAACCCTGATATTGAGTTTCGGCTCTTAATTGCTTTACAACGTTCCCAGTTACCTGGGCGGCTGCTCACTCCGTCTCGCCTGTGAACAGGTGTGCAGTTGGGGTGAAGTCTTGGCAGAAGGGGGGCGACTCTGACCTGCCGCCAGCCTCCGTGACAGCGGTCAGCTCCCCTCGCCACAGAGTGAGCCCAGGAGAAGCTGGCCTCGTGGTCGGCCGGGTACACGCGTCCCACGAATGGTCCTCGGCCCCGGGCCCCGTGGGGCCACGTGGCCCCTCCTCCAGCACCACAGCCTCACCTCGCTTTCCTGTGAAAGGACCTCCGTCACAGAGTGACCGATGGAGGGACGACCATCCTTGGCTCTGCTGGGAAGACGTCTCATGTCCCCAACCTCCCACGTAAGACGGACAACACTGTCTCCGTCTCCCGCCTGCTCGTCCCTCTGCCATCCGGCCTCAGGGAGGGCACCCCGTCTGCAGGCCCCTCGTTTCCCTCCGCAGCACACGTGCCCTCTGTGCTCTGTCGCCAAGCTCGGCCCCTGTCTCCGCCTGTCATAGACCCAGGCTGCCCTTCAGTCCGCGAAGGACCAGCTGGGACTTCAGCACACTGGGCGCCTCGGCCTGTCACAGAGACCCGCTGTCTCCTGGGGTCACAGCTCTGGTGACCCCTGAGAGGCCACAGGCTCTCAGATCTGCAGGGACGGGCACGGGCCCAAGGACTTGGCCTATGCCTCCGATGCCACCCCCAGGACAGGTGGAGACGGCAGTCCAGCTCCAGGGCCCAGAGAAGCCACCAGGACAGGGAGGGGCAGTGCAGGTGAAATGACTCGGGGGGGACTCTGTTTTCCCAGCCAGAGGGGCTTTTCTAAACGGGTGTGTTTATGTCCCCAAACTGTTTTTAAAGTCATGGACGGCGTGAGGAGCCAGGAGCAGCCGGGCAGCGAGAGGTGTACCATGAGGAGGACGGAGACAAATTGTTACCCGGAACTACCACTGGTTTACCTGGAGCAGATCACTTCATAATTTTGCCCAGAACCAATATTTCTCTGACAATGAGGACGGCGGTGGGCACCCGTAAGGACACACACAGTCCTTCGCGCTCCTAGAGGTGACACTCGCTCACTCCACAGGACAAGGCCGCCCCGCGCCCCTCAGCCCCTGTCCCACCTCCCACCCCAGCTACTCAGCCCCGGGCGGCCTCCGAGCAGCGGGGCAGGGTGCCCGTGGGGCGCAAGGGCCGGTGCGGCCGCAGAGCCAGGGCCACCATGCGCGGGCTTCCCGCCCGGCGTCCACCGTCCGGGCGAAGGAGGAAGGTCCCGTGCCGTCCCTCCCCACGGCCTGGCCGGCAGGGTCCCTGCAGAACCGGAAATGCTGGTGACCGAGGGAGGCGGAGCGGAGGCGGAGCAGAGAGGGAGCTGCCGCCAGGAGACCCCACGCCCCACGTGGCGGGAAGCGCAGAGGGCGCCAGGGACCTCCGGCCCGACGGGGTCTCCGTCTTGACCCTGGATTGGTCTCCTGAGTGCACGCGTTTCTCAGCCCTCATCGCGAGCGGCCACATATGCGCGTCTGACCTGAGTGAACTGCACCCTGATAATCAAGACAGACAGCACACACCCCCCATGAGGAAACCAAGACACGCGGAGGCGCTGGCTGTGAACACGCTCCGCGAGTCCATGGAGGGGACGTCCCTCGGGGACACCGGTCAGGGGCCGGCCTGGCTGTGGCCATCTCCCTTCCTCGGTCACCTCGCAGGGCCCTAACGTGTGACGTCTGCAGCAGGAGCTGAGTGCGTGGCACTGGGCCAGGTCAGCAGGGCGCCCAGGGGACTGAGACCGGTGCTGCCCCCGGACGCGGATGGAGCGTGGTCTGTGCACCGAGCACGTTGGTGGCCGCCTCCGCGTGCCTCCCGTGCTGCCGCTCAGCCGTCAGCAGCGCTGGTTTTTCTCTGCCCCGCCGCCCGGCACCGCGGTGGGCACCTGCAGGTGGCACCGTGCGGGGCGTCCTCTGTCGTCACCAGCAACCGAGCAGAGGCGCAACGGCCTCCCGGTCAAAGGAACCGACTCTGAGGAGCAGAAGAGCACCTAACGTTGCTCGTTTTATCTTAACGGAAACTCGAAATCGTTTTCTGTTATAAGCACGCCTTTTTAACGTTGCAGGCGACTTGACTCTTTATGCCCAGGTTTTTTCTAAGCCTCTCAGAAAGGGCTGAAATTCACGAATTTAAACAGATTCGATCTACTGTCCTAAAGGAGCCATGCTTTCTGTCCCCTGCAGCTCACCCTGCGGGCACTGCTGGAGACCAGACGCCGAGGGGCCACTAATCCCGGCAAAAGCACATCGCAGGTCCCACCCCTTGGGGTACGACTACTGTCTGGCCGGACGGAGCACAGCCACAGTCGGAACTGCCCGGGTCCCGCCTTTCCAGCACGGTGTCACCTGGCTTCGGAAGTCAGGCAAGTGGCAGAAAGCCTCCGGTTCAGTTCTGCCTCCGCAGTCAGCCTTCGCCAAAGCCCAAACGTTCCCGTCAAGTGCCCAGAACGGCAAGCACGTTGTCCCCTCTGTTCCAACCGGTTTAAAGCTCAAGCCGACTTAAAAATCTACTGGCTTTTGTGGACACTGATTTGACCGTGACAAAGGCAAACACCAGTGCACACGCGGGCACGGGCATAGCCCTCAGAGAGGAGGCTGGTGCCAGAGGACCCTAAAGCTGAGAAGGGTTGGACACCTTGGCTCTCGTGCCCGCTTCAGCCGTCAGCCACCGCTGCACGGCCAGGGTAGCCTGTCCGGCCCCCCCACCCCGCAGGACGACCCCGCCGCCTTCCCTGGCGGCCAGTGTGGCACTGACGCGAATTTCCCACCCTCGTGTGAGCCACGTGCCCTCACCCTGCACCGCTTCCCTCCGAAAACGTTGTTAACCACCTGAGTGTTGTCGCCGGCCCTCCACGTGCTTCCCAGAACAAAGAGGCTGCCTCACGCCGGCTCCAGAGACCCGGCTCCCTCCCGCCGAGAGTCCAGAATCCAGAACCCGGAGTCAGCCAGCGCTAGATGCCGGCAGAAACAGGGAAACAAAACGGGATCGTTTCTCGGGGCTCGTTAGCAAGAAAACAAGGGTGAAGCCTTCCAGCCCCCAGGGGCAAAGTCACGGAGGTTTCTCTAAAATGGAAATATTTGTTTATTTGAGCAAATGCATGTAATCCAGGGTCGTTCAGGAGAAAGTGCTCATTTGGTGCATGGACCCATCGTCTTTAAAAAGACTGTCCCCGAATTACTTCGAAGTGGCAAATGCCTGAAATTGCCCAAGTATTTTTGGTGCCCACACTTGCGGTATCCACACTGCTCTCAGCAGAAACACAGCATGCGCCCTCCGTGCTCGAGGCCCCAGATCCCCGCTCAGCTTCCCTCAAAATGCCCGTCCTCACTTCGCTGCCTCTGCAGACAGCAGCTGCCCTGCAGGGCGAGCACTTAGCATCCTCAGAGCTTTTCTGCAGAAGCCGCGATGAGGAAAGACCAGCTGCACACCGCTTGCTTGCTGGACGCCGAGCAGGCGTGTCCTCACGGCACGCTTCGGCCGTGTCTGGGTGGCCATTATTTACTGGGATAAAAACTAAGCGACACGGCCTGCCACTCGGACGACGCCAACGTCCGGCCTGAAACTCCCGGTGACACTGACAAGTAGAAATACTAGAATACAACTTTGTCGTGGCCAGCGTCCTAACACACTTCACACGTGTCCGCCGTGCACATGCGTGTGCTCTCGCGTGTGTCGAGAACCCTCTCTCGGTCAAGCGCGAGCTGGAACTGGATGCGGGAGAGCAGAGCTGACCGGCCCTGCCTTCCGGAGGGCCGCAGTCTCCTGGGACACAGACGTGAAAGAAATAACTACACAAACGAGAGCGTCATCGCACGGGGGGCGGGCGCCCGGCTGAGCCGTCGCAGAGGGTGTCCTGACGGCCGGCATTTCGAGGGCTTGGCCTGAGTGAGGGCAGAACGTCCAGTGGATGAAAGGCCACAGGGCAGTCTCGGAATCAGGAGGAGCCGAGCGCCACTGCCAGTGGCCGGTGTGGCTGGACCTGATTGCTCAGGGGGTAGCGAGGAGCCAAGCATAAGGCGAGGCAGAAGGCCACTCAGGAGCCAGAGGACACAGAGGCCGGACACAGAGCTAGGGGCTGGGCTCTGCCAGAGCAGCGGGAAGCTGTTCGCTGGCTCAGGGCAGGGCGGCTCCCTCACCCCCGTGCTCTGGGGAGGCTGGGGGCAGGGAGGAGGGGTCCCCGTGACGCTGGTGTAGGGGCCGCCATGGAGTCCCTCCTGCGGGCGTGGCAGGACACGAGCCCGCGCGGGCAGAGCCCAGACGAGGCTCGCCGCCCTGCATGCGGCCCGTTGGGGGCCGCGGGTTTGGCCTGATAAGATTTCTGACCCGAGTGAGCCAGGGAAGGACAGAAAACCTCCCCAGAATCCACGGCACCAGCGGAGCCCGCTGACGCACGCAGAGGTGCTTGTCACAGCACGGTGCGTCTCGGTGCTTTCGTTTACGGGAACTTTAAAACAGGTGGGACCCCTCGTTCCAGCTGCACCCACCTTCTTGAAGCAAATACCGGAGATAACAGTGTTTCATCCACAAAGATTAAAGGAATTTTCTCTAGAAGCTAAGGACTCTTTTGTTTAACTTCACAGTGATAACCTCGCACATGTAAAAAATGTACATATTCTTTAATATCAGTAAAAACCCACCCGTGTTTACATTTCTCCAGTTGGCTCAAAGAATTTCCTTTGACCATGTGACGGTCGGGTCTCTGCTGATCTATATGTTCTCCCGCCCGTCCTTCCTCCTTGCACAAGCCCCTGGATCTGGCCGAGCAGCCGCTGCTGGGGTCCTGGCCACCCCCAGGCCCCCGTGTTTCTGTAAACTAGTAGCCAGAGGTCTGATCAGATTCGAGTTTAGTTTTCCTTGCAAACATAGCCCATCAATGGCACTGTTTTCCTGGCCACCTACCATGCCGAATCCACAGCGAGAAGCACACGCGGAGCCACGGCCGAATGCCTAACGGTGCGCTCACGCAGCCGGGCCGCGGCCGAATGCCTAGCGGTGCGCTCACGCAGCCGGGCCACGGCCGAATGCCTAGCGGT
>NW_006438073.1:10773706-10783034 GCF_000325575.1 Pteropus alecto
GCGGCCCTGGCGCCGGTCGCTCTGCTTACAGCCTCTAAGCGCTCGTCACTTCGAGGGCTGCAAAGGCGCAAAGCTACGGCGCGGTGACTGCTGCTCCCGCTGGCGCGGCCGGGCTCGCGGGCAAGGCTGGCTGCAGAGCCGGGCTGAGGCGCACGCAGTAAGGGGCCTGGACGCTGGCAGCAGAGGATGGACACTGCCCAAGTGTGGGGCGGTCGAGCATCAGAGTAACCACAGTAACAGACTGTGACCCGCCAGGTAGGAACTAATTTAGAGCCGCGCAGGTGCGGTGGGGTGGGGGGCCCCTCGTCCTGACTGGAGGGGGCTCCCACGCGCAGCCGCAGGGGAGGCCAGTGCAGCTGGCCGCCACGGGGAGCGCTCAGTGCTGCTCTGTCTACGTTCTGGAAGGTCAACACCACATCTAAGCGAAAAGTTACAGGAAGAAATCTAGGGAGAAGAATGCGTGTGTCCGCAGCCCTGGGCCGGCCGCGCAGGGACAGACGGGCCCAGGGCGGGGCGGGGCCCTCCCCCCTCGGCCCCCCCAAGGCCCCCCCATGCTGGGGCCCCCTAACCGGGAACGCGGCCGGCCCTGCCCCTGCGAGAAGGGCCTACTTTTCCCCGCTGTCCGAAGTGCTCTGTTGTCCCTCCCTTTCTCGTCCCTGGTGACACCACAGAGAGGACGACGGACGGCCGACCGCAGCACTGGCCAGAGGACTGAGTCGCAGCCGGCCCCTAAATGCCCATGCTTATCTGTGGCTGGTTTCGACGGGCGTGCCCGAGCTTCCCACTGCCAATGACAGGAACCCCGAAAGCTGGGGGGGCCACCTGATTAAATGTCAAGTTCAAATATCGGTGCCGGGAGGGGCTCGGGGAACCTCGTCCCACCGAGCACGGTCACCCCACACTGCCAGTGTCAGGTCCCAACACGCTGCCCGCAGATGGAAGGGCCATCTCCCACGGCTGCAGGGCCTGGGGCTGCCTTTGAGAACCGGGGGCCTTCGCCTCTCACGGAGCAGACCTGACACGAGTCCCAGCATATCTCGTTCTTTGAAATAGATGAGCCACTTATTAGCCAGGTCGGGTCACTTCTGGAAGTGAAAGGGAGTTGCTAACAATGGCTCCAGCTCGGCGAGCGTGAGCCGGCGTGCTCCCCCTACCCCCCGCCAGAGCCCGCGGACCGTGGAAACACGGGCGACCCCTCCATCGTCCTAGGACGTGCCGTGGGCAGAGGAGGACCGGAGGCCCTGCTGCTGGCTTCGTTCTGGGCACCGCTGACCTGGCCGCCGGAGTCTTGCCTGCAGGAGCCGGAGGGCTCGGAGCAGGCCGGGCTGTGTCTCACGCAGCAGTGCTGGGAGGCTGTCCCGGGCTCGCACGTGCCCCCTGACCCCGACCCGATGTGGTTTTCTGCATCTCGGCTCTCTCCATCACTTACATCAGGGTGGGCCTGTGCGCTAGTTGACACACACCCGCCCCGCCCTCCTCCCCAGGAAGATTCCAGAACTTTGGACCGTACAAGGACCAGCGGAATGAGCCCGACGCGGTCACTGGGTGATGGCAAAGCGGCTCGTCAGCCTCCTCCTCTGTGTCCCCGGAAATAAACCAGCTTTCCAACACGGACCAGTAGCCGTAGAGCTGAAAACTGGTACCGACTCCGCGCGGAACCACCAAGTGGCACCACGGCATATTAAATGCCAAGTCTCATTCTCAAGACGCAGCTCAGATTCCGACCAATAACAATCAATGACGGAACTGGGGTCTGGGGCGGACCGCCCAGGTTCAGCATCGACGCTGCCGCTTACGAACCCCAAGCGAGCACCTCCGTCGTCCCACCCTGCGAGATGGGACGGCCACACCGTGAGCCCCGGGGCGGAGGCCACGGCCCCTGCGGAGTGCTGACGTGGGGCTCGCGTGCAGTGAGCGCTCAGTGGAAGGTGTTTCAGCACCGGGGGGCTCTGTCCCCACGGCCACAGTTGCATCAGAAGGAAACTAACTTTCAGAGTAACCGAAAAGAAACCCACAAACGAATGGACGAATCAGCGTTACTGTAACACAGAAGCGTCTGCCACGGCGATATAAGTTTCCTCATGGGTGTCTGATCCCACACGCGGCTTTAAAACATCAGCTCAGAAGGAAGGTGGCCAGCTCTGAGGTTTCCCGCGCCAACGGAACGTGACACGGAGTTGCCCGTGCCTTGCTGTTCCCGGGAGTCGGGGACCGTCTGGGAGCCAGCCTGCCTGCAGCTCCGCCTGCTCCCGAACTGTGCTGAAGGACAGAGGGGCCAGGAGAGCGGCCTTGAATCCATCCAATGAAACCAGGCAGACACTGAACACAGAAAACCAGAGGCCACGTCTGCCCTCGGAGGCTCGCACAGTGAGTGAGTCAACGCACCTCAGCTCATCATTCATAATATTTATTTTGGAAAAATATTTTAAAAAGGAATTTCTTCATTAAGAAAACAGTAAAAAACTCAAATAACATTTGCACGATATTTCATAAATACATTTATATACAAAAAATATAGTCACATAGACCCGAAGTGCCTTTGTACATATTTACCGAAAATTTAAATTATAAAAAATGAACATCACAAAATACTCAAGCTTTACAGATATCATGAAAAATATTTTTACAAGTCCAAAAAATAACACACATCTTTTCCACCTAGAAATAACACATTTTAGTATCAAAAAGGACGATAAAGGCAGTGTTTGTGATTCTAATTCAAGAAAAGACTGGCTCATAAGAATCCAAGATATACACTTCAGGCAGTGCATGCTCCTTACGTAGTAATTAAGTCCATTCATTTAAATATATATTTTTTAAAAGCAACTGTCCATAGTGCAATGGGGACGTCATGGAGGCGGGGCCGCAGGCCCCCGGACGAGCCGCGGAGCCACGGCCCGCACCGCCACCCGCCAGCCTCGGAGGAGAGCCAGCTCGGTCCGAGCGCGGTCGCCCGGCAGCGCCCGCGAGGGCCCCCTCCTCTTTCAGCAGCATTCGTTGGGGCGTACATCCTTGGAATTTCGTTCACTTAAGAGAAACGGGAATTTTGCCATGTCACTTCCATGTTACACCTAGGGGCCAACCAGACAGCGGGCGATTAGCTCAGAAGCGGGAGGAGCAGCCTGTGGCCCCGCCCACGGGGCCTCGCCAGCCACTGACCTCCGTCGCTATGACGCACTCGTCCTTGTCCTCCGAAATGACGTATACCGACTGGTACTTCGTGTCTTTCGAAGTGGAATACACAGAGTCCGGCCGTTTTCTCTCAGACGCTTCTCTACTAAAAGGGAAATGAAAGAGCCACCGTAACCACACAGGAACACCTCTCAACAGGAAGATGAGGAGCGGGGAGGACCCCCGCCGGCCCGGCCCGCAGGACCCCTAAGAGTCGGGGGCGCCTTCCTTCCCAGCATGCAGGACTCCCTGAGTGTCGGGGCACCCTCCCCAGGTGGCCTTCCCACATGCCCCACCCGGCCCGCAGCACACACCCTTAAGTGTCGGGGAGCCCACCCAGGTGGCCTTCCCACATGCCCCACCTGGCCCGCAGCACGCACCCCCTGAGGGTCGGGGCGCCCTTCCCCTCCCCCGCAGAGCCCTGAGGCTGGCCCTCGGCGTCACGCTTGCTGTGGGGGTCCCTGCCGGCGGCGTCGCCCGTGAGCTCCTGTGCCAAGTTGCAGTCCAGGCGGGGGCAGCGGGCCTTGAGGCTGCTCTTCTCGGCGCCGTGGCCCGCCTGGAGGTCCGCCTTCTCGTTGGTGTTCTTCAGCTGCGGGGCGGCGACCACGCTGACCGAGAGATCCTTCTCGCGCTGGCAGTTGGCCAGGTTGTTCATGGTCTCCGTCTCCCCGCGGCCGGGGTCGGAGGGGGGCCGGGCCTTCTGTAGCCTCAGCCGCACACAGACGACGGCAGCCGCACAGCCCAGCAGCAGCACGAGGACGAGCACCACACCCGCGCAGACGGCGGCCCAGGGCAGCGGCCCGGCCCGGCCCTCCATGTGCGGCTCGCTGAAGTTCACCGGGGGCAGCAGGAACTGGCAGTTGGGGCCACCGTAGCCCTCGGCGCACTCACACAGGTAGCGGCGGTCTCTCTGGTGGCAGGTGGCCCCGTTGTGGCAGGGCGCGTGCTCGCACCTGCTGACGGGCGCGCTGCAGTTCCTGCCGGCGTACCCGGGCGGGCAGGTGCAGGAGAAGGCGTTCACGCCGTCGCGGCAGGTGCCGCCGTGGGCGCACGGGGAGGGGGCACAGTCGTCCACGTTGTCATCGCAGTGCCGCCCAGCGAAGCCGGCCAGGCAGCGGCACAGGTACGCGTCGCCCAGGTCCACGCACTGCGCGCCTGGAACACAGGACATGAGTGTCACCCGTCGTCCGGCCGTCGTCCTGAGGCGCTAGCTGTGTGTTTGCCACCGCGCCGCACTCGGAGACGCGGACGGGGAGACGGCCCGGGGTCTGAGCAGGCCGGAAGCTTCCACGGCAGTGGCTTGCAGTGGGGGTGTTCCGCCCGCTCCAGCTCCCCCAGGGTCCGGCCCGGCTCTGGGAGCTGGACGGCCGGCACACGGGCCTGACAGGCATGGAGCGGGCGCTGTGCCCGCACGGCGGCCTTCCGTGCACAAGCGGACAGAGATCTGTTCACAGAGAGGCCGCCGAGGCTTAAAGAGGGTGCTGAGCGAGTGAGAAGAGCATGGACTGAAGACAGAAAGAACGAGACGGGGGGCACGTCCTTCCAGGGCCGCGCCCGCTAAGTCTGCAGCCCCCACCGCTAAAAGGAAGCACCCGGGCTGCAGTTACACAGGCCGGGAACTGGCCAGCACACGAGCGTGACCCACAGGACCGCCGCCTCCGCACCCCGCGGAGAGAGCGCGGAACGACGGCCGGGGGACGGTCCCCTTGCCTGCCATGCCGAACGGGGAAGGTCCAGAAGCTCCCACCACGGTGAGCCAGGCTGGGAACTGCTCCCTTGAGAGCGGGCGTCCCGCACTCACGCACGCGGCAGCCGGGGCCCCCTGGCAGAGCACGCGCCTCCCCACAGACACACCAGAGGGCTGTTTGCATGATGCAGCGGAGCTGGGCTTCCCTCCCGAACCGAAGTGGCTGGATGATGCACCGAGCCTGATCTGCTGACGGCGGCCGGGCCTCGAGCAACCAAGGCACTACGTGGCCTTGAGCAAGTCCCGTCACCTCTGTGCCTCAGGCTTTCCCACGAGCCCAAGCGTAAGCACCCGCCTGCCTTCCCTGCTCCCTGGGCATTCTGCACCAGGGACAAAGCTCTGAGGAGCTTCTGGGTGAGCGGGTGAGCGGCCTCCGGGAGCTCAGGGCGCTTGCGGAGTGTGTGGTCTGGAAGGGGACAGGCTCGCCTCGCAGGGGGCGCCTGGCGGGCTCTGGGGGCCGGACGCCCTCACCGTTGGCGCAGGGCGAGGAGCTGCAGGCGTCCACCTTCTTCTCACAGTTGAAGCCGGAGAAGCCCACAGGGCAATGGCAGGTGTAGCCCCCCTCGGGGTTGTCCGAGCATCGCCCGCCGTTGAAGCACGGGCCGTCGGCGCACGCCATGGCACTCAGCTCACAGACCCTGCCGTAGAAGCCGGGGGGGCAGCTGCAGGAGTAGCTGTTCTCCAGGTCCTGCGTGTGGAAGACACAGAAGCTCCCTCAGATGCCGCACAGGCCCCCGAGGCCGCGCGCGCGCCCTGGGCCCAGACGCACCGTGCAGCTGCCGCCGTTCCTGCAGGGCTGGCCGGCGCACTCATCGGTCTCCGCCTCGCAGTCGGCCCCGGCGAACCCGGGCCGGCAGGAGCACGTGTAGCTGCCCTGCCCCGTGTTGGTGCACGTGGCCCCATTCCTGCAGGGCTTGTGGTGCGTGCAGTAGTTCAGGTCTGAGGGAGGACACAGCGGGGAGGGAGCGAGGAAGCCCAGGGTCAGAGTCACAGACTGGGCCCCGCGACCAAGCCGGGGCTGCTCGCGAGGGCGCAGGAGCCTTACCCTGGTTGCAGAAAAGGCCCCCCCAGCCTTCCTGGCAGGTGCACTGCCATGGCTGCTGGCAGGTGCCGTGGAGACAGCCCGGGTAGCGGATGCACTGGTCACAGTACCGGCCCTGCCAGCCCACTCTGCACCTGAGGAGAAGCCAGGACGGAGTCAGGGGGACGCTGACACTCCCAGGTTCTGGACACACGCTTCCCACTCATGAGAAGCTGTCTTCCAGTCCCACTGGTTCTTAATGGGACACTGAAACCTCTCGGGTCCCCCAGAGGGAGTGACTGCTGGGGTGGCCGCCAGCCAGCCTTTCTAGGTGCTCCTTGCGTGATTCTAATGCACCCCACTTGAGAACCACAGCGCTAAACGCTCTCATCCCTGTGCCAGCTCCCTGAGCTGTCTCTGTACGTCCCCGCGGCCACGGGGAGGACGAGAGTGGCGCCCCGGGGCCTTACACGTTGTCGCGTATTTATTAAGTAGAAATAGCAGAATAGCAGCTCCTGCCACCTAGTCTCACCTGAGTTTCTCAAACGACCACCTAGAGATATTCTATAATCGCACCAGGTGTGAAACAATAACGAGGAAAAAAACAGCAACTTTTGCAAACTTACTTGCACTCCCCTGGCTTGTCACAAAACCCATGCTGCTCATCGCATCCTGGCAAGCAGATCGCTACAGAAAAGAAAAAACGTGGGGTCAAGCCCCCGAGCCGCCCAGCGTAACAGGCTGCTGCTGCGGTGTGGCTGGGACCAGCCCAGCTGAGCCAGTGTCCGTCTGTGGAGTGTCCACCGTGCTGCCTGGTAACTGTGGACGTTACTCAGCCCAGGGGGCGAGCATCCTTCTTAACTCAGCGCTCGCGGACAAAAGAGCTCGGAAGCCCCCACCCCCACCGCCCCTTTCTTCTAAGAGAGGGTCAGAAGTCCTTCCCCCTCCTCCCCCACTTCCCAATTCTATGCACAAAGCTCCACCTCTTAATACCCAGAAAGTGTGTGCAGATAAGGGTGGACAGCTGGTCTGCAGAGTACCAGGGCAAGACAGCTGCTCTATTGTCTGTCCTCTCCCAGCAGCTGCCCCAGTGCGACAATGCCGGGCCCCTCAGCCCCTCAGCCCCACACCCCACCCGAGCATGTGCACCGCGCGCACACACACACACACACACACGCACGCACGCACGCATGCACACACCCCACACGCACGCGCCCTCTCTCGCAATGGGAGCTGGCGTGCGTCCCTGCTGCCTGTGCCCAGAGAGATCTAATGGGTGGCACGTGCGAGCTGGGGGCGGGGAGAGACTCCAGTGTTTGAACAAGAAGAAAAAAGTTTGAGTTTATGGCTGCCCCACAGTGAAGAGAGGGCGGACAGGGAGGATGGGAGCAGCAGGCCGGCCTGAGGCTCGGGGGGAGGGGAGGCTGGCGGCTGGCGCGCGCTGGCTTCCTGGCCTGGTTATGAAACTCATTAACAAACTACTCCACAAGTTTTTAAGACAACAGGGCCGGCTCAGGCCAGGGCCGAACTCCAAATGCTTACAGAGCGCCTAGGGGGCTGGGACGGGGACACTGATGGGGGAACCCACCCTCACGCCCAGGCCCTGACGGACCCTGAGGGAGCCTAGGAATCAGAGGCTCAGTTCTTAAGGGCCGGAGAAGGAACGTTCTGGGGGCTTCTGGGGAACTCAGGGGCCCACCCGCCCTAGCTGCAGGGAAATCCAACACCCAGGTGTGCCAGGTAGCGGTAAGGACTTAGCCAGCTAGAAAAGGCCAGCTAGGGTCCAGCTGGATGGCCCAGAGGCCAGCGGGGCCACCCAAAACCCCACTCCTGGACAGTTTCCTGCCTCCCAGAGCAGCTGCCGCTCTACCCGGAGAACACGGGCCAGGCGGGCGGGGTGTCTCCCCCAGGGCAAGGACCGTGTGAGTGCCCACACGAGCAGATGGGAGCCCTGCCCACTGCCAGGCAGGCGGGCTCTCCCCACACAGGCCGTGCGGCACCCCCCCGCCACATGGCACAGCCCCCACCCGTGAAAACCTCACACACCGTGAGTGGGCCTCACGTGGGCCACTTGCAAGCTCACTCTGAGAGGCGGCCAAGCCCACGGCTCAGAACACTGGGTTTACAGCTGCCGGACACGAGACACCACACGCACAAGCTGCTCCGCGGCCCTCCCTTCCTGCCTCCCCCCTCCCTCGGGCCTATTTCCTGACCCCTGACCCTGTCCCCAAACCGTCCCTGATTAAGAAGGACAGCTTCCCACAGCGGAAGTTAAAACGTCGGAGTTGACCCCAGCCCCGACCAGCTGACTGAGGTCTTAGCAAGTCTCTCTGGCTCCCTGGCCTCGGGTCCCCACCAAGACACCTCTGGCGAGCCGAGTCCGGATCCTAGCTCCCAGAATGCCTCCCTGCCCCGCCCCAGGAAGTGGGTAAACTGAGGGGCGCCGCCTCCCCACCACCGGCACCCACCTTCAGTGCAGTACTGGCCTCTCCAGCCGGGGTTGCAGACTTTCTCCCCCCTGTCCCGGCAGGTGAAGTGGCCGAAGGCGTCGTCGCGGGGGCGGCAGAAGACGGAGCAGCCCTCTCCGTAGTAGTGCTCGTCGCACACGAAGCGGTACGAATACTTGAGGTCCGTGCGGCCGCTGCTGTGCAGGTCCTGGGACCACTCCTCGCCCACCGTCAGGTGCCTCTGTGTGGCCAGGCGGCTGATGAGCCTTTCCGGGTTTTCTGCGGGAACACGGCACTCCCGTTGGTTCTGACAGAACCCAGGGGCTTGGGACGCGGGGAGGGGGGCGGAGGCACGCTGCCAGGGAAGGGGGCCACAGACCCTCCGTCCTGAACCCCCTGGAGAAGGGTGGAAGTGAAAGACACAGGACCTGGTTTCCAGGGAGACAGGAGTCAGACCCTCACTGGGGGCGGTCACAGCTTTCCCGTGTGTCTTTACCTGTGGCGAGGTCATCGGGAGAATCTGTGTGCAGAGCCTCAATGATCAGAGAGAAGGTGCCCTGGGAGAAGGGAGGGGACACAGGTAAACTGGGAATGCTCCTTAAAAATCCAAAGCATTGCGAACAAGTGGGCGGCGGCCTGGGAGATGCACGTGTGTCCTGGGGAGGGTGTCTCTCCGTCTGCCCGTTTTCACTTTCCTCAAGGAAATGGAAGAACTTTTTAAAGTGTGGTTTCCTGACGTGTTTTTTCAGCCTGTTAGTACAGGATGTTACTTAAAAAAAAAAAAAAAAAAAGCCGCGCAGGAGCAGGAGGGGCTGGAAGGCGCTGTCTTCGGTCTCGCGGCCCAGCGCGGTTAGGAGCGCGGCCCGTGCCCTCCCCGCAGAAGGGGTCGTTCGACTGGACCACTGGGTACAGAGGCCGGATACGGAAAAGCCCCGGGTCCTC
>NW_006438073.1:10783298-10784224 GCF_000325575.1 Pteropus alecto
GCCCAGCACCGGCGTGACGGCGCTGCCGTAGGTGCAGGGCGGCTCCGGGGACACGCTGGCCTGGTAGTGCTTGAGGCACACGCGGAAGAAGGTCCTGCAGGCGCACGGCGGCGGCCCCGCGCCCCCGCGGCAGCAGTTGCGGTTCCCCAGCAGCCCCTTCTTGTTGACGAACTCCTGCAGCTTCAGCTCGAACACGCCCGAGCTCCAGACCTGCGGGCAAGACGCGCGTGGGCTCGCGGCCGGCGCGGGGGCTTCGGGGGGAGAACACGATGTTTCCATGTTGACCGCCGGGGCCCCGCGCCCGGTCCCCCGCCGGGCAGCAGGGCAGCAAGGCCCCGGGGACCCCACCTGACAGCTTACCTGACACAGCAGGGCCGAGACCACGGCGAGGGCCAGGGCGCACCGGCGGCCCATGGCGGCCGCGGGACGAGCTCGCTCTGCCGGCGTCCCCCTCCCCCTGCCCTTCTGGACACCGCAGGGGATGCGGGGCGATGGACGTGCGCCGCGCTCTGCCCCGAGCCGGGACGGCCCGACGCCCCTCTGTCCAGGCCGAGGCTCTGGAGTGCGCCCCTCGGCGGCGGGCGGCAGCTCCGCGGATGCGCGGCGGACGCGGCTCGCTCGCAGAGCCGCAACTTTCGGTTTTCCTCGCTCTTTCTTTCAATCCGCGGGTAGGTAAAGGTCGTCTGCTTCCTGGTTTTGTCTTAAGCTTCTTCGCAGGAAAAAGAGAAGGGGGTGAGGGAGAGAGAAAAACGTCCGGATACGCGGCTTAATTCCCAAAGAGCTGCAGAGGCTCCTCCGAGTCCGGTTGGAAGGCGCGGTCTGGAAATCCACGGGGTCGGCGGTAATCCGGGGCCGGCGGTGCGCGGACCGGGCCGGGTCACTCGGCGGCGGCAGGCGCTCCGGGCGCACCCTGGGCCCTGCCCCTC
>NW_006438073.1:10784929-10785622 GCF_000325575.1 Pteropus alecto
GCGGCTGCGGGGGCGGGGAGCAGGAGAGCAAAGTTAGAGGCCCGGTTCCCGGTGGCTGCTTCTCGGGGGCTGCTTCTTCCTAAGGAGTAGTCTGCGGGGCGGGGACCGGGGGCGCGATAGGACTGGGGCGGGCGCGAGCAGCCGGCAGCGGGCGGGAGAGCGCCGCGGCAGTTTCGGGAAGTTTGGGACGGTCTGACGACACCGGTCCGCCCCCCGGCAGAGGACCGCGGCTCTGCGGCTGGGAACGCGGAGCCCGCGCGCGAGGTGGGGCCGGGGTCACCGCGGCACATTCGGGGACCCTGGTGTCTCTCCCGCTGCGGGGGGGGGGGGGGCGGGGTCCAGGTATGGCGTCCCCCAACCCGGAGATCCTGAATCCTGACGCCTAAAACTACCACCCCCAGCGCACCCTTCCTGGCGCGATCCTGGGCCACTGCCACCTCTCCTGGGTCCTTGGCCCCTATCCTGGGTAGTACCCCCTCGGCCTCCCTCCACTTGGTAAAAAGTGAGTTTGGTGTGCGTCGTTCGCGTGGCTGTCATTAAGGCAGTGTGTTATTGTGCTAGGCTGAATCAGTGGCTCTTTGTGCGCTCAGCTGTATGGTAATGCAGACCGCACCTGCTCCCCGCACAATGCGCAGAGAAAGCGCTCCCTACGCGCGCCGCGGCCGCGGCGACAATGTCCGGCACATGTTCCAG
>NW_006438073.1:10787292-10789337 GCF_000325575.1 Pteropus alecto
GGTGTCCCTCTGGCAGCCTGTTGTACTTTAACTCCTGCGGACCAGTAGCTGCGATGGACAAAGGAGAGACTCGAGGTCCGACTATTCACCCTTTCTTCGCACTTTAATTTTCATTGATTGGGAAGACAAGAGGAGCCCTAGGGATTCAGGCTGAAGGGGGATGACACGCCTTTAGACGCCATCAGCCCCCTAGCCAGCCATCTGCTCCGAACCAAATGGCGTTTTTTCACTCCCTAACTGCATGTTTCTATACTCCCGCGACGCTGCGCTCTGAACCCCCTAAATGCAGGAGGGAGCTGAAGCTCCAGTGTGTTAAACAGACCTGCTACGTGCTGGCCCTCGCGGCCCCTCCCACACACCATAAATCCTCACCTTGCTCATTAGGAAAAAGCAGGAAACTTTCTTTTAAATACTTCTTGATGTCTCAGCACATTCACTGTACAAAGTGAGGCTCATTATGGCTGAGTAGGCACCCAATACATCAGACCTGGGAGTGGAGAGGGACTTGCCACCCAGTGGTGGTTGGTTCTGGCCAGGCACACAGAGCCTGTAGCCTGAAGAACCGGGGCCGACAGGGCATGCTCAGAACCACAGCACAGCAACCACAGCTGTCTGAAGTTTGCTGGAGACCAAGATAATTTTACTATTTTACCAACCGTTTCATGAGGCCTCTTTATCAAATTAAACATGCCCATGCTCAGCAGTGTGACCTACTGTTGTGGTCACCCCGTCCTGTGCCAAACCCCCTTTCACCCCAAGAAAGGCCCTGTTCTCAAGGTATATGTGAGGCTGGTTGTGGGTGGGGGGAGGAGCGCCTGGGAAGATTGCAGTAAACAATGCCCAGAATAGGCTTCAGACTCCAAGCCAGCCACAGGTTCAGTTTTCTGTGTAAACAAGTCTGGAGACTTGAGTGGAGTTTGTGTTTTCACAGACCAACTGAATACTGTATACCCAACAGAGAGGTTCTCTTATTCCTAAGAAGAATCGAGGTCCTTGTTCAGAACAACAAAATAAAAAACTTCCAGGCAGCAAATCTGGTGTTGATCAAACATGCCAGCTTACTTGGGGAAAAAAAGGAGGCGGAGGAAGGGACCCTAAAGCATGTTTATTAATTAGTATTAGTATCACATCTCCCACCAACACACCCTCTGCCCATTCTCCATCAGTCACAGTTTTGGAATCTCAAAGCGGTTAAAACAGCAGAGAGGTTGACCTGCTTGCTGTGAATACAGGAAGCTCACAGATTTCCATGGGTGAAACCTCTTTCTGTGCCGGGTAGATATTGTGGGTATTTCCTTACTGCTTACTCCTTGAGGACCGACTTCCTGAGGCACGCGAACATTTGGAAGACACGCTGACCCAAATGTGCAGACAGATACACTAACACTAGAGTTGCGTCTGGATCTCTCCGTGAGAATATACGTTCTAACCTGAGCCGCCCGCCCAGCCGCAGCGAAAGGGAAGGCGGGCGGAGCTCGCTCACAGTTAGACGCTGGAGGATAAACGACGCAGCACGCCCAGGGCTCAACCCTTTAAGCCCTCCTGCTGGCAGCCCCTCAAGGGAGGAGTAGCCCCGTAGACACCCAGGACAGCGACCCCTGGCACGGCAGGTTCGTGTGGGGTGGAGGAGAGGGCGGTGGGAGGACAGAACCCCAGGGAAGCAGCGATCGGCCCCGACAGCTTCTCCTAAGCCCTCCCCCGCGTAACCACAGGCCGGGCCTGCTGGAGACCCAGTCAGTGGGTCGGTGGCCCTGACTTCCCTGTGGGGCAGGGTCACGGCGTGTCGCAAACCCTCCTTTTTTCAAAGGACCGGCGACCGTGTCATGGGAAGGAAGGAATGTCCCAAGCCCACGTGGTTTGTTTTGTTGTTGGGGATGCGGTGCATTTGCGGCACCGCCACCTGCGCGGGTGAGCGGCCGGGGAGGTGGAGGCCGCAAGTCCGAGGATCTTGCAAAGGCATGTGCGGATTTGCATGAGAAAGGGCGGGTCGCGTGGCTCAGGCGCGGCCGGGGCGGAGGACCGCCGGGCCCCTCCTCCGCGCCCCC
>NW_006438073.1:10789449-10790699 GCF_000325575.1 Pteropus alecto
GCCTCCTCCGGGCCGCCTTTCCCCAAACCGCGGATCATCTGCCGGGGCTGCGCGCCCATCTCCATGACAAAGCGCGTGTTTACCTGGCCTCGGCCCCGGCGGGCGCGCCTTTGTCCCGGATCAGATGACCGCGCAGCTGCTCTGCCGCGCGCTCCCCCCAACCCCCCAGCGGCCCCTTGGACCTTTCTGAGAGAGAACGTGCCGGAGCCGGCGGGGGTAGTTGGGTGGTGGCTGCTGTGGCCCCTGACCATGGGCAGCGGCGCTCCGGAGGGCGTCCTGGAGGCAGTGGCGACCCTCGTTCCGACAGGCGTATGTGAGGGGTCGGCAGAGTCCAGGTCGGCGGGGCTTCGCGGCGGGTCACCCCTCGCCGCCGGGGCCCTCCCCGTGGACCCAGTCAGCCCCGTGACGGTCCCACGCCCACGCGTCCTTGCGCCTGGGGAAAGGCTCCAGGGGCCCGGCCGCGGCGACCCTCGGGGCGGCTGCGCGCACAGTCGGTGGGTGAGCGGCGGGAGCTTTGTGCGCGCTGGGGGGCGGGGCGCCTCTGGAGCCCCAGACCCTGACGCCCGGGCGCGCGACCTGGTCACCTGCATCAATGCCCTGACCTGCAAATCGCAGGCCTACGACTTTGTAGGACAATAGAGGAGGGAGAGAAAGGGCGTCGAAGAGCGACGTGGGGCAGGCCTTCCCCGAGGCCTCGCTCCCCGGAACTCGTCCCACCCGGGAGGTCGCGGGCACCTGTCGCCCGGTCCCCGGGCGGCCCGTCAATCACCCAGCCCGGCGCCCCAGGCTCTGAAACGCAGTCGCCGAGGAGACGCCGCGCCCCCAGCCCTAACTGGCGCGCGGCGCTCGGACCCCGCCCTCCCCGCAGAGTGTCCCCGCTGGACCCCAGGAGCTCCGGGTGAGGCGGGGCTTTCGACGACGCTGTCCTTCCCTGGCCTCCCCACCTCCCCTTTTCTGCGAGCATCTGCCCGGGGAAGAACAGATGTGGGCACCTGCGGTGACAGGCTGCATATGTTCCATCCTATTCACAGGCATTCAGACGTGGCCACAATGAGCAGCCTTTGTGCGCACAGTCACTAAATATATTAATCTGCACTCCCCAGAGCACCGGGCTGTTTAATTTTTCACTAGCAATAACATCTGATCTAATCCTTAAATCGGCTCCCAAAAGCCTGCCCTCCCGCCCTCCTTTTTTTCTCTTTCTCCCCACCCCCTCTCCCGAAAAACGTGTGAAGCTATTCAACCTTCCA
>NW_006438073.1:10790801-10798030 GCF_000325575.1 Pteropus alecto
TGGGGGCGACTGTGTGGGGGACACGGCTGGGCCACATGGGCAGAGCTAGGCCATGTTTATCAGGAAAATAAACACAAAGTGCTGAGTGTGGCGCCCCAAATGTTGTGCAAACAAACAACAGTAATTATTAAACAGCTTCCAAAGCAGCCCTGCAAACTCACCCCTTCTGTGCAAGCATGTTTGAAAATGTACATAAAGTTCCCATCTATTTGTTTATTAATCTCTAGTGGTTTTTACAAATACCGGTCAACAGGCCACACAGCCAAAAGATAACACAAACCTCAGACGTGAGACTTAGATTTTTAAAGCAATTTTGTGGCATGGCTCTTTTATCTTAGCATCCCTTATTCTGTTTTGATTTGTTTTCAGCCACAATGAGTCCTTTAGTGCCATTGTGGGCGTCACAATGCAGACGGACATCAGGCTGTGAATGAAGACAGAGGCAGTTTAAACAAACCAAGCTCTTTCTCCCTTCCGTCTATTGTAATATGAATGGGCCTTCTGCATTCGGCTGCTAGGAGACCAGCTTTGCAAAGCCCTGCTCCAGGAAAAGGGCTGGAGAGAAAGGGACCCCAATAAACAGCCTAAGTATTGGAGGAAAATAGAAGGGACAAATTTAGGCAAATGGTTTTCACCTCCAGACCAACACAATTTCTTCATCTCAAAATGCAAGACCTGTTTTAAAGTGCTGCGTTCCCTGCTGCTCGCCGTCCCCTTCCTCCCATTTTACTTTAGTCCCCCCTCTCCACCACGTCCCAGGGAACGGACTGGGGACAGCACTGGCTCACTAGCAAGATTTGTTTTCAGAATGCTATTTTCTTTTAGGAAAATGGGAACAGGGCTGTTGCTCAGTCATAATCACTGGTACCAACAAAATGTACGCTTCCGGCTGTTGCTAGGTAAGTGGGAGTGACGAGTCTGGATTTTTCAGGAACAATCGCAAACTATGGTTTCTTTAGTGCTACTTGGAACCATCACTGTTAACATTTAGCAGGTTCATCGAGGCAAGAAATGTAGCTGTTTTCAGGTTCTTAAAGGCCCCGCATAAGTGCTTCTTAGTGGCCAGAACTGTCATAGGCCAGCACAGAACCAACCACCGTCCAGCAAATGGGAAAACCGGGGCCAGCTGATCGAAACCATGGTTCACAGCTGGGGCTCGAGTCAGACCCAGCTGCCCCACGCGCGTGGCAGTGAGAAGGCTTCACGTGCGCATCTGTTCACGCACCCGCTCGCTGGCCATCGGGGCTGGAGGTCCACAGGGAAATCAGGGCTGCTGTTGCACCTGCAAGACCGGCTTGAACTGGCCTGTCCCGTTTTTTAACAAGACTCAGAAACAAAGTCCACCCACCTATAAGCGACACCTGTGAACCCTTACGTGCTCCCACCACAGGACCTGGCCTGCGGAAGCGGTCAGAAGCGAAGTCCGCTGCCAGGAAGACCTGTGCTGAGGCCCTCACAACCGCTGAGCCCTGGGCGCAGAGACAGGCCTGAGCCCTGGCTCCTGTCTCCTGGCCCGTAGACCGCCAAATAAACACGCTTTCTTCTCTCGGAAGTGGGCATCGGTATCAGCTTCAGTGTGAGTCCAGCTGTGGGCCCTTGCTGGGTGACACTTTCTGCCACTATGTTAATTATGCAATGTGCAGAGGTCTTCTCTGCCTTTTGACTTTTGGAAAGAGTTTGTATAGGAGTAATACTCTTCTTTAGGTACTTCAGAGAATCCATCGCTGAGTCCACCTGGGTCTGGAGTTTCCTTTGTTGGAAGGTTTTTACTTGCAAATTCAATGTAATAATTATAGGATTTAATAAATATAAGGATACTAAGATTTTTTATCTCTTCTTTGGTCAAGTTTGGTCATTTGAACAGTTCGAGGAATTTGTTCATCTCATCTAAAGCTGCTCAACTAGTCCTCATTTAACCCTTCAGTGTGGGAGAAACTGCGGTACCATCTTCTGTCATTAGTATGGCTGATCTATGTCTTTGTCATGATCGGCATGGCTACAGGTTTATCCATTTTAATGATCTTATCAAAGAACCAGCCTTCTGTTTCATTGATTTTCTCTGCTGATCTAGGCAGAAAATCAGGTCAGTCATGGGGTTCATGTCATTGTTCCCTTCTTTCAAAATTCTCCACCCTTCACTTCCTGTTGTCTACTGTCTGAAAATGGTAAAATCCTATATTTTGTCTAGTTTTCTGGTTGTTTAGCATGGAAGGACAAATTCTGTAGGAATTAGTCCTTCATGGACAGAAGCTGGAACAGACTTTTCAGCT
Source organism: Pteropus alecto (assembly GCF_000325575.1). Lineage (NCBI taxonomy): Eukaryota > Metazoa > Chordata > Mammalia > Chiroptera > Pteropodidae > Pteropus > Pteropus alecto. The sequence continues at coordinate 10,793,072 of NW_006438073.1, forward strand.
GCAGGTAACAGAAAACTCTAATTTTGTACCCTTAACTATAAAGAAAGTCAGTTCAGCATTCAAATAACGCAATGAAAAGTTGGCATCTCATGGAGTTGCTCTCAGTGTCAGGTAGCTTTGGGTTCCGCCGCAGTCTTCAGAGCCCATGGTGCTCTCCATCCCCCACTGTGGGCCCCAGACATGTGCCAGCTCCCTACCCAGCTGCACGATGCCTACAGGGCCCAGAAGTCACAGACAGACACACGATGACCAGGGACATGTTCTTTATGACACTTTTTATCAGCAGTGAAACACTCCAGTAATAGCTAATGTGGATCAACCATGTAGAAGTCAGGGTTTTGTTATGGTTATGGCTTTTTTCTTTCCCAATTTTTGGATGAACTATGATTCAAATAGATCTAGGCCTCACATCGTTGTTGTGTTCAAAGAAAATTAAAATTCCAAATAAACCTCGAAGGCTATTTAAAGGGTCAAACTGTCACCAAGAGAAACCTGCCATAAACCCCGTCCTTCCCCCAGCTCGTTTGTCCCCGTGTTTTCTCTCACTGTTGACCTGAAGTCTTTCTCGCCAGCATTTTACTCTCGATTCCCAACTTCTCCCTACTTTCAACCTACAGTTTTTTCTTTCTCTTCCTTTCTTTCTTTCTTACCGTCTCTATTTCTCCACCTCGTTTTTAGATTCTCTGAGACCAAACTGATAAACCCTGTGTGTGCCAGGGGGCATGGGCAATGTCTGTATGCCATGTAAGCAGGGGCGGGAAGGAGGTGACTCGTCACGCGTAATTTTTATTTTTGCTACGTTACACTGATTTCTATGTACAGCTTTTCTCTCAGCCTCCTGGGAAAGAGATCTGGAAGTAAGCTTTGGCTTTCCCTTTTCTTTACTGTACTGTAGCCAAAAAAAAGAGAAGTTTTTAGAATTTAGACAGATTTGGGTTACAATAACAATTATGCTATTTAAAACCACTTGTACTAGTTACTTAACATTTTTAAAACATAAAACTTTTTCCTTATATCAAAGTAACATATTTACATATTTTAAAATTCAAATAGTATTTCTAGATTTAAAACAAAAAATAGCAATTTTCCATACCACGCATCCCCACTCCCAACTCCTTCCTCTACATTGAACTGATTTCTAATGCTGTATCTTTCCTTTTCAGGTGTGTATATTGTCTGTGGACTTCCTAAATCTAGAAGATGAGGACTTAACTCTTCTCCTTGATTTCCTAGACACTGTGGGGTTCAAAGAAAAATAACATTCCTCCCACCTTCTAAGTTCTTCTAGCTGGGCTACTAATCAAATTAACATGAGACAGATTAACAGGAGAACATGTCCAAAATTCATTACAATGGACATGTGGGGGCCATAAGAATATGGGAACCAAGACGCATTGGGAAGCTGAGGTTCATATGTCATTCTGGACAAAGGAGAAATAAGCAGGGGTCTGGGATTTCAAAGGGAAAGCAAGCAATTCACAGGTAGAAGAGAAAGAGCAAACACCTGGTAAACAAAATCCTGCTGGGCCATCAGAAACAGCGGGGCACAGAGAGGGACGACAGGCTTTGCTGAGTCCCTGCCAGCCTCGCACTCAGTTTACATTGTGATGCTGAGGTGCTGCCCCCCTCCTCTCAGCAGGTTTATCTAGCTAAATTCCTTTAGACAGGTAACGGGGAAAGTCAGAGGTTCTTTCTGTGTCCTTTGTTTCATAATAACCAGATTAAAATCAACATCCTCAAAACATATTTTGGAGTGGCAAACTTTGGTCGCACTCAACACACACATTTATGAACACGTATAAGATAAGAGCATGTCCCATTTTTCAAAAATAGTTATAGTATCCTTTTTGATTAAATGACCATCCAGTACTTACCTTATTTAAATTAGGTAATCATTATACTCAGCTGAGGCACGTGCTATGATTACATTCTCTTTTTTGTAGGTTTTTTTATTTCTTTTTATCTTTACTGGATTCAACAATTGCTTAATTTATCTGCTTATTGATTTTTCTATGTGTTTATTACTTATTGTCACCAAACTCTGCAGATCTTTTAACATCTTCAAACACATCAGGTATTTGATGGGTAATACTTTTCCTGGAGATATGACCGCAGGGCCCTCCTGCTCCAGTCTAGATGGTCTCTGGCTTTCGTCCTGGGACCCTTTTTCTCTCTTGGATTCTCCAGTTTCTAGATCCTAAATATTGCTTCCTCAACTTATTAATTTTGGAGAATATCCTACAGCACGTTTCTGAAATAAAATATTTGATAATTTTGAGCTGCATGTCTGAAATATCTTTATTCTACCCTCACACAATATTTTGAGAGAATTTCATTGAAATTATTTTCTTCAGAATTTTGAAGTTAATGCCGCATTGAATTTCAGCTTCCTAAGATTCTATTGAGAATTTCCACGCCATTCTGATTTCCAATCCCTTAAATATGACCCTCTTATTTTTTTTTTATGGAATTTTTAAAGATCTTTATCTCTGAAATTCTGGGATGATGTGCCTTGTTGTGGGTCTTTTCAGTTTTGTTGTGCGGGCATTTGGTATAGCCTTTCAACATGACAACATGTCTTTCAGATCTGGGAAATTTTCTCGAATTATTTCTTGAGTTAATTTCCTCCTCTTCCTCATTTTCCCTGTTCTCTTTTCTGTAATTCTTATTTTTCAGATTTCAAACTTCCCAATCTTCTAATTTTCTTATATTTTCTTTCTCCATCTTTCTGTTTTGCTATCTGAGGGTTATCGTCAAATGTCTTTCATCAATTTTTAAATTTGTTATTGCTTTCAGAATTTTGAAGCTCTTATTTTCTGAATGTTCTTTTATATACTTTTATAGGTGTAATATTATCTTCAGAGACTGTAGATAATAAGGTTTTTTATAACATTTTCTTTCCTAATTCCTGTTTTATTCTTTTTTCTTTTGTCTGTCTCAGTTGTCCGTTGATCCTTGGTCATCTATGCATATTTAGAAAGGAGGCAGAAATGCTTTTTCGGAAGTTCTGTGGGGTAGATGAGGACTACCAAGTGGTAGGAGAGGCTTTGGGCAGGCAGCCTGCCTCCCCGCCTCACTGGCCCTCAGTGTGGACCTCCTGCTCCTGAAGTCCAGTGTCCCTGGTTCCCCCCCACACAACCTGAATCCCTATTTCAATCTCTTCCCTAGGTTCCCACTCTCTGCCTGGAAGCCCTTTCTCTTCTAATCCCTTCTCAGATCCCACCCTTTCTTCCGGGCTCAGCTCACATATTACTTCCTTGCCGCTTTCTTTGTATACATGTTATAAACCTTACACTATGCTTTGCTTTTTCCCCCTAAATTTAATGTCTGTCTGTCTCCCCAACCACAACGTATGTGCCTTAAGACTTGAGACCATTTCGCACACCTCTTGTAACCCTAGGCACCCAACCAGTAATAGGTGCTGAGCACCGTTTGTTCATTTTACTTAGAAAAAAATTATCAACAGGAAGTAAACGCCTTGTATGCCAAACGGAAAGATTACTTCTCAAACTGTTTAATACATATGGCGTCACTTAGTTTGGGTAATTCTTTTTGAGTGCTTGATCTGTCAAGTACTTTGCAAGGGGCTCTGAAGGAACAATGTTGATCATTTTACTTCCCTGACAGAGCCTCTTGCTCCCTGGGGCTTACAGCAGTCTTGAGACAGGTTGTGGAAAGGTAAGTTCTGAGATGCATTTCAAAACTTTGGTATTATTAATTATCGAAGTTTGTCAATAACTTTCCTAAAAATAGATTGGTTTCGCACTCGGCTACCAAAACGTTCTCTAGGTTGCAGAGAAAGGGCATTGCAGGTAGGGATGGGAATTGTGAGTAATCTGAAAACTGCCCAATCTCCGAACCCAAGGGCGCACGTCTTGGGTGTGAACTTTCCTCATCTTAAAAGCAGCTTCAGGAATAAGGTCGAAATGGCGGCTTAAAGTTCAAACTCTTTAACAGAAGGCGGAGACTCTACGTGCGCAGGTGACCCTGCTCACCCAACCACTTTTATCTGCCTCTGCTCCCTCGCGCGTACATTCCAGTTACTGAAATTCCTCCAAAGCATCTTGCTCTTCGCCTACCATTACTCCACCTCCTGGAACCCTCCACGCGCCACTCCAGACGGGCAAGCCCGCTGGCTAAAAAAGCGTGGGACCATCCTGCTCGTCACAGCTCTTCTAACGATCGTCCTACGGCTCTAGTGCTTCCTACCGGCCCAGCGCTCTGCTCCACCCTTCGAAGCTGATGTGAGAAGTACCGTGACCGTCCAACTTTGCGCAGAGGAAGCGGAGGGGCAGAGGTTAAACAACTTGCCGAAGGTCACGGCTGCCGAGGGCAGCCCCGCTCGTTCTCCCAGCGCCCTGCCACGCTTCCCGCAGCCAAGGCCCCGGACTCAGTGACAGCCCTGCAGCTGGCCGGGGGCTGAGGAGAGCGGACGCTCTTAGTTCTTGCGCGGAACCGCGGCGTCAGGTGCCCCACGTGCCCACTGCTCCACCGGGCAGCGGAAACCCGCGAAGCGGACGGTGGAAGGGACAGCGCCCCACCAGCGCCTGCGGGAAGCCGAGACCTCCGGACGCCGAGACCCCCGGACGCCGAGACCCCCGGACGCCGACCTTCGCTGCGCGTGCGGTTTCCAGGCAACGGGCGCGGCGCCTGCGCACCTCGCCCCTCGGGCGCCGCGGAGGCTCTGCTCCGCCCCTCGGAGGCTCTGCTCCGCCCCTCGGGGGGCGGTCCCTGGAGCGGAAGCGCCCCGAGCGGAAGCGGAAGTGCGGAGCAGCCGCGGCGGGGCGAGGGCGGCGAGGGCAGCGCGGGCGCGTCTCCGGCTGTGCTTCGCATCTGTAGGTAGGGCTGGGCCTGCGGGGACAGCGCTGTCGGGCGCCGCTCTCGGCCATTCGGCCTCGGCTCCGCTGGCTGCGCTCGAGGTTCTGCGCCGTCGCGGCCGCCCTGGCCGGAAGCCCCGTG
>NW_006438073.1:10798089-10799152 GCF_000325575.1 Pteropus alecto
GGCGGGTCCCCGGGACCTGGGCCCCAGCCCCCGCGGCCCCGCCGTCTGTGCCCTGGGCGCGGGACTCGCCCCGCCTTTCCCCTCCTGGGCCTGTCGGCCCTGTCACCTCCCTACCCCGTAGCTGGGTTCCCTGCCCTCTCCTCCGCGGCCGCATCCTCGCCTCAAGGGTCGTGCGCCGGTTTCGGGTCCGCGCCGCCGTCCTCCGCTGCCCGGCTGTTCTGATCGCCCCCCACAGCGGCGGCCGTTGGCCAGTGCACTTGCGTCTCAGACCGTGTCTTCCCCACGGTCGTCCGCGGGCCTTCCTGCACCGGAGCCCCCGCACCCAGCACGCACTAGGTCCTAGGCCCTCAGCGAGAGAATGACGAAAAGGCAGGCTCGCCGCCGGCAAGGAACTGCGACCAAAGGATGACACTTAGGGGTGGCCGAGGGGGCGATTTGTCCAAGTCGGCCAAGGAGGGGCCAGGAGGTTTCCGTAGAGGAGGAGGGATTTGAGTGGAGTTTGGAAGAGTAGACGTTGGGAGGAAAAAAGGGGCAAGAGGCCTTTCATTCCTGCCGTCTGGCACATTCGGGGAAAAGTATGGCTGGAGATGGGGAGCGGTAGGAAGCCAGAGAGGATCGGAACGAGGAGAACCTGGCGGTGGTGGCGGCGAGACCGTGGAGCGCGGTGCCGCTGTTTCTGATGACTTCCGGGTTTCGCGCCGCGGCGTCGGAGTGGCCGACTCCGAGGGCGACGGAACCGGAGCGGCTCTGGAGCGGCAGGTTCCTCCCTGCTCACCTCGCGGTCTATTAGTTGTCTGGTCTGCGGCCGCATCCCACCGTTCCTGTGTCCACAAAAGCCTTTCCTTTTGTCCTCTGTCCCTGTCGTGTGTGAATCACGGCCTCCTGTCAGCGCGTGCTCTTTGACCTGCCGTGCTTGCGCGTCGCCGCTAGCAGCATGTGCACAGCCTTCTCGCACTGTTTTGATTGCCCCAGTCGCCCCATCCCTGCCATCTCAGCTCCCGGTAGTGCCCCCCTCCCCCCCCCCCCCCCGCCCCCCTCTCTTGCCCGACACACGTGTTGTTCT
>NW_006438073.1:10799206-10804746 GCF_000325575.1 Pteropus alecto
TGTCTCAGAACTTCGGTTTTGCTTTCCTTACACGTCGTCTTCCTGAAAAGCACTGACAGCGCCGTGGCAGTGTCAAGGCCCTCAGTGCTAACCTCTCCATACCCACCGCTTGACCACTTCACTTCCCCGTTTCTTTGTGTCATTTCTAACCACTTAATTTCCCAGACATAGGGAAGTCTCTGGCCGGCTCTTTTCTCATCTGTAAACTGAGAAGACTGCAGTAGGTGACCCTGAAGTCACTTGTGGTTTTTAGTATTCTGAGGTTCTACCCCACCCCTGAGCCTGGATTCTGGGTGTCATTTATGGGGCAGAATTACTGTAAGGCAAATGAAGTTCAGGCTTCAGGGTTCCTCGCTTTCACAGGCCTCTTCCAAGGCATAGGGAAGGACCTCAGTGGTCTTTTGTATTTTGTATTATTTTTTTTTTTTTGTAAAAGAGTGACCCCAAATCACATAAGTTTCAGCTCCTACACAACTTATATTCCTACGGAACTGGCCGTTTTTGTATCCTGGTGTTTTGGTATTTGTGATCTTTTCCTTCAGACTTCCCCCTCCCCACCTCCTACTCCTTGTGTGTGCCTGTTGCTGAGGCTTGGAGAAGGAATGAATGAATGGAGCTGTCTGGTTCCTGCTGTAACCTGGCTTTAGTTTGCTCTGCAGTTAGGGAGAGAGATGCCAGAGATCTGAAATGCAAGGCAGTAGTCACTTTGCAACAAAGCCTGCATTGTTCTTTATCTCACTGCTGGCTTGCCCCACCTCCTTTGGGGAAAGGTTAGTGGTCAGAAAGAAAGTCCTCTTAATTGAAATCATAAAAGCAACTGTTTTCTCCATGGAAACAAAGGTTGTACACTGGAAATGCAGAGAAATGAATTGCATTCTTTTATGAGTTTGAAAATGAGGCAACCCTATGCTAGAATTTTTATAGCACTTTATAACAAATATAAACATTTTAATTTGCTGTTCGACATGTTTGTAAGATGTTCTGTTGGAAAATCTTCAGATATTCAACGTTTAAGGTGTTTTACCTTAATTTAAATAACCTTTCTTTAAATAACCTTAAATGTTTAAGGTGTAAATTAGTTATATAAATAAGGTCATTGTAAATTATTTCATAATAGTGTAAAATCCACCAAATTGAAAGGTAAATCATCATTACCTTATTTTTGCAAATAAGGAAATCAGTGATGTACAAGAAATTAAGTGATTTGTCGTCAGTTGGACAGTAATCAGGTCCGTCGCTAGCCAAAAGAGCCATGTCCTTTTCTTTATAATAAACATTACTTTTAGGAGGAATCCATTTACATCAGCTCTTACTAAAGACCACTTACTATACATGGACCAAATTATATCCTTCAACACCTCTCCAGCTGCACACATCCATGTGATTATGCTAGGTTTTATAAAAGTGCTCAGTGGTGAGACTATTCCCATGAGTATTATATACCAATTAAGTAATTCACTGTAGATTTATGTAGGTTATCATAAAGTCACAAAGTAGAAATCATTGCCAACTAGGACAATAGGAAAGTAACTTTTTGAACAGTAGAGTCTTCTGGATAGTTCAGTTTGGGGTTTTTGCCCATTAAGCACTAAAATCTCTTTTTTAGGATGGAAATCTTTCCAAAATATATTATTTCCATGCTTTCTTAATAGAATGTACCGAATGTGATATAAACATTCTATAATGATCTCAAATGGACATTTTAAACATAATTTGTTGTGTTGTGATGTAAACAGTGTTAGGGCTGCAGAGGTTTACGCAGCGTTTCCCTATTGTTTGGAGTTTTTATGTTTTTTGGCTTTTCTTTTAGGTTTTTTTTATCCTTTCCCCGGGTCAGTTGTCAGCCATGCCTACTGTCGTCAGAGCGCCTGCCTCAAGTGCCCTTCCCATACCTTTCTCTGCTGTGGGCTTAGCAGCTGGTCGTTAGATCTGAATGGAAAAATCGTCCGTAGATGTAAATCAGAGCATGAGGAAGCCTCCTGTGAGTAAATTGTTTTAGCTTTAGTTCGTGAGTTTAAAAATTTATATTGGATTCTTATCTCGAATTCTGGATAAGTGAAGCATAAATTTTTGCAGGCATGCGTGCATTTTCCTCTCCTGTGTTCAGTGGCAGTAGTTCTCACGTGGTGCTTCATTGACCTGTAGGAGGGGTTTTGTTGCGCTGTGGTGGGTGCAGAGGCACGACCCAGCGTCCCAGGCAGCTCTTTCAATCTCGGTCCTTCTGTTAGGGCCCCTGGCTCTGGGAGAACCTTGAGGAAGGAGGGTGCTCTGGGCAGTGCTGCAGTGAGTGGTTTAATCACTCAGAAATGCAGCAGTGACTTGGGGGTGTGGCCTAGTGAAAGGAACACAGGCTTTGGAGGCAGATGGGTCCAGTCCCAGCTTTACTGTTACTGTGACCTCCGGCAGGTGACTTAACACAACAGGCACCACTGGCTGCCACCCAGCAGTCAGCTCTTCCTGCTGTAGCTGGCAGAGCATGCTTTTTACAATAGAATCTGAACAAAACTGATAATGTGCCAGAGGACTAGAGGGGATGTTTGCTGTGGGGCTTTCTGATTTAAAAAGTAGCCATGTTCTTTGCAGAAAATTTATAGACAGAACAAAGAAACACAAAGTATGCAGTCTGATGCGTTTTGACATGTATGCACACCCCAGGTGTCTCCTTTTCTGATGGACCCTGAGCCTGTTCCTCTCTCTTTAAAGATTCAGGTCTTACACAGGGATTTTGTCTTGTTCGTTGCTGTGTCCACAGCTGCTCGCATGGGACTGGAGCACAGTACACACTAGATGAATATTTATGGAGCGAATGTGAGAATGTAGATCTCATGCCTCTGGTTTATCTATGGGAGGGCCTCCTTTGTCTTTTGCAGTAGGAAATAGGGTTCTGAATCCTTCCAGTCTTGGGGTTCTTCCATAATAAGGAGGGTGTTGGATATTGGGCAGCCAGAACAGGCAGCGTCCACGGTAGCCCCTCGTTTATCTCCACGTCGCAGGCCAGACTGTGTTTCTAACATGCACTTGCTTGAGAGCCCTGATCGACCGCCTGTCCAGCTCAGGGCGAAGGGAAGTGTGTGCATGCGTGTGTGGGTGTGATCCGTCTCCTCCAGCTTCATCTCACTCTTCCCTTTCAGCAGAGGTTCTGGCCACACTTAATGTTTGGGTTTGTTTTTTTTTTCCATTTTCAATGTTTGAAGGACACATTTATAATATACATAAAATTGCAGCTTAAACGACTTAATAGAACAGATCTTTTAAGCACCTTAGAAACATCCAGTTAGTAATAACGGTACCTCATAGACTTAAAAAAGGTTGTCCCTGGCTACTATGCTTCACGCCTTCTGTCAAGTCACACTGGGAATGCCCTTCCTCAGGACGGCCGTCATGGATCCCAGGTCCACAGGGTGCTGGGTAGTCCCCACATTCTCTGCCCTTCTCTGTCCTACAGTGATGCCCAAGTGCTTGTGGCATATTTTCCTGCTGGAGTGTAGATGCTAGTGGGCAAAGCCTGTCTGTCTTGTTCATGGCCCAGCGTCAGTTGTCGTGACTGACGCAAAGCTGCTTGCTGACTCAAACCAGATTTATGTGCGAACAAAATTACCTGGTACTGTTGAGGAGAACTGGGTGTTAGCAACTTACAACTACAGATGGACAGCCTGTTGGAGGAAAGTTACCAAGATGTGCTTTTATTTTGACTCAGCTGTTTCACGTTGTAAAATTTATCCCGAGGAAGTGATCCAAGATCTGCTCAAAGATTTTTATACACGGATGTGATTCACATTCTTATTTATGGCATGCAGTATTTGAAATAACCCAATATTCAACAGTAGGACTAAGTAACTCGTTTTACATCAACATTGTGCATCCATTAAAAATGACACTGTCAGAGAAGTTTAACATAATGGTTTGGGAATATATTCATAATAAAGACACAAAGTGGATTAACTGTGATCCCAATTCTTAAGAATAAAAAACTGGAAATACATATTCTAAAATATTTATTGAAGTCATTATCTCTGGAAAATTAGATAAATAGTTTTTATCTTTGTTCTATCTATGAATTTTCTACAAAGATCATGGCTACCTTTATAAACAGAATTTTTTTTTACAAATATATTCCTGATAATACAAAGTAATCTAGTTTATAAAAATCTTAAGTATAGTAAACCTTCACATTTATATGGCTTTGTTTTAAATTTTGGGTTAATTTAAAATTTTTGAATGGCGCTGGGCAGATTTTACTAAACTTGAGGCAACTGATGAGAAGTGTTCGATGAATAAGTTCATAATTAAAATTGCATAACAGCAATTTATGAGGTGGGTCGTGTATAGCACTTCGCAGATTTAAAAAAGCTTATGGAATGAAGTCAGTTGCTCAGAGTTTCGCTGTAGGAAGTGGAGGTCCAAATTTGAACTCGGGGCAGTTTTCTTCGAGAGCCTTCCTCTGTCCATCAGTACGCCCAGCGTCTGCCCCTTCCGCTGAGGACACAGTGAAGGGATCTGCCACCGACTGCGGCGGTTCTGCAGCCCGCTGGGATCGCTCCGCCTGTGAGGAAAGTGAGGCGGCCCCGGGAGTGCGGCCAGCTCCCCGGGGACCCGCGCCGCAGCGCCTGCCGCCTGCCCTCCGTCCTCCGTCACACTTCCCACACCGGCCTGCGGCGGCTTCACCGCGGTGACGCGACTTACTTTTTTCGCCCACATTTGGAGTCGGTAAACGTGTCGGTTCCTGGGCTCTCTGTCTGCCGACCCTTCCGTGGCTTCTTCATTCAGCCATTCACAAATACGTGGCCTCACACGCCAGACGCTGGGTGTTGGGGATACGACAGGGTGACGGCATCCACCTTGGAGAGGCTCCCGCCGGTGGGAGTGGTTCCCAGGGTGCGTTTCGGGCAGTAAGACCGAATGACACATGACTTCTGTTTTCTTTCTGGATAATGAAAATTTTCTCATAGTTTGCAGGTAGGATACATTAAATTCGATATCTATATATATGTAATCTTAAAACTGCCTGAAAGTAGAGAATGAAAAACCTCAGTAGATGCTCTTAACAATAAAGAAATTTTTAAAGATAATATCCACAAAAGTTACCTTTTCAAGCACTTCGTGTCGCACCAAATTAAGTGTGAATGTTTAACATTTTGAGGAGCTGGAACATCAGAAGGCGTGCTTCAGTGTCACAAGTTTCCAGATCTTTGCCTATCCAAATCTTTCTCTGTAAATGCCATAGAAGAGCACATTGTAAGGTAACGTTCCTGAGGTTATTTGTGATTCAAAGTGTGAGAAATTGGCAGTGTGAAAGACAGGGGAAACCAGTACGTGTCTAATTAAAATAGTGAGCTTTTCACTACTGGGCGAGGAAGGGGGGAAACATTTGAATAAAATCAAAGCAGAGCTGAGCCTGACTTCTTGTCGAATAAAGAGGAGAGTGTTTTGAGAAACTCAGTGTTGCCACTTGCAGTTTTAGTAGAAAAATACTTGAAACAAAATCCCTTTTTATCGGTGAGGGAAGGCAGCCAACCCACGTGTGGCGGAGCCGCTGCCAC
>NW_006438073.1:10805046-10829312 GCF_000325575.1 Pteropus alecto
TTCGGGGAACCCCGGGCACCCTCTCCGACGGGCCCCGGCGCCATGCGCTGGCCATCGCTCCGTGCGCCTTCGCGCGTTCGGCACATGAATGCCCACGTAACCGTGTGCCACTCATGTCCACTCAGTTTCTATATATTTTTTTTTATTATTAATGGCTATTAAACAGATCATTTCAAATTCTACTGATAGGGGCCGGTGTCCATTAATAGCCAGTAGAGTCTTAAATGGCAGTTCCTGTGATGGTGCCTTTTCTCAACCTGGTAATTTTAGTTTCTCCATTTGTGCAAGAGAGCTTAAGGGTTTTACCTGTCAGGGTTGTTTTAAAGAGTGGAGATTTTCCGTGTGGCCCGCAGGTGCAGGCGGAGCGAGCTCACTGTAATGGCGTGACTGCCGGCTTCTGCAGCTGGTGGCCACTGTCCTCAGTCCTGAGCCTGCAAGAGGCAGCATTTGTTCTCGTGTTGCTTTTTGCATACTAAGGATTTTTTTTGTTTCATTTTATCAAAGGACACTAAGCCCCGATGACTCTAAAGAAAACCAAAGCAAAAAGAATAGGCCATTAAGATAAAAGATGTCGTCACAGAATTTTTTCTGTGACGGCTGTTCTTACCTATTCAAATAATGCCTTATATTACATCTTTTACACGTAAGGGCATCTTACTATAAAGTATTCTGCTTAGATTTTTTCCAAATTTCGAATTCCAACGCTGAGCTATGCTGTATATTTGTACCTTTTACGGTGGGCAGTTTTCCGTTCAGAGTCAGGGATTCACCATCTCAGATGTTAGAAGTACAGACGTTCGGCATAGAGAGTTAGGTACCGTAGCCTTTGATTCGAGTTGGGGATCTGAATATGTGGGGAGCCGACTGACACTGCAGGCGGATTTTCAGCTGTGCGGGTGGTCGACTCCCCTGACCCCCTTGTTCGAGAGTCAGCTGCCGTCTTCCCCTCAACACCTTTACTGAAATGTGCCTCACGTGGAGTAAACCACACATACTTACAGTGTACAGTTGAGCAAGGTCTAGCATGTGTTCACTCGTGAAACCATCACCACATTTGAGCATACCCGTCACCTCAGAGGATTCCCCTTTGCGAACCCCTCCCTCCAGCCCCACGCAGGTGGCCACTGAGCGACTTTCTGTCGCTACACACGAGTTCAACTCTCTGGACTAGAATTTTACAGAAATGGAGTCATACGGTGTGTACTGTTTGGTCTGGCTTCTCTGGGTTGCATGTATCAGTATCAGTTTAGGTTTTCAAAGTTAACTTCTCTCTCAGTTTCAAGATGAGAAGTATTGCTTAACCTGGTTTTGAATTTAGTTGAGAAATCTTTTGAATAATAGTCTTAGTGGAAGTTTTAAAAGATGTGATGCGAGGCTGTCCCGTGTGGGTCCAGCCCCAGCATCTTGTACCTGGGAAAAGTTCTCGGTGTTCTCGCTGGACACTCTTCGGGCTCCTAACCAGCACACCGTGTTACATATGTTGGTGACCAGAGTTTCTGGAAACAGAGAATGAATATTTAATGTTGTCTTCTCTTTGCTTCATAAGGTGCCATAAGTCTACTGATGATGCCGTAATTGCTCATTTTGTCCCCAGACCCTTTCTGGGAGCCCAGTGATGGGAGTGAGAGGGTTGCAGGGCTTTGTGGGAAGCGCCTGCCCACACACACGCACGGCGGTCAACTTCAAGGAGCTGGCCGAGCTGCACCGAAGCCAGCATCCTGGGTGCGCGCCTACTGTCGTGGTGGATGCCATGTGTTGCCTCCGGTACTGGTACACTCCCGAATCTTGGGTTTGCGGCGGCCAGTGGAGAGAGTACTTTGCTGCTTTGCGAGATTTTGTTACAGCCTTCACGACTGTCGGCATCAAGCTGGTATTCTTCTTCGACGGCATGGTGGAGCAGGGCAAGAGGGCCGTGTGGGTGAGACGGAGGCTCAAGAACAATCAGGAGATAGCCCGGATTTTCCATTACATCAAGTCGCACGGGGAGCAGCCGGGCAGGAACATGTTCTTCTTGCCCTCGGGGCTGGCCATATTTACGCGGTTTGCTTTGAAGACCCTGGGTCAGGAAACTCTGTGTTCCCTACAGGAGGCTGACTATGAGGTGGCTTCTTACGGCCTCCAGCATAACTGCCTTGGGATTCTTGGAGAAGACACTGACTACTTAATTTATGACACCTGTCCCTACTTTTCAATTAGCGAGCTCTGCCTGGACAGCCTCGACACCGTCATGCTCTGCAGGGAGAAGCTCTGTGAGAGTCTGGAGCTCAGCCTGGCGGACCTGCCCCTGCTGGCCTGCCTGCTTGGCAATGACACGGTCCCAGAAGGCCTGTTCGAGAGCTTCCGGTTCCAGTGCCTGTCGTCCTACACCTCTGCGAGGAAAAACTCTGACAAGAGAGGTAACGTCATCCTGGCTGTAGCGGACCACATATCGAAAGTTCTTCGCTTACATCAGGGTGAGAAGAAGCTAGAAGAGATGCTACCTTTGGGACAAAACAAAGCTCTTTTTTATAAAGGGGTGGCATCGTATCTTTTGCCGGGACAGACATCTCCGTGGATTTTCCAAAAACCCAAAGGTATAACAACTTTGGGCAAGCAGATAGTATCCGTGAGTACAGACCCTGAGTTCAAGCCAGAGAGTCTGGTGTGTACGCACCCTGAATCCAAGGAAGAAACTCCCGTGTGTACACACCCTGAAACTGAACAAGAAGACCCCATGAATATGGAGCCTGAAATGAAGCAACAAGTAACCATGGTTTCAGACACTGAAATCCTGAAGGTATGTAGACATGCTTCCCCATTTCTAACATGTCATGATTGAATCCGTACCCATCGAGGGCCTTGTCAGTGAATATTGATTACTAGCAGTGGCTAAGGCACTGTGGGGACAGAAACAGGACCCTAGGTATTTAGTTAGGAAGCGTGACACGATCCATGAAAACTTACACTATGTACTGTACTCGAAACTGTCACATGACTAGCATAGAAGAAAGCTCGAGGAATTTGAAGCGGAGAGATCGTAGTGTTAAGGCACAGAGTGAGGTCCTCAGCCGAGGTAGAACCGGAGTCAGACCTGAACGGGCCTGACTTTTGCTTTGACTTCGTAGACTGGGGGCTCTGGCGACACACAAGATGTAGAGTTTGGAATCTGTCACCTGGGACACTGGTAGAACAGTAGGCTGGAGTCGGGTTTAAGGGGAGAAGAAGAAAGGAAAGTTTGGGAAGGTGGACTGCAGCCACATCTTGAAGATTGTGGAACACCATACCAGGAATTTGGATTTAACACTGGAAGGAGTATAGAACTCTTGCGGGGTTTGATGGGAGGGCCACTGTTGACTCATCACTTACGGGCGAGGTTCTGTGCTACGTGCCTTACGTGTATTATCTCATTGAACCCATGTGTTACAGATACGACACATGTCCACATGAACGTCTCAAAGGCACTTCAAGTTCAAAACCAAACTCATTACCCACAGATCTTTCGTTGTCCTTAGACTGCGTGGGTTTAAATTTTGAATAGTGATCTAGATGAATATATTTCTACAGTGCTAAGAATGCTCCTCACAGAACAATAAGCCTCGCACATAGGGTACTGTAGCCTTTCTGATTTTGAGTACTTGTTTGACTAGTAGTGGGATCAGTTCAAGTCGTATGTCGCATCACCCGCTGCGGCCAGCACTGCTAGCAGTGCCAAGCACACGCAAACGAGAGCTCAGCACAGCCTTCACTTGGTAAAAAATTAGAGAACAAATGCATGAGTGTGACAGAGTCCTCTAGGAGTCATAGTTTAGTGGGGGACATGTGACGAGATCGCTGCTGTAGTGTCCCTGTGAGTCAAGCCCATGAGGCAAGGGGAGGTGAATTCAGACTGGGAGAAGAGAGGACTCGTGGACAGGGTGACACTGAGGAGAGCCCTGGGGAGGAGGCGTGCGAAGCAGGAGGTCGGGAGGGATGGGTGTTACGGAAGATGGTGGAGGCCGGGGAGGGTGGCGTTCCTGGGAAGCAGAGAAGTGTGCCATCGTGACTGGACCGTGGCAGTTTCAGTGAGGCGAGATGGCGTGTGTGGGGGGAGGTGGAGACCTTGCAGAGTGGGGTCTTGAGTGTGAGGGCGAACTCGTGGCAGCCTTCAACGTGCTCTGAGGTGGGCAGTGACTGTGTCTGTGTCTGCAAGGAGGCAGGATGGCTTAGTGGGGGGAGAAACTGGGGCTGGGAGTCAGTTGGAGCCTGTCAAAGCCACATGCATCTCGGGTAGACAGAATGGCGAGCCGCTGTGGAAGTCGGCACCACGGGAGTGATGGAAAGCTTTGAGCCCAGGAGCCCAAGGAGAGGAAACGCAGAAGCCAGCTTGATGTCCCGAGTGTGAGTGCCCGATGTCCCTTTCTGAGCGCCTTCAGAACACGGGCGTGCCATAGGAAGGGGTCGGCTCTTTCTGTCTGAAGGTTTGTTTTCGAGGAGAACCCCACACGTTTACATTGGAACAGGTCGCTAGGGCGCAGCACGTCCAGGCTGAGAGCTACCTGGTGTACGGCGTCATGACCAGCGGGGAGATCGAATGCAGCAACACCCTGGAGGACGCGCTGGACCAGGCTCTGCCCAGCCAGGCCTTCGTGTACCGTCCCATGCGGCAGCGCGTCTACTCCCTGCTGCTGGGGGCCGGCGGAGGTGAGCAGAGTAACAGGGTCTGGGGCTGGTCCTGGGGGTCTGGCGGCTGAGGTCACCTGTGTTCTCTCAGGGCACGGACAGAGTTCAACAGAGTTTGTTTTCCTGTTAAGTCCGACATCTGGACACAGGGTAGATGCACGGGACATCACGTAATCAGCAGGCAGCAGGTCAGCAGTCGTTAGGAGAGTGTTGTTTCTGTGAAGTGTTAAACTTTTACGTCTGAAAGGACTTGTGCCTTTTAAAAAAGGTGAAAACTCTTTCCTCCTGTAGAAGCATAGGGTATGTTTATTATTAGAAGACGGTATCTACTTATTCTTCCTCAAAATGATTTTCATAAAATAATTTTATAAAATCTAGTACATCATTTTTTAAAAATATAAACGAAATTTTCCATTAGGGTTTTTGTAGTTAAGTTTGTGCGTGTCCCTGTCTGTTTGCTTTGTGCAGTAGCAGTGAGAGCACGGGGAGGGGACCATCCATGGGGAGAGCGGTGACTTGGAGGACCTTTAACAGCAAGTGTAAAATGTACCTGGCCCTGTGACCCCCTGTGAGGAGTAGTTTGGGGGGACAGGGACGTAGAGGAGCACTTCACAGCAGAGACCGGATGCCGATGCGTTCGGTCGCCTCGTCGGTCAGGCGTGCTTGCCAGGGCCAGGCCGGCTGTGCCGTCGTGGTCTGACTTGAGAGGGCTTAGGTGAGAAGAGTGTGGAAACCTTCAGACGTTATCGTGGATGTTTTTATTTGCGCGTTCAGTTCTGTTTCCGCTTCAGATGTTTGAAGTTCTGTTGTTAGGTGCATATGCATTGGGGATTATTATGGTCCTTACTGTACTGACCCTTTTAACATGATGAGATTTTTCTTTTCTGAAAAATCTGGTAACATTCCTTATCTCGAAGTTGGTTTTGTCTGATACTAGTACATGCTCCAGCTTTTTTTGCGACGGATGTTCGCATGGCGTATCTTTTTTCTATCCTTTTACCTTAACACTATTTCTTTATGTTTAAAGCAAGCAGCATATCAGCTGACTAAAAAGTCTCTGTCTTTTAATTGGAATATTTAGACCATTTACATTTAGTGTGATTATTGACATGATTGGGTTTAAGTCTTCCATTTTTCTCTTCGCTGTTTTTTTGTTATCTCCTATTCTGACTCATTTTGGATCAATGAATAGTTTTTAGTTTTTGTTTTATATCGTCTTTGGGATGATTAGATTTACTTGTTTTTTTCTTAGTAGTTGCTCTAGGGTGTATAATGCTCATCTCTAAATTATCACAGTCTACCTTCATGTAGTGTTTTACTATGTTATATGTAATGTAAAAACCTACAACAGAGTTCTTTGTTTCTATCATTTTTGCTACTTTTGCTTTGTGTCTTATGTATATTTTTAAAACCATTTTTAAATTTTGAAATAATTATACACTCACAGGAGTTGCAACAATGTTACGATGAGTTCCACGTAGACACCACCCAGTTTCCCTAAAGATGATAGACTCTGCGGTAAAGGACAGTCTGAAGCAGGGACTCGGCATTGGTGCAAGGCTCCTAACTGGACTGCAGACAGTATTTAGTTCTCACCATTTTTTAGACCCCCTTAGTGTGTTCGTGTGTGGTTCTGTGCGGTTTTACTCATGTCAAGACACAGAACTGGCCCGTCACCACAAAGACCCTCCGTCAAGCTGCCGCTTGGTGTCCTACCCTCCGCCCTGTCCCCTGACGACCACTTGTCTGTACTCTATCTCTGTTTTTTGGTTGTTTTGAGACTGTTAAACAAACGGAAAGATACAGTATATAACTTACTGAGATTATGCATGTATTTTAAACCCCATAATACACAATTCTTATTTTTACTTTAAAATAAGGGTCGGCAAGCTTTTTCTGTGAAGGGCCAGATCATAATAAATATTGTAGGCTTTGAGGGCCCCCACAGTCTCTGTGACAAATACTGAGCCCTGCTGCCATAGCACAAAAGTAGCCATTATCAGTACATCAGTGATGGAGTGTGGCTGTGTGCTAATAAAGCTTTGTCTAGTTTTCCCATGTCACAAAATTTGAATTTTAAATAATCTTTCTGTGTCACAGAAACTTCTTTTGATATTTGCTAATCATTTAAAAGAACATGAAAAGCATCATTAACTTTCAGACTACATAAAAACGAACAGGGCAGGTTTGGCCCATGGCTGCAACTTTCCAACCAACCCTTACTTTCAACAGTCCGTTGCCTTTAAAGGAGTTAGTGAATGGGAAAAGGTCTTTGATGTGCTCCGTTTCCAGTGTTCTCAATTTTTTGTGTGTAGATTCAAGTTTCCTTTAGTTTTATCTTTCTTCATTTCAAGAACTCGCTTTTACATTTCTTCTGCTCGTTTTATTTCCCTGAGTTTTTTTCCTGAAAATACCTTTATTTCAGAAGTAGTTTTGCTAGATATAGAATTTTAGGTATTTTTTTGTTCAGCACTTTAAAGATGTCATCATGTTTTCTCTGGCTTGTATTGTCTCTCATGAGATGACAGGGGTCCTTCGTGCTGTTCCCCACATGTAATGGGTGTTTTTCTCAGGCCATCTGTAAGATTTTCTCCTGATCACTGGTTTTCAGCATTTGTTGAAGCTGAGCTCAGGAGTGGCTTGCTCTGTGTTTGTTCCTGTTGGGATTCTTGAGCTTTTTAGATCTGCGAGTTTCTATTTCCTATCAAATTTCAAAAAAAAAAAAATTTATTTCATCAAATACTGTTTTCTGTCTCCATCTCTCCCACTTCCCACTCTGGGCCTCCAGTTACACACGTGGTGTCCCTTGGCTGCCGAGGCTGGTTTTAAGCATTTTTTCTCTCTATGTGCTTCAATTTGGGTAGTTCCTGTTGCTGTTTTCAAGTTTAGTGAGCCTTTCTTCCACACCATCTAATCTGCCTTTAACTCATCCAGTGAAATTATCATTTCAGATATTGTATTTCTCAGCCATTTTTTAAAATCTTCCATTTTTTTCTTCCTTGTCTTTATGTTTTCCTTAAATCCTTAAATTTATTCACAGTAGCTGTTTCCAAGTCCCTTGTACTACTAATCCCACCCGTGCCTTCTCTGGCCTTGTCTGTTGACTTTTCTCCTCGTCCAGGCCCACATGTTTCTGGTTATTCTCATGTGTGGTGTTTTACGATCTTACTCTAGAAGGTTTGGATACTATGAAGAGTGCTGACTTTTGTTCCTACCTGGTCCTTTCTGGACTTGCCTGAAGCTTTAGTGCAGTGGGTCTGTAGGAACTTCCGCTCTGAGCTGGAGGCCCTGCTCCTAAGGCTAAGCCTGCTTGGCTGTCACCTGAGTCCCAGATGCTTCATGAGGGCTCTGCACTCTGGCCGCTGGCACTCCGCTGGCTTGGATGCCTGTGCAGGCCCCAGTGGCAGGTCAGCAGGGCTCCCCATTTGTCTTGCCTGATTTCACTGAGTCTTGCCCTGGACGTGTAGAGCTCAGTCCTCAACCAGGACTTCGGGGGCACGCCTTGCAGATTCCAGAGCCCTGTCTGCACAGTGCCAGCTCTCTGGTGTTCTGCCCTGTCGGCCTAGCTGCCACGACAGCCTTGTCCTGCAGACTCTGTCTCGTCATCTCAGACAGTCTCTCTTCTAGGCTCTCCCTCCCTGGGCTGTGGCCTGCACAGCGCCTCTAGGCGGAAAACTGGGATGAGGACTGTCCAGCGTGAGGTTGCAGTGGCCTCAGAAGTTTGTCCAGCTCGAGAGCTGTCGGTGGTGGGAGGGCTGGTGAGCAGCACCCCGTGTTGGCCATCCCCGGCTGTCCCCTGGAATTCTAGGTGCTAGCGTGACTCTTGTTCCTTTTTTGGTGACTTTTTTTTTTCCTCTTGGGATGTTTTCAGATATTCTGTTCATTCTCTGTGTCCACAAATGCGTCTCCCCTTTGTTGTCTCTGGGTTCTGTTACTGGCGCTGCTAGGGGACATTCCAGGTTGTCCTGGGTTGACATTCTGTGCTTCCTCATCTTCTCATGCTTCGCTTGCTTTGCTCTCCATTATGGGAACATTTCCCCGCTCGTTCTCAGTGCTCACGGGAAAGGGTCCCTTCTTCCTCACCCTGCGGCCACTGCCCTGCCGCCCTGCAAGAGTGCACCACCTGTCTGCTCTGTGGAAGCTCGGCCCGTCCACCAGCTCCTCCCTGACGGTCACGTTCCTGCCAAAGCCCTCGGCGTGGTGACCGTCTTCCTCCCTGCTGGCCTCCATGAGAAGGCGTCCTCAGAGCGGGCTTTGGCCCTTTGCCTCCCAGGCCGTCTCATTCCCTTGCTTTGCTTTAAGAACTGTATCCACATTGACAAATACGACATTCATTTCTCTGGCTCAGCCACTCTTTTGATCAATTCTGTGCATCACTTAAGCACTTAAAAAGAAACTCCTTCAGGTTTCCCTGTTACCTTGTCAAAAGTAAGTTCCTCTCTGAAATCGCCGTGTGCTTTTTACCCCGCAGCCCGCCGCAGTCTGTACCTGCACGCGTAGCCCTTGTTCACGTAGCCCTTGTCCGCTGGGCCCTCCTCCCTGCGAGGCTGTGGCAGAGCTGGCGGGGGCTGCACTTAGGCGAGCGATTAGGCGATTGGTAGGTGTTTATTGAGCGTATGTTTTAAATACTACCTTTTCGGGAATATTTGCATTTGGCAAGGTGTTCCTTGGAAAGGGGCCCTCGAATGCGCATTTCAGACGCAGGCAGGGTGGAGAGACGCTGTCTCCAAGCACAGTCTGACTGGCAAGAGGGAGCCTGCTCGTTTAAGGTGAGATTTAGAAGCAGAGGTGCTTTTAGCTGTGTCGTGTAGACTCTGAGCTCTAGAGCCAGGCTCTTCCCCTAGTGCACCTGTGGACCCGAGGGGTCGTGCCAGGTCACGGGCACTGCGTTGTTACCTTGATACCTCAGAGCCCTAGTTATGGGTACCCTTTGGATAGCTGACCTGCAGGACACTCCGAGTCACCTGTTTATGTTGGAGTGGTGGGGTGATACCACCGTCACATGCATCTTCTGGTCGAATCCGTGGTATTGGGATGGCTGAGTGGTGTCGTGGCCCAAAGTGGGGAGCAGTCCTGAGATCGCTCTCCCTTAGCCCCTCATGCCATTTTACCTGATTCTGTCTCTGGTGTTTAGTGCCCCTAGTGATAATCTTCGCTGAAATCACTATGAAACCTTTTGAGTTTTAGGCAATAGAAGGAACTCAGAAAGATGCCAGGGAAGAGCCTGCTCTGCCCTCCTGCCCATGTCGGTAGTCGATGGCCCCACGGCAGTGCCCTGTGGACGGACGGCAGCCCTTGACAGCCCTCGGCAGCCAGAGCGAGCCGGCCGGTCCCATTGTCTCCTCACTCTAATCCAGCAGATGTCCTGGGAATCCCAGTGGGGCCCGGGGGCGGCTGACAGTCTTGTGGTGGGGTGGTCAGCCCTGCAAGTAAATAGTCACTGTCCAGTCAGGGTGGCGAAGGGGAATTTTCACTCAAAAGGCTAATCAGCTCTCTGTTCTGCTTCTGTAGATATGCCTGCTGCATGGGCTGTACTCAAAATTGACTAAAGACTCATCTTCCCTTTTGCTTGTTCTAAGCAACAGATGTAACTGCCTGTGCCCCCCAGCAACTCCCGCGCTCTGTAACCCTCCGAGGACAAGTTAACCAATTGGCCCATGCCATGTGTATATATGTGTGTGTGTGTGTGTGTATATATATATATCTGTCCTTATGGTTCTGTGGTATTTTTATGTATTTATGTTATATATTATTTTTTAAAATTTGTTTCTAGCTTTATTGAAATATAACAGTTCATATTTGCATTGTACAGTTCACTGAGTTTTTTCTATTATAGTTGGCATACAATAATATTTTAGTTTTGATTGTACAGCATAGTGATTAGAAATCTATATAATTCACAAAGTGACCCCCTAAATCTAGTACCCC
This sequence comes from Pteropus alecto, assembly GCF_000325575.1. Lineage (NCBI taxonomy): Eukaryota > Metazoa > Chordata > Mammalia > Chiroptera > Pteropodidae > Pteropus > Pteropus alecto. The sequence goes on from NW_006438073.1 coordinate 10,815,613, forward strand.
TCTTCCCCCTTACACGTTTATTACATCATTGACTATTTTCTTTATGCTACGCTTTCTATCTCCATGTCTGTTTCGTAACTATCCATTTGTACTTCTTAATCCCTTTGCCCTGTTTCAAATTCCCCCCAACCCCCCTTTCTGCCTAGTAGCCCTCAAAATATCTTCTGTATCTATGAGTTTATTTCTAGTTTTGTTGTTCTTATTGTTTATTTTGTTCTTTAGAATCCACATGTACACGAAGTCATGTGATATTTGTCTTTCTCTGTCTGACCACGTCACTCAGCGCAGGACCCTCTAGGTCCATCAAGGGAGTATCTTTTCCCACTCCCGTCCTTTTGCTGTGTGTCTTTCAATCTGAGTGATTCTCTTGTGGGCAACATGCGTAAAGCTCTTGTTTTCTCATCCATTCAGCCACTCTGTCTTTTGGTCGGAGCACTTAATTCTTTTCCGTTTGAGCTACTCATTGATAGGAATGTAGTTCTTACCATTCTTTATTCCTGTTTTTGATACATGCTTTTGCTTCTTAAAGAAGTCCCTCCAACATTTTCTGTAATACTGGCTTGGTGTTGATAATTTCTTTAGCTTATTTTTGTCTGGGACGCTCTTTATCTGTCCTTTGACTCTAAATGGTAGCTTTGCTGGATAAAGTGTTCTTGGTTGTAGATCCTGGGTTTTCATCACATCGAATATTTTATTGCCAAGCCCTTCTGTCCTACATGGTTTCTTTTGAAAAATCAGCTGCCAGTCTTACGGGCGGGCGCTCCCTTGTAGGTAACTTAACTGCTTTTCTCTTGCTGCTTTTAAGATTCTCTCTTTGTATTTAACCTTTGGTATTTTAATTATAATGTGTCTTGGTGTGGGCCTCTTTGTGTTCCTTTTTCTTGGGACTCCGAGCTTCCTGGGGTTTTATGTCTATTTCCTTCACTAGGTGAGGGGAGTTTTCCATCATTATTTCTTCAAATAGCTCTTCAACGTCTCGTTTTCCTTCAGGTACCTCTATGACATGGATATTTTTACCTTTAATAGTGTCTCATAGGCTCCTTAAGTTATTATTATAGTCTTGGCTTCTTTCTCCTTGCCGTTCTGATTGAGCGTCCTTGGCTTCCTCACCCTCCATATCGATAATTTGATCCTCTTCTTCTTCCACTCTGTTGATTTCCTTTTATATACTCTTCTCAGATAACATCTTCTTCATTTCTGACTGGTTCCCTTTTATAATTTCCATTTCCATTTTTCTATTTATCTCTTTGTTAAAGTTCTCACTGAGTTCATCTGCTCTCCCCCTAAGTTCATTGAGCATCTTTGTAACCAGTGTTTTGAACTCTGCGTCTGTGAGATTGCTCGTCTCCATTGTTCCTGGATCTCTGTTCTGTTCACTCATATGGTTTCTGCTTCTTTGTCTTCCCATCTTGGCTGCCTTTCTGTGTCTGTTTCTATGTACTAAGCAAAGCTCCTAAGTCTCCCGGTCTTATTAGCATGGGTTTGTGTGGTAGGTGTCCAGTGGCACAGTCCTGAGAGGGGTTCAGCTGCAGGCCAAATTTAGCCCCAGCCTGTGCCCCTCCAGGGCCACCTGTTAAGATTCAGCAAGCAATCCACAGATGCTGTGCTGATAGTTGCCTCAAAAGGCCACACCAGAAAGCAAGGCCAACTGCCACCAGTGTGAGTCTTGGAGTTGGCCCAGCAAAGAGCACTGGTCTTGCCGAGGACAAAAAACTGGATGTGGCTTGGGTGGGGCCCAGATATAGTTTTTAAAAAGCCAGCGGGGTTGTTCCTGAACCTGAAAATCCCAGTAACTGAGAGGTTAAAGTCCACGTTGCTTCTCCATCCTCTGTCCCCTGCCCTGCGCACTCCCACAGACCTGCAGGTCATGCGAGAGGGGTCGGCCCTCCCGGGAGTTTGTGTTCAGATGATCCAGTCAGTGTTTGCGGGGAGGGTGGGAGTGTGGACAAGTGCACAGGTGTGCTCCTAGGAAACCATCTTAGTTCTATGTAGGAGACTTTACAAAGTGGAATTATGTGTCTGTCCTTTGGGAATAGCACAAGAACAGGCTTGATTGTTATTTTTCTGTTTCCACATATGATGTTACAGCTTGAAAGAGAGAGTGAAACTAGCATTTACTCCAGTTTTTACTTTGCTTTTTGAATTCAAGAGGCCAACAGATCGAAAGTTCCAGTAAGAAAGTCAGCCTCTTCTGTTTTTTTTGATATATAGTCATTTAAGATTATTTTGTTTTAGTTCAGACAAACTGAATTATTGCAACATTCTGCTATAATTTCACCACTCTGAAACGATGTGGTGCCCAGAGAATGTGCCAAACTTTAGGATTTTCCACCAAATTTGTTTGTTTTTGTTTTGAGAAGATCTCAGGTAGTGTTGGCGTCTGTCTGTAGGAGGGCTAATATGGATTAAAAGTGAAAATGACACCATCTGAATGTTGAGCTTTGGCTAGAAGTGTTGACTGGATTGTCACACTTACGATCTGTGGACGTGGACAACATTTTGTAACCCCTGAATGCTGCCCTCTGCCCCTATGGTGATCAAAGAGGGCACAGTGAGGTCTGTTAAGCTGCTTGTCCCCGGCGCCCAGTGACGCAGAGGGAGGGTGGGACTCAGGAGTCTCTGCAGGTTCACTCTGCGTCCGGTCTCGTTTCATCCTCCTTGACTTGCTTCCGCCTCAGAGAAAGTAGCTATTGTCAGGTCTCGTCTTTTGCCGAGTCCTTCACGATGCCAGTAAAACTCCATTTAGGGAGTGAAACCTCACACCAGCGAGTCTGGTCGAACTTTCGCCTCTGGCTCATTAGTGTCCCGCGTGAAGACGAGGCATTTCCGTGTCCGGGCTGTGCGGTGAGTCATGTGAGTGCTGCGCCGTGCGAGCATGATCCACTCTTGTTATGTGACCGCTCGTGGTCAGTGAAACTCCTGGCAGCCTGTGCCAGCGGGCATCGTGGACCCTATGGCACTGGGTTCCTCGGGCTGCTCCTCCCTCCGGAGTGCTGCTGAGTCACTGACTCCTGGGTGGCATTGCTCTTGGAACACTTGTCCAGAGCCTGACTTCCATGGTCTTAACCAGAGAGGAGATAACAGAACGTCTACCTGGTGTTTTCTCAGAGGGCACCAGTGGCCATCACGAAAGTCTCTTCAGTTTATTTGTATTTTAGTGTTACAACTCATTGAGAAGTCAGCTCTAAACTCTGTGTCGCGAGCAGCTTTAGAGGAAAAGGGATCGTTTCTACATTTATGGCTTAAAACGCAGTTCAAAGATGTCCTGTGATTTCCTTGGGTGGTGGTGATGGCCAAGAGCCCTTACCATGAGTGACTGAGCCTTTGGCATGAGAGTCTGCTCTCACACTGAAATAGCGATTCGGGACACTGCACACTCAGTAGACTGTTTTTAATGTCATGAAAACCTAGGCCAAGGCCAAGAGGAGGTGGACTTCTTGTTCAAACAACTGTAAGAATACTGCTCAGATCTCTTTCCTTCCCTTCCTCGGCTTGCGTACACATGAGATGTGGGCCAAGCTGCGTTTGCTCATTAAACCTACAGCTCATATACCTGCCTTGGGCCTGGGTGGAGAAGATGCGGTTCTTGCCAGGGGCCCACAGCAGGTGGAGCAGGGAGACAAATCCTGGGGAGCATGGGGGTGTCCCACCCTAGAGAGCAGGGACTGATACCTGCACCGAGAGAGAAGGCAAAGAGGGGTGGCCACATGCCATCCAGGGAGGTGGCCTCAGAGGGGGAGGGTTAAGGTGGGGAGGAGAGGGTTCAGACCGGAGGGTGCCATGTCTAGACAGGGGCTGAGGAGAGGCGTGGGGAGGGGTGGACCCTGTGCGAGCAGGGGCCTGGTCAGGGTGCACTCGGAGCCCCACCCCAGAGCTGTGAGTCAAACTGTGCCCCAGGTTACTGTTCGAGTCCCCAGGCTGTCCTGCCAGCCCGCCCCAGAGTGAGCAGTCCCTCAGGTGGAAGGGTGGGTCCTCTCAGGGGCCTTGGAGGCGAGAACTCACTGTGCTCGCCGGCTTGAAATTGGTCCCTGGCCAAACTGTGTCTGTGACTGTGTTGGCTGGTGATGAATGTTGACGCTCAGCGCACCTACTGACCGGCTGTCTTTACTCAGGTGGCGCCAGCGGCGGCCCCGTCGTCCAGGAGTGGTTCGTGCACTCTGGGAACCCGCTAAGGCACCCGGACCTCGTCAGGCCCCTGCCGATGAACGTTCCAGGTACAGACATCCCCGCTGTGTCCACGGTGCCACAGTCCAGCGGTGGCTTCACTGTGGAGATGCTGTAGTTCTCATTCGCCCCTGGGCTGGAGGAAGGCCCCTGTCCCTAAGGTGTGACATGGCGGGAGGGGCGGTCACAGCTCCCTGCCGCGCTTGGCCATATGGGTGTGGGGCTGGGGGTCCTCCCGGGCGGGCAGGCAGCCCTAAGGGGACTGTGGTCCACTCGGAGCCGCCGCCGCCCCCCTGGGTGACCCACCGAGGTCCACTCGCACTGCCTCCCCGTCGCGAGAATCTGGACAAGCGGGATGGGGAGGTAGGAAAGTTACTTCAACTGGGAAAACACGCTCCTGGTCACGAGAAGGGTCTGGCATGAAGAAAGGAAAACAGGTTCGCTTAAAAATTAGCTGAAGGAAACCCTCTCTTTCTGCAAGCAAGTTCTTGGGCTCTGGAAAGGTCCAAAACTTACGACGGGGACGGTGCTCCACGCACGGACAGCGGGAGGGGGCCCCGGGACCGGGCGGCGCTCCACGCGCTGGGCAGCCCGAGGGCGGAGGGTGGCCTCCTCGCCGTTTCAGAGCGCGTGTTTCTGGGGTCTCGATGGTCTGCTCTCGAACGCGTTAATTGTCTCGTGTCACTGTCGTTTTCCATCGCACAGCCTACAGTTTACCAAACAAGTACGGGAGCCTGGAGACGCTCACGGGCGATTGCCCTGGGAGGGCGGCTGGCGTCGTTACAGAGCCCGTTTCGCTGTTCTCTCTCTCAGGGCTGTGCTCAAAGCCTGACGAGGTACTCACCGCAAAAACAGATCACGGTGAATCCACGCTTGTTTTTACGGCAAGAAGTATTTTTAAAGGATGGCCCGAATAATTTTCCAGAAATGGTTGGTTATTTATGTGATTTCTGTCTCATAGTATCTTTTCAAACACACCATGGGAAGGGTTACTATAGTTCCCGTCATGGCTTAAGTCTGGGTGTTTGTCGTGAGCGAAAGTCAAAGGCATGCCACAGAGTTCTGACCCGCTCTGGAGGGCGTGCTTCCGGGCTGATGGGCACGCTCCTCGGCCCCATGGGAATGGCGGGGCTCGGGCACAGACACAGCCCACGGGCTCTGCTCCGAGAACCGGCTCGGCAAGCCCGGTCTGTGTCCCATTCAGCGAGGGCTGTGTCTGAAGGGTACGTCTGTAACCCATCAGGAGACACTGGAAGTGTGGTTTCGAACTTCCTTGGTGGATGATTTAGATGAGTGACTGTTTATGTTTATGTTGATATTGATACAAAAACAAGATTTTAATATTTAAGCAGGCTTTCCTGTCCATCTGCCCACATGAACACCTTTACCAAGTCATGTGATTAGGGTTTAGATGCGATGCTGGTTGCCAGACCACCTTTCAGTCTCCAGATTATTGTCTGTAGTGTCCCAGCCGCCCGTGAGCTCTGACTGGAATGTGAGGGCCACCCTGGTGTCTTCTGGCAGCGCCCATGGAACCCCACGGCCCAGATGACTGTGTCTTCGTGCGCCATGGGAGAGGCCTTCTCTTCCACAGTAGTTCTAGCTGTTCTCTCAGCTCCTCTGCCTTTTGATTCTGATCAAAATGTGTTTTTTTGAAACTGAAATTACTAATAATTTCCTTTGTGTTTGGTGGGCTCAGCTGTCGCAGGTCATCGCAGGGGAGTTAAAACCACTTTGCTCAGAGTGAGTTTGCATTAGAGGACATCTGATGTAAGTGGTCCTTCAGAGGATGCTCACCCCCCTGATGGGGACAGCACTGGGACTCTGAGCAGAGCTCGTCTGTGCCACACCTGGGCGAGGCCCCCCTTGTGACGGAGGCCTTCGTGTGTCCTGGGGATCGCTGTGGTGGCCTGAAAAGACGCCGCCCTCGGAGCATCGTCTCCTGGTACAGACAGAGGCCTTGAGCCCCGGACAACGATGCGGACGTGTCCTGGCTCCACTAGCGTGGGCGGCACAGCCGGACACCTGGTGCGGAGCCCCTGCCCACGTAAGCTACAGGGGGAATCGATTAAAATTCTCCGACAGGAAAGAGATTTATGAGGGCCCGGTTTTCAGATTTGGTTTTCTGTCATTCATTAGGCATTAGACCTTCTCAAGAACCAGTTTCTTTATTGTTGGCATGTTGTTCTTTTTCTCGCAGTGTGAGCGATTTCTAGTGGCTTTGATGAGGAGTGTCGAGTGGCATTCAGGACAGCCTGGGCCTTGTGAAAACACACTGCCGGGCCCCTGGACGCCCTGGTTCCTGGGTCTGTCAGGGCCCAAGAGTTGCACTGGTAACAAGTACCAAGTTGATGTAAGGCTCTTGATCCGATAAAAGGTACAGGCAGAGGGAGTAAAACCAGACCGACAGCCATAACTCGCTCACCAGCCTTCTCATTCGCTTCTTGTCACAGCCTCTGGAGGCTGAGGATGGCAGCCGTCACCCCTGCTCGCTTCGCTGGGCCTGCAGTGCTGGCCCCACCACAGAGATAGCGTCGTTTGCTGCTACAGTGAGCGGCCGGGAGTCTGCAGTGCCCCCTTCCCCAGCCTGTCTTTCTCTGTGCGTCTGTGTCTCCTGATCACCTCCGACTGGGTTCACCCTCTGTCTCCTGCCATCGCTCTTAGGACGAGACCTTGGCAGCTGATGTCCCCTCCCCAGAACGACCCCTTCCTCCTTTGGCACAGGTAGCTGCTGCTGGTCCCTCACATCTCCTCCTCCAGGACGCCCGCTCTCCACAGTCAGCCCTCCGCATGGGCACGGAGAGTCCTCTGTGCTCTCCGCTGTGGCACGGGGGGTGCCAGTGTGCTTCCGGGGCAGGCGTGAGTCTTTCTCACTCCCCTGTCCGTCCAGCCTGCCGTGTCGGCCAGCCGGTGGCTGTTTTTGAGGCGTAGGTACTGAGTGTGTCGCTGGGTGGACGTTGAAGAGGTGGCAGGAGGGAGGAGAGCAGGAAGGGTGCCGTCCGACGCCACCGCTGCCTCCTTCGTTGGCAGAGCCCAGCCCGGAGGGTCACGGCCGTCTCTTCCGTGCCCCTGCCTGGCTCACTTATCCCTTTGAGCCCCACATCCCTGGCAGGACCATAGCGTGTGCGTGACCTTTGCCCGCTGGGTCTTCCAAAATATTGACTGTCCATCTTAGGGCTTTTCAGCGCCTAGCAGTGCACGCAGGACTGTAGGTGTCACAGCCTGGGCACCCTCAGCCTTCTCAGAGGCTCGGTGACAGTGGCAGCGAGAACAGGCTGGCACCCAGTCAGGGGGTGCTGCTCTTCTGTTCCCCAGCCTTCCGTCACATGGTTCTTGGAAGCGTGTTACCTGCTGTGTCTTACCTGGGTCTGCGAGCCCATGTCATCCGGCCTTGCCCTGGCAGGGGTGAACGGTGGGCCACAAGCGCTGTGATGGTTTGTTCGGGGACCGTCACGTCCACACTGCTACTCTGCTTGGTTCTGAGTGTACTGCGTGCATCTCGTTATGTTGTCCCCAAATGCTTACGTGAGGCAGATGAGGCGAGGGGACTTCTCCGGCGTCGGCCGCGGTGCGCTGGCCTCTCAGCCGTGCTCACAGAGGCGCTGGCCGCAGGGCTGGCTGCTGCGTTCTGAAATGCAGTTGTACTTGGGGGGCGGGACCGTGCGTTACTTTTATTTCCTTTATGTGTTTCTATTTTTTTGCCATGAGTGATTTTGATACTCAGAAAAAAATATTTTTCAAATACTTTAGGTTGTTTGAAAGAGCTGCGATGACAGAGTAGGCGTCACTCACCCTAGAGCAGGGGCCGGCGCCCTCCTGTACAGGTCAGGTGCGAACACTGCAGGCTGCGGGCTCAGACGCCTCTGCTGCAGCTGCTCCGCTCTGAAGGCGCGAGGAGCCCCCGCCCGCCGTGCGCACGTGAGCGCAGCGGCTCGTTCGAGACGCCGAAATCGCAGCTTCATGCCGTTTTCTCATACCGTAGAGTATTCTTTCGGTTTTTTCAACCATTTTAAAATGTGAAAACCGTTTATGGGCTGTACAAAAACAGGCAGTGAGCTGGCGGGCGGGACCTGGCCACAGGCGGCCGTTTGCTGACCCCGCAAGACGAGCGCTTTCTCGAAACGTCTGCCTCCTGCGGTCGTCCTGGAGTGACAGCTCTGTCTGAAGACCAGCTCCGTAGACTTTTCTTTCTGCCACTTATCTTCAGCATTTTCTTTCTTTCAAAAGAAAAATAATTTTTCTCCAAAATAGATATTGAAAGAGTATTCTTGGTGGAGGGAATATTTCAGCCATTTCAGAAATGCCAGTGATTTTTGCTGGATTGTGTCCCCTCCGCTGGTGGGAAGTACACTACTGAGTACGCTCAGTGGCGTCGTGAGCGACATTAGGGAGAGGAGAGTCGCTTAATTCCGACACCGGTGGGTTTCGCTTCCTGAGTAAACGTGCGGGACGCGTGGACCTCAGCCATCCTCTTGCTTCGGGCCTGTCCTAGAGCCAAGTGACGGTGCAGGGCACGCTGCCGCCGCCCGGGGTGGGGCCGGCACCTCCACCTGCCGTGCCCTCCTCCACTCTGTGCCATTTGGTGTGATTTACGTAAACGAATGAGGTTTTTCCTTTTCCTTGATTTTAACAATTTAAATGTATGTGTAAAATATGAAAGTGAAACACTAAAAATTATATTTTAGGTATTTCTTTGGTTCATGTAGTTTTAGGGGCATGGGGTCACAGACACCCCGTGTCGAAGCCTCCAGGCCCCACGTCTGGCCGAGCAGGGCACCCGCGGACAGACCCCGGGAAAGTGCACACCTGCCATCTCTGCAGCCGACGCCTTTGCGCGCTGGAGTTTGGGAGCCGCGGGTCGAGGGGAGGGGCAAGCAGGGTGGTGCCTGCGAAACGCGCCCCGAAAGGCATTCTTCACAGTGCAGGGCCCAGCACAGGAAGGAAGACGCCCCCGTTCCCCTCCAGACGCAAAAGCAAGCATGTTTTCAACAACACACGTCTGCCGGCCTCTCGGGGTTTCGTTCACATAAAGCGGGGAGCTCCGTTGGCCTTTGCCTTCTAGTCCCTCTAAGCGGCAGAGCCCCAGGACGTCAGCAAGGGAAGGGCTGGCGCCCCTTGTTCTTCGGTTGTATGACTTGCTAGGGCAGAGAGCAGCGGCGCATGGCTTTCTTTCTGCTCCCCAGGGGGAACGCCCAGTTTGAAAGTCCTGTGGCTGAGCCAGGAGCCCGGAATCCAGGCCCGGCGCATGGACACCCTGCTCGCCTGTTTGGACCTCTCCTCCTCACGGGAAGAGCTGCAGGCGGTCGAGAGCCGCTTCCAGGCGCTGTGCTGCCTCCTGACCTACCTCTTTGTGCAGGTAACCTGCTCCTGGTCGCGAGTCACCCCTCACTGCCGGCCCTCGTCCTCCGTGAGGCGCCGTGCTCTGGGACGCAGTCCTGGGCCAGCCCCCATGTCGTCGGCACCCTGCACACACTGGTTCTGTGAACTGTGCAGAGCTGACAAGGGTTCCGTGCTGGCGTGTGTTTGAGAAGCCCCTCCTGCGTTTGGACTGAGATTCGCAGGGCACTCACAGGCTTGGGGAGTCTTGCCGGGGAAGAGCCTGCTTTCCAGTTTCTGGGCCGTGGCGGACCCTGCTCCTGTGTCACTACCTGGGTGGCCGTCACTGCTCCTGGGGTTTGATGTCATCATGAGAAGGTTCCATCCCCTGCTCCATGCTCTGGCGACCCACCTGGACTCCCAGCCTTCCCCTGACAGCTCTTCGTTCTGGGCAGATTACGTCAGCTTCCCTAAGTCTCACTTACTCGTTCGCCTAACTGATGTTCACTAAACACTTAACCTTGTGTTCCAGACAGAGAAGGAGCTAATAGCCACTTCCTGGGGTTCCTGGGGCAGCCACGTGCAAAGCACACGAGGGTCACGACCGCCATCTTCGGTCATGTCCCGGGGCCACAGGCAAAGGCCACACGTTAGGACTCTCCGCGAGTCGGACGGCTTTTTTCATTCTTTTTACACTTGGTTTATATGTGAAAATTACAAAAGCCAATGAAAAGATTCGCCTTTTTAACAGTTTTCCACAGCACGATTGTTTGGGCACCTCAGTAAAAGAAGGGCTTAAAAGGCCGTCTGCCATGGCCCCCTTTGCCCACGTCCCTTCCCCGGCTGTGTGATTTCAAAATGATTTTCGCCTGGCTGCTGTCGTAACGACAGGGCACCCTTCACGACCGAGAATCTCCCTCCTTAGCCGTCTGGACTTTCTCACGAACCTTCTCAGCCCCTTCAGTCCACCGCGTCCGGCTCTCATCATGGGTCTGTGTGGGCTCAGCCATCACATTTTCATTTGCTCGGGACGGAAAGTTACGTGATTCTGATTTTCCAGCCTGAGTTCACTTTATGAGTAGTTGATGGCCTTACAGAAACTTTTATTGTGGAATTATATTTCCAGAGAACCTTATTTATACTGGCTTTTGCATTCTAAGTGTCCTCTTGGCTCTGCGTTCCCGCTAGTTCTGCCTTTTGCACTTTGAGAAAATGTGTGGTTCAGGGACTCTCAGAGATTTTGCTGCCTCGTTACTGGTTGCACAGGCAGCGGTGTGAACTTTAGGGCTGGTCTTATTGTTTTGAGCGGACCACTTTTCCATTTGCACCAGACTTAGCAAAGTATAAATGAATAGAGGATGGCAAGATTATTTAATATGTAAATGTAAACATACATTTCTTTCGATATTGTTTATTAAACGTGTGTGCATGTATTGCAGGCTCGTATTCTCTTCTATCGTGTGTTGACCTGAGGTGGCTGTGGCTCAGGTTGAGGCTCAGTGGGCATTGGCAAGTGCCAGTGACCCTGAGCTTCCTCACCCGCAAACTAAGTGTGTTTTTCTCAGTGCTGGGAGCCATGAATTGATGCTCCTATGACGTACACTCAGAATTATCTTTTCTAGCGGGAGTGCTGGGTTGTTGAAGCCACTGGAAGTCACACAGCACAGCTCTGCTCACCTGTCGTTTGTGCAAGTGGCAATCAGTTATTAAAACCACTTCTGGCAGAAAAAATCCCAAACCCCAGACCTGTAGCTTTGCATCTTATGTTTAGTTAAACTTGAGCAAGATACGTGTCAGGAGGGAAACATCCACGTTCACTTTCTTCCTCCTAACGATTGCTTTTTAGATAAAAGTCTCTAGTGAAAGCCAGCATGAGGTTTGACCTTAACGACACATTTATTGGAACATTTTAAAACTAGAAAACAAATCGACACACCAGCAGTGTTCATCAGATTAAGAAGGTGCTGTGTCATGCTCGGGGATAAGTATTCTCTCAGGATCAATAAGGCTAAAAAACTGCACTTATAAAATTATTGTACTTTTTTATAGTTATGCCTCAGTTGGATGTTTTTATGCGTAATGCAGAATAAAATCACATACTCTCCAATATACAAACCCGCACCGTGGAAAAGTCGGAGGAGACGCAGGGGACGGTCTGCGTCGCCGTGTCCACCTGGCTTTGTCTCCTGGGCTCACGGGCCCTCTCCCCATTCCCACGGTCCCGAGATCTGGCTGTTCCCCGCCCGTGTCTCCTCATTTCTCTCCCACTTTTGTTACACCTTTGATTCCACAGAGGATTGGTGGGGTCTCATATTTTGGGGATCCTGATTCCTTTGTGTAAATGACAGCTGTAATGACAGGTGTCACCTGCGGCCGGTGCAGGCAGTTGTTGACCCCAGCTCGGGCCAGCTGTGGGTGCTCTCTGCAAACCCGAGCGGCCAGCTCTGGAACTTGTGCCTCAGAAGGGCCACCTGTGGTCTCTAAGACCAGGCTCAGTCATGGCGCACGGTTCCTGCCAGGCGTTCTGGAACGCTCTGCGTTGCTAGAGAATGACCAGGCTTCTATGTCCACTGTGGCCTCGGGCACCATGGAGGCTTTGCCCCAGGGACTGGACGGTGGGAAAGAGGCTCCGCTCACTTCCCCCTCCACCACTCGTCTGCTGCCCAGATGGACACGTGCCATGCGTGAGTCTGTGTGAGTCTGCATTTGGTCGTTGCCCACCCCCCCGCCCTCCAGGTCCAGAAGCGCTAATGCTGGGCTCTCCCCCCTCCCTTTCAGGTGGACACACTCTCCCTGGAGGACCTGCACGCTTTTATCGCTCAGGCCCTGTGCCTCCAAGGAAAATCACTTGGGCAGCTTATGGACTTACAGGTACCGACATGACCAGTTGATTGTCACAGTTCTAAAGACGACCTGGCTGGACCAGAGGGGCAGCATTCCTGTCAGCCTTTGTTTCTCACGACCTGCCAGGTCCATGAAGGCTGTACGGGGGCCTCATAAAGCTGGCGGTGGCCGTCTAGCTGTCTTGGGTCAGCTGGGTCAGCGTGCCAACAAGCACAGCCTCGTGACAGTTTCGGGAAACTTGTGGTTCTTACTGCTGTCTTGATATCCTAGCCATTTGAAGAGAATAGTTCGTTTGACCTTTTACAAACCATGCTGACCTGGGAAAACGTAACGCCTCTTCCTGGTGTTGGCGAACGTGCTGTCTTGCCCAGCTCGTCTCTGGGCCTCTCTCCCAACCCAGTGTCCGCTCTCGGACAGTGGCCACGTCGCATCCCTCCCTGCGCCTTGCCTGTCGTGGAGTTCAGTAAGGAATGTGACGATGGAGACAATGGGGCTCGCCTAGGAGGGCCATGGCCTGCCTTGCTATATTCGGACATTGCCATTCATGAGTGTTTAGTCCCTAATCTCACAAAGTGGCCTGTGCATGCTGATGTCAGCGGCTCCGCATGTTTAGATCTGGTGGTTATTTCCTTTTGGGGGTCTCGGGGCGGGCCAGCTGTTGATGGAAGCTTAAGCCTGCCTTTGACAGGCTGTTGGGTACGATGACGAGTGTATCCATAGCTTCTGGTTTGTTGGATTCATTTTCATTTGTCTTTCTAGTGAAAAAACCAATAGTTTCATTGATGAACAACTTTTAATCTAATTTCAGAACTCTTACGTGCTGGGTCTGAGTCATAAACTTATTCTCATAGCAGTCCAATTAAAACAACAGTGCCAAATTTGTTTTTATTAGCAGTTTTATTGCGTCATTGTAAAATCTGTTTCTAAAAGTGGATTTTTTTCCTTCCTTTGACAAAATACAACTTTAAAATTTTGAGTCATCAGCTGGTTAATTCTAATTTTTAACACTAGGCTCTAGCCCAGCCATGTGGCACTCGCGTCCCGCCCCGTCAGCCAGCTCCCTTGGCAGGCGGACGCCCGGCTGCTCGTGTGAAGGCCGGGCCTCAGAAACAGCCAGGCAGGAGCGAAAGGGACTTGGAAGGTCTGCCGTCTCCCGCTCTGCCATTCACACGGGGAAACTGAGACCCTGCGGCATGCAGACTGGCTGGAGTGCGGGTCTTGCACGTGAGGACAGGAGCTAGCCTGGTCACCTGCCTGCTGGCCTGGCCTCCAGCAGACCCTTTGGAATGTGTGGCAGAACGTCACTGGTCTCATGAGAAGTCTGCTGTCGGGGTGGGCGTGGCACCGCCTGGGGTGGTCCTTGCCGGTGTGGAGTG
>NW_006438073.1:10829322-10835480 GCF_000325575.1 Pteropus alecto
AGCGGGGAGCTGTCACTCCGGCCCTCAGGCCCAGGGCCCTGGGGACGCTTCAGCGGCAGGCTTAGTGGGAGCACGACTGCTGGCAGTCCCCACATCCCAGTCCCCTTCCCTGGCGTCCCCGCATTTCCAGCAAAAATGGGGCTTTTGCTGGCTGTTATAACCGCGGTTCCAGGTGCTGTAACTCGGCGGCTGTTCTCCAGGTGCAGACAGGTCCCCGGGGACCACCAAAGCCATGTGGAAAGTGTTTTAAGGACGATAGAGGCTTTTTTCTGTTTTTTGTTTTTAATTTTTTTTAGCTTAAAATTACAATTGGCATACAGCGTTATTTCTCAAGTGTACAGCACAGTGAGTCGACATTTATAAACCTTACAAAGTGATCTTCACAGTAAGTGTAGTCACTCTCTGTCACCCTACGTAGTTATTACTGTGTCATTGACCCTGTTCTCTGTGCTGTACTTTATGTCCTCATGACTTATTTTATAACTGAAGTTTCTACTTCTTAACTCCTTCCCATTCCCCGCCCATGCCCCACCCCCTCCCCTCTGGCAACCATCAGTTTGTTCTGAGTTTGTTTCTGTTTTGTTTTCTTTGTTCATTTGTTTTGAGTTTTAGATTCTGCTCCTAAATGAAATCATGCGGTATTTGTCTTCCTGTGTCTGACATATTTCGTTTAGCATGATGCTTCAAGATCCATCCATGGTGTCGCAAATGGCAGTATTTCATCCTTATGGCTGAGTCGTATTCCTCGTATACATGGGTTAAGTCTTCTTTATCCATTCCTCTGTGCAAGGGCACTTAGGTTGTTCCCACACCTCAGCTACTGTAAATAATGCTGCAGTGCACATTGGGATGCATGTATCTTTACTGCGCAGGTTTTCAGATTTTCCGGGTGGGTACCCAGCAGAGGGATTGCTGGCTCACGGGGCATTTCTGCTCCTAGGTCTTTGAGGACTGTCCGTGCTGTTTTCCGTGGCTGCACCAGTTTACACTCCCTGCCGCGTACTGGGCTCCGTTTCCCCACATCCTCCCCCACTTGCTGTCCCTAATGGGTGAGGGGCCCCTCTGTGGACTCGATTTGCATTTCCCTTGCAAATTAGTTTTTTCACATATCTGTTGGAAACAGCCATCTTTTAACATCAAGATTCTAGCAGTCTGAGTCTTCATGAACCGCTTGTGCAGCGTGTACATTTTAAACTTTCATACTCAATCATTTGAGTTGTAAAAATCATAGCAATAATCTGGAAGTCACTTAAGATGAGTCAGCTGTCCTCTTCAGCAGATGCTCGCTGCCCTGAGCTCTCCATCCCCCGCCCCGCCCCGGCTGAGGTGTGAATTGGCCCCTCTCTGTCTTTCTCTTCTCTTTATCCTCTGCTTGTAACTTCCTGTTTTCTACTGGCTCTGTATCTTGTTTTACATTCAGGTTTTTCTCAAATGAAAAAAACAAAGCTCCTACAGCAGATTTCCATTCAGTCTGTGTGCTGCTGTGCTCCCCAGGGGGCCGCAGGATGTCAGTGGTCCCCTCTGAGGCTCTGCCCCGGCTTTACTTGTCTGTGTTGTGTAATCCCTTTCACATTCTCGACCTTTTTCCAAATAGCTCGCTCAGGCCTCACCGAGGACGCCTGTGTTGGGCTGCCTGCCATGGAGACACCTGCATGTCCCTTTATGTGTTTTCATGACCTTCTCCCTCTGCTGTAATCGGTCAAATGTATGAAAGAAGGGATGGTGTTCACTCCCGTTTTTCAGGGCCCAGCACTGGGTTAAATTGACACCCGTACCTTGAGTATCCACCAGTGCCCGCTGACATGGGTGGAGTCCCTCTGATTCAGCGGTGTTGTGGGAGCACAGGCCTGAGGAAGTCCCACCTTGCAAAGCTCCCTCTGCCTGTGACACTTCCGCGTGCGTCCTGGCAAGCCCGGAGAGCTGGCTGGGATTTGGACTGCCCTGGGATGCGGGTATGTTGGCCCTCCGGGGGCTGGCACAGCAGACGGGGCCACTTCACTGCTGTGTCGTGTGGAAGCGCTACTGGCTGGTGGTCTCTGGGGGCAAACCCGTAGGCCCTCGGCACAAGTGCCATGGATGCTGACTTGGAATGGCTTGGGATTCCCTTCGTGGGCTCCTGGGTTGAAAAGCAAACCTGGGGCTCCTCACACGACAGCATCAAAGCGAGGGAAGGAGGTGGGCGCGGGAGTGAGGCCTGGCCCGTGGCGTCGTACCCACCGTCAGGGCAGATGCCGCGCTGCTTCCTGTGTCCCGTAGCTGCCACCAGCTGCCTCACCCCTGTTGAACGGAGTGTGTGTATTTGTCTTTGTGATGCTGTTCACACTTTGCGGCCATTTGGATTTTCTAAGGCAGAATCTAAGTGGGGATATACATCTGAATGGCGACATCTTAACATGAAGGCAGTAGGTGATTTTCTGACCTACGTTGAGTGTTGGACTTCATCTCATGATTTTTGTGCTTTGTTCTCAAATAATGTCCCCCAGAAAAAAGAGGTTTCAATGAGTGTTCCACTTGACAATGGGCGCAGGCCATGACCCGTAGAGGAGAGAATTGGGCTCTCGGAGGATGGGGCCCTGTCCCCCACTCGTGGGGTGTGCCCTAACTCTCAACACCAGGTTTGGCGACTCAGCGTGTGAGGCCACACAGATGGGCATCGCGTCATGGTTGTGTGACTGACATTTGGTCAGCCCACTACTCGGGGACACCGCCTGGTCGAGAGCAAAGGTCTGTTTGCCTCCTGACCCCCGCACTCCATTTCACCACAGACGCCACTTGGGACAGAGGCAGGAGGGGTTCGGAAGTGAGGGTCGGCGAACCTGCTGGGCTTCGTAGAAAGTGAGTGTTCAGTTCCAGCAGGAAATCATTTCTGGAGCTTGTGCATGACCCTGTTGAAGATGAGTCACATGCTAGCCAGCCTCGGTCAGCGAATAAGTTCCCTTTCCGGAGTGACAAGGCGAGAGAAGGGACAAGTAAGAAACCCGGTACCTCGGAGGGTGCGGGTGTTAAGCGAGCGCAGCTTAAGCTGTGGTCAGCGCACCCAGATGGCCTCTGCCCTCAGGGACCGTTTCCAAGAAACTCACGGAAGCCGCTGGTTCTGTCTGTCCTGCTCAGGGGGCTGAGCGAGTCCCATCCGGCGTGAGGGAAGGAACCAGCCCCCTCGCTGCTCTGTGCACCTACCCAGCGGGGTCCAGACAGCCTCCTGCGGTCATTTTGTGCCCGCCTACGACCAGGGGACTGCTGACAGCGGGGAGAACTCGGGCGGACCCTCTAAAGCCTAGCCGGGCTGTGCAGACTGAGAAACTCCAAGTCCGTGTCTGATGCTCCACAGACTGGTGAGCAGCAGTGCGTTTGCAGGCTGGCCTCGCCCCGCGTGGGTTTCCACCTGCTTATCTGTCTGTCGGGCAGTTGCCCTGGAGAAGCCGTGTCAGGCTGCAGTTCAGGTGGGCTGGGTGGTTTGGGCTTGTCAGGAATAGTAGTTTTATTCCACTGCAGTATATCATTTACATAACTGCCACTAAACCCCAGTAAGTGAATGTCGTTAGCATATAAACACAAGGTTGAGCTGTTTGCTGTTAAATATTTACTGTGAGTCTCTGAGACACTGGAACTGGTTTTTCTAGTTTTTTTTTGTCCCTTCAGATGCTCCATTACCTCTGCAGGAAGCACTCAACTTTTCCTAGTCTTTATTCCAAAACACCTTAAATCCTGTTTCCAAAATACAGGCTTTTATTTATTCATTTTATTTGTAAAACCATACTTTTTAGCCACGTGGCATTGCTCCATACTCAAGGGCTCCGTCTGGGTCGCCTTCTGCCGTGCTGACTTGGGCAGGCGCCCGGGTGGCCCGGAGTCCCAGTGCTAGGAAGAATCGCTGTGACTCTCTCTTGCTAGGAAGGTGACCTCAGCCTCAGAGCGTAACCCCACAGCCTAGGAAATGTCCTGCTTTCGCAGAGAACCCCAGTTAGCTTAAATTAGGAGCTTTCCCTGTTGCTAAATGACTTCGAAATTGGTCCCAGTCACCAGGCTTTTCACAAGCCCCCGTTTTCTCCATTTTCATCGTCTTTCCAGTTGGTTTGGCACACTCCTTTTCCGTAACAGACTTGTGGGGAGGAAAGGTAGTTTGTTTTCTAAAACCTTACATTGTAATTAGAAAAGTCAAATAAGGCAAACGTGGCCAAGATACTTTTATTCGAGAAATTGAGTATTTCGCTGATTTCAAACTCAAATCACATGTGGCTGCAGGCTGCTGGCCCGGATGGTGCGTGTCCAGACACAGCAGTGCATGTGCGCGGAAGGAGCCTCTGCAGTCCACTGACATGATGGTGAGATGCTTGTGACCCTGAGGGCAGCCCGAGAGTGGATGCCTCACCTACGGGTCCTGCAGGGAAAAGGGAGGAAAGTGACTTTTCGTCAGGGTCACTGCTGCTCTGGAACCTCTCCTCGGTGGCTCTCTCTGAAAGTGACTTGGACAATTCAAAAGCAGTCTTGCACGACACTTTCATCCAAACTAGGGTGACTCCGGGAATCCCAGTTCGTGATGAATTTCTTTAAGATGATGATCAGGTTTTTGTTATTTTGTTATTTTAGGAAGTGAAATGAAGCCTTATAAAGAGGATTCAGTGTTACTTTTCCCCGATTTTCTTTGGTTTAATGCACTGTATTAGATATGCAGTGACATTTGACATCGTGGCAGTGTAGTCTGAACAACATAGATTAAACAAGGACAGCTTCAGTCACTCACGTCGCTGACAAAATCGCAGACGCATGCTACTTGACAGTTCACCGCGTGCGTGGTGGGCACAGGCCGGGGTCGCAGGAGCGTGAGTGACCAGCGCTCAGGCAGCGCCGGCTTCCACTCCGTGCCGCGTCAGGGAGGTTTCTCAGTGGGAACAGC
This sequence comes from Pteropus alecto, assembly GCF_000325575.1. Taxonomy (NCBI): domain Eukaryota; kingdom Metazoa; phylum Chordata; class Mammalia; order Chiroptera; family Pteropodidae; genus Pteropus; species Pteropus alecto. The sequence continues at coordinate 10,834,217 of NW_006438073.1, forward strand.
ACGGATGTTTGACATCAGGTAGATGTGACAACAAGCAGCAGTGTCTTATATTGAACGCCCTTCTTAATTTGTAAATATGATCGGCCCGTGGGATGATAAGCCATTTTATTATGAAATGATAAGTGTTCACTTGAAATGATGTTTTAATGGTGAATACGCAACACTCAGGGCCGCAGTGTGATTTTTACAGTCCAGTGGGCCCATCCGCCCCCTACAGTGAGTCTCCAGACTTTTCTCCCTTCGCCTTCGCCCCTGAAGACAGTCTGTAAGAGGAGAGGCCCCGCGCGCAGCCCGCAGCGTTTCCCTGCGGTGACGAAGGTCCGCGCGGGGCGGGGCCTCTGCTGGGGGCAGGGTCATGCGTGGGGGCGGGCATCGCACCTGCAGTTCCGAGCTCGTCTGCGTGCGGAGCATACCTGGAGCACATGTACAGTGTGCACTGGGCCGATGGAGCGAGTGAGGCCTCCCAGCAGGCCCGCCTGCCCCGGGCCTCTGTCCCCAGGGTGGGCCGGGCTGTGCGGCAGCGTCTGTCTGCGGACGGAGAGCGGGTGGCGAGGCCGAGGTGTCCGCTCCCCAGGCGTGCGCCCTCACCTCCGTGTGTCTGACTTCCGCAGCTCGAGCACGTGGACCCCAGAGCCGTGCAGCTTGGCTCCCTCCTGGTCCGCGGCCTCAGCATGCTGGTGCTGGTCAACAGCGCCTGCGGCTTCCCTTGGAGCAGCAGCGACTTCATGCCCTGGAACGTGTTTGACGGGAAGCTCTTCCACGAGAAGTACCTGCAGTCCGAGAGAGGGTACACCGCCGAGGTGCTTGTGGAGCAGGACGTGAGTGCCGGGTCCCTTCACGCTGCACAGTGAGTGGATGTGCAGCCGGTGGCACAGCCACCACTTGGCTGGGTGTCACAGAAGGCCGCAGCACCATCTCCCAGCGGCCACTGTTCTGTGGAGAACACATTCGCTGCAGAGGCGTCTCTGGGCGCAGGGTAGGGAACGCGAGGCTGCTGCTCGCCTGCCGTCACGTCCCGGCTGCCTCCCCGACAGGACGCACCATTCCAGAGACACGCGTGAGGACAGGGCTTCAGGGCCACCGCCTTCCGCTCCCACCAGAGCACTTCCTCAGGCAGGGTCCAAGGCCCTGTGTCAGAGTGGGGGACAGCCAGGAGCTCCGCCTCCAGTCTGACCTAGTCTCAACTTCCCAGCCTTCCCCCCCTTGTGAATCAAGTGCAGATGCTTCCTGCGGAGCGACCGCTGCAGACCTCAGAGTCAGCAGG
>NW_006438073.1:10835511-10845040 GCF_000325575.1 Pteropus alecto
TGGTTTAGTTGGGGGCGTTGGCTGCTGGTTGGGCTTTGTAAATACAGTTGCCACGTGATTCCAGATGAGGCCAGGCCAAGCCCACTGGGAGTCTGCGCGGGCCCTCCGGTCTAGCAGGGAGGAGCGCCCCGGGTTCTCACACCAGACGGAAAGCATTTGCTGCTGTTGCCATAGTCATTTCTCACACACACAAAACAGGTGTCACAGGAATCTAAGTGTTCGGAATTTAGAAGCAGCCAGAATTATGTACAGACAGCAAAAGAGAATGATTAGGCAAAAATGGGGTAGGAAGCCAGCGTGTCACTCAGGGACCTTTCTGTCTGTCACGTCTTGACTAAGTACAGAGTGCTTGTAACTTCACTCTTTCTGGCCTAAAACCGGGCAGCTAGGGCGTGACCTTCAGTAATAAGAACGAAGCTGGAAGAAAGATGGCACAGCCCGGTCCTCAGCGCGCTGTTTGCGTCACGTCGCTATTTCACGGCATGTCTTACACCTAAGACTGGAAATAATGACGTATCACAGCCATAGATTTTTTAGGTAAGGTTGTGTGATGGTGACCTCAACATCATCCTACAGAAAAGATGCTAGTGTCTCTGTCCAGAAGCCCCAGGGGACATCTGTTTTCTGAGAACTCTTCCGAGGTCACAGCCTTGGACCTGGTGCTCTTGGAGTCCGTTCTTACCACGTGGTTGTCCGCGGAGCACCCGCTTGTCCTGACACCGGTCTGTTTACAGAGGTCTCGGCTCACCAGATTCCACGACCTGAAGTCCATCGTGTGCAAGGCCTGCGTGAGGGAGGACAGGCGCATCGTGAGCCGGCAGCACTGGCGCCCGCACCACTCAGGTAGGCATTGTCCCCGTCTCACTCGGGTTAGCATCTGCCCCGGTCCCTGTCTCCACCGGGGCGGGCCCCGGCTGCTTGTGCGACTCGTCAGTATGGAGTGCCGTGAGGACGCTGAAAGGGAAAGAAACAAGTTAAAACGATGGCGCCACCCAGCAGTTTAAACTGTGGTCCCATCCGGAAAAGCATTAGAGGCTTCATCGGTTAGTCGCGTAATTTAGAAGGCTTCTGTAGGTGCAGTGCGGGCGTTGCCCGGATGGCGTTTGTCCACTGGACAGACGTTTGGATTTATTTTCCTTGTAATGAAAGTGTATTAGAGAAAGAAAGAATATACAGAAAGTAATTAAAAAGGAAACGTCAATAACCTTTAATTCCGTAACCCAAAGACAGCTGTTGACGGCTCGTGCGTTGGCGGTCTCTTCCTGCGCCTCATCTCGGGTGGTGCTGCTCTGCATTTTTGTGTCCTGCTTTTCTCTCGGCCCGGAGCTTGACTGTGGCTAGATAACAACGCCTCCCACATGCAGGCTCCCCCACCGCACACACCCACCTACCTAACCTTCCCCCTCTCCGAGCTCTGAGGCTGCTGCTGTTTTTCTCATACTACTGCTTTTAGGTGTCCTACTTCCTTAAAATAGAATACCGTAGTTTGCAGAGTTATAGAGCAAGGTGTAATCACACTTTAGGTAAGTGTGGCCAGCTTGTTTTCTGAAAACCTATCGCTTTGTTCTTTCGTCAGAAGTAACTATTAAGAGTTCTGAGAGCATTTAAAAGTTTGTGTTTCTTTAAGCAACATGACAGATGAAAAAATGTCTCATCAGTTGCATGCGTCTGTGTTGACCAGTGAAGTTGAACATCTTATTTATTAGCTTATTTTGTTTATGAGTTTATTTTGATTATTTCATGGCTTCATTTAGGTTTTATTCCTGTAACTATAGTAGCCCCATTTTTTTCTGGGCGGAATAATAGAACTCTCCCTATATTTCTACCCATCACACTGTCTTCAAGAGTTCTACTTGGCATCGGCAAACATCATTCTGAGGGCCTTTATGTCACGAGGTTAGGAAACCTTGGGACATGTCCAGCTCCTGCCAGGTGTCAGGTGTAGGACCTGACCACCGGACGGCATCGCGGGAGTAAGGGGACGTCTGGACAGTGAGGACGGTTACTCCCCGCACGCCCGGGGTGACAGGCTGCACCCTTGCCTTGTCCTTTTCTCCATCGGTCACCTCCCTCCTACCAGCTGCAGACAGGCAATTTCGAGACCCCAGAGCAAAAGTTTATTCTTTGCAGAATGAATGTGCAGCATTCCCACTATGCTACCTATTCCCTGGGTTGGTGGGCAGCCTGTCGCTCAAGCAGGCACCCTGCAGGCACAGTTCGGCAGGGCTTCGTCCCCACTGAGATTCTTAGAGCCGTGACAAGGAGGCCGGCCGGGTTCTGGCAGGTGGCGGAATGCAGGCTGATTTAAGCTGGCAGCCGTCACTGGGATTCCGACGCCTAAACCTCTTTCTGTGGGCGCCCCGGCTGGGCCCAGGAGGGCTGTGTGCGCAGCAGGTTTGTGTTGAAGGCCTTGGAGATGGCCCGTGCCTCACAGCTGTGTGCATTTCACGTTAATGCTGCGCGACGGTTCCTTCTCATCTCTACGGGGATCACTTTTTAGTGAAGAGAACTTACATTTGGGTGAATTTGGTGCTCTTGTCGTGTTATGCTAAGTAATGAGGAAAAGTATATTTCAAGAAGTGCGATGAGTCAATTTACACGGTTTGGAAACTGGCCCTTTTTTGTCCTCAGAGCCATCTTTTCTTCACAAACAACCTGAGGTTCTGTGCTTCACGCCCCTTTTTTTCAGAAGGCACATTCGGGCCCCATGCTGTCTCCCAACACGGAGCAGATTTTTGGTGGACCGGAGCCCCCAGGTCCCCAGCCCAGTGTTCACAGTCACACTGGGCCAAATCCACGCCAGGGAGGTGGGAGGGACGTGGCAGGTGTTCAGAGCTCAGCCCCACCACATCCCGGTCCACACAGCTAAGCTGCTGGGGAGCCGCCCACTCCCCATGGGGCCACACTGGCCTCTGTGAACCACAACTGCTAGTGGCACCTGGGAGACTGCCACCTGAGCCCATCATGAAGCCCTGGGCCCACCTCCTCGACTGTCAAGTGCTGGGGCGGGACCAGGAGCCTCCGTGTGCACCTGAGTTACATTTGGCAGGGAGTGGAGGGTGAGCATGGGTGTGGTCCCTGTGTCCAGGTACGACAGGGGCCAGGCTGGACTCCATATAGGAAGCACGAGGGCTAGGGTGGCAGTCACTGCGGCTTGGGGATTGTGCAGGTTTTTATGCCAAAAGTGGCACTTGAGTGAGGCCTGAGGGCTCAGTGGAATTTGAGTTTGTAGTGGACAAAGGGACATTGCACAAGAAGAAAGAGATTAAGCTACAGCAGAAAAGTCCAGGTTCTGAAAGACGTCAGTAGTGAGGTTCGTTAAACCTCAGGGGAGCAGGAGAAAAGGCTGGGAAGGTTTGCGGGAGCCAGACGAGGGAGACCAGCAAGTCCTGACGGTTTTCTCCAGGGCACCTCGGGGAGCCGTTGAAGGCTTTTGAAGTGACATGATCAGAAATATGCTTCTAGGAAAGTGACTCTGCTGACAGTGCAGGGCAGGTCGGGGATGAGGCAGGTCGGACACCCTGCCCGGGTCCACATGAGGGTTGCCAGAGAGCAGTGGCGGTCACTCCTGGGTGACCTCATGGGAGTAGCCAGGGAAGTCACACACGTGCACACCTGCACCCTGCACATGTGCATGCTACCTGTGCACACCTACATACCACGTGCTACACCTGCACTCCTACACACTGCATGCTACACTTGCACACCTGTATACCACATGCACATCTGCACACTACACATGCACACCTGCACCCTGCACAATATACTCACACACTGTACACACCAGGCCTTGCCACCTTCTCACAGGAATTGAGCCCCATGTGCCTGTGATATGTCCCCTGTCCACAGCCGGGCAGGAGTATGCAGCTAGAGGCAGTGGTCCAGGGCTGGGATCCGCCACTGGAACCCCTGTGTGTTTAGAATGCTGGCCCACGCCTGGGGCAGGCGCCTTCTTTCTTCGCGGGTCACCACGAAATGTCAAGGTAGTATAAAAAATACATTTAAGTATGACCTAGTCAGACCTTAAGTTCTAGTAGAGAAAAATGGCAGAGGAATCGAGGTTTACAAACCTAGGAGAGGGAATTTTAGAGTAAGAAAGTTGTGTGTCAGGTAAGTTTAGAGACTTGGGAAGAGAGGGCTCCTGGGTCTGGCGCACAAAGTCCCTGAACACTGGTGGCAGGTGTGCTGGTCAGGAAGCCTGCTGGTGGCCCGCGGTGTGGGGCTGGCCCCCCCAGGGAGGCAGAGCCAATCAGAACTGACCGAGGGCCCTGCCATGGAGGGGACCTAGCAAGATGCCCAGTGTCCTCATTCTGCCCACCTCCGGTCACTAGTGCAGGTCCCTGGGGCACAGGTTTAAATGCAGGCTCCGCCCAGCTGTCGCTACATCTGCACTTTTCCTGGGCTTTCCCTTCAATTCAGAGATCCCAGAATTTTGAAAACCGTCGACCCAGCACACCTGGCTGCAGCCCTACACGTAACACGTAGCTTGCTAACGTGCTGACCATCTGTCCCCACAGGGAGGTGGGAGAGGCAAGGATCCGGCTCCCACAGGACGAACTCCGGGCACAGCCGGTCTGGCCGCAGACAGCACTGGAGAGACCAGGGCCCAGGTAAGAGGGCGCCGCCCTGCCCCGCACACTGCCCACGCGGAGTTCTTTCGCTGAAAACCGCTTGTGTGTAAGTTAACAGGTAAATGTGCTGACACATCTGACTTACTCGCTCTGCGAAATAGAGACAGATCACCTCCGGGCTCCATACTAGCCTGTCTCTGCTCGTTGCCATTTCATTTCCTGTTAATTCATTAACCTGTTCAAGACTCAATTTTTATAATTTAATATCGTTTATTATTTTTACTTCTGCAAACTCTGAAACGTGTGGAGGTTCCACAGGTTGCTCCCGTCAGCACGTAAAGCACAGCAGGCCACGGGCGTCGCAGGCCGTCACTGACTGTGCGTGGCCGAATCGCGTGTGCGGCCTGCCGGGGCTGCATCTTCTCTTGATCTCGGTGGAACCTGCACCTTCGGCAGGTGCCGGGCCCACTGTGTGGTGCAGTGGGGACCGGAGCACACGACGTCTGTCCCTGGGGGAGAGCGGAGCTCCGTAGGCGTGCCTGTGCAGTGCTGCAGGCGTTCCTTCGAGGTAGCTTCCCCTAGAGGCTCTTCCCCAGCAAATCCTGCCACCAGCTGTCCGTGGAAGCTTCCAGAGGGTCTGACTGTAACATCCCACCCTCTCATGGTCTCCCGTGTCAGCATGAGGCTCACTTCCACTTCCTTGCTGACCGAGCTGTGCGACCGTTTGTACCGGTTCAGTATCACTGAGGTGGGCGGGCACCTTCTCCCGTTGGTTCACACGTATTTGAGATGCTTTTAACTTAGAAGGTGCTGCACTCTGTTGGACTAAACGAGAGCACGTAGGAGGTGTGTCCGTGCACCTGGAGCAGACAGTGACACGCAGTGCACAGTTGCTGCCACTGCCACGTGTGAGTGTCACAAAGCAGACGTTCTGGGGTAGTCCCCGTTTGACACCCTTGGTTCTCACATGCGTCTCCATTGCCGCATTGATTGAGGCCCTGTCAGTTGCTGTGCAAGCTGGGGATGCAGCGAGCAACAGGCCTGCCCCCCGGGGCTCGGCGGTGCGTGGGGTCCTGCAGCCGTGGACACAAGCGCTGCGTGCCCTCACCCGTCAGACCGTCTGCCTCTAGGTGGGCAGCAAAGTGGCTGGGGCGCTGGGGCACCCTCTGAGGGTGCAGGCCTTCCTCAGGCGAGCTGGGCGCAGGCATTTCTGAGAGAGATCAGCCTGCACAGAGCACGTGGCCTGAAGAGGTGAAGCTGACGTTGCCGCCCCTCCCTCTCTGCTGTTCTCAGTGGGGGGTCCCTGAGGAGGTCTCACAGGCGAGATACTTAGCAAGACTTGACGAGAGGGTGGGAGCCCCCAAGTCGCCTGCGGAAGGGCCATCTGTGGAGAGCGCGGCAGGTAGAGTGGAGCGGGCCGGCCTCAGGCTCTCGTGTCTCCTAATAGCTGGGATTTCCCCAGGTGCCACGCTCTGGTCCAGGTGATACCAGGAGAGTCACCCAAAGTGCTCAGAGCCTGCAGGCCTTCAGCACGAAGCTGTGATGACACAGTTTCAGCTGAGGTGCCAGCTATGGGATCAAAGTGTGTGATGGCCTTAGAGCAAAGTGGGATCCCTGCCCATCCACCCGGCTCCCCACCTGTTTAAGCAGCAGGACCCGAAGACCGTTCAGAGCTGTGCCCTCATCAGAGACGTGGGTCTGTGAGGACCTGCTCTGTGAGGGCAGGGCCACGTTAGAGTGTGGCCGTGGGGGTACAGGGCCGGAACCCCGACCTGCGGGAGACTGCATGGTAACTGAGTTAGGGTCTTGTTCACGCAGGAGGCATGCAGGGATGAGCAGGCTCCCACAGGGCACGACAGGGTGGCATGTGTGTTCCTCGCGGTTTGCCATAACCTGGAGAAATGCTCGTGGAAGCGCTGTCGGCCGTGCAAATGCTGTCTAGTGTCAGATGTGTCTGTGTAAGATGTGTGTTCACCGCCCCCACACACAGTCCTTTATTAGAACTGGAACATACCTTTTCAGGTTAGGTGACCCACTTTCTCTGTGTTAATTACTGGTCGAATCACGCCACCCTTCCTTGGCCGTCGCGGTCTTTGTGGGTTTTGTCCAGCTTTGAGCTGTCAGTCGTCACTGTGGGAGACGTTAGCGTGGTTTAACCAGCAGCAGTCACTATTTTCAGGATGGAGTTAACTAGCAAAATTCTCCGTGTTAGTGAAAAACTACAAGCACCTTAGACTGAGCGGGTTCAGTTACTGCCACCAAGCAGGCAGGGCCGTTTGGCTGCAGCCTCCTGTGAGCTCTTGCTGGGCCTGGCCAGACCGAGGTGTGAGCCCAGCCCCCCTGCAGTGGGACATCAAAGCTCCCTGCAGTGAGCTTTAAAATGCTAGGCAGCTGAGGCGAGAACGTTTTAACCTCTTCCTCCCCAGTGGTGAGAAATGATGTGTCACATTCCACAGGCAGTGGCTACAGACCCGCCAGTGATTTCGTCAGGTTCTCACTTCTGTGTGGTAGTTCTGTGGGGCCCGGGCTGTTGTAAAGCCTCTGATCATGGAATAACAAGGGCGGGCCTGGGACCTTCATTCCGGCCATCCTGTGGCCCTCTCTTGTCACCTAGCTGAGGCCTCACACTTTCTGAGAGGCATGGGCAGCAACGTGGGGGCTCACCCCGGCACTTGTGGGCACAAGCGTGACAGGCTGTGGGCAGGGCATCACCTCTGACCTGGAGGCTGTTCTCTCCTGACCCTCCCTGTGGCGGAAGCCAGCGGGCCAGCTGCACCCAGGGCTGGGGGCTCTGGGCTCAGTCGGAGGGAGAGCCGCATGTTGTCCCTTTGATGCTTGACACAGTGTCCCACTGAGCCACCTGTGTGGGGAGCCCCGTTGGCAGCGGTAACTAGATGCAGTGTGGACGGGTGGGGCCGGAGTTCGGGGGGGCAGTGCTGAACAACCCTATACCCCCATCCCCTGAGGAGTCCACCGCGGAGGAGAAAGTAACGCTGTGGCCCGCAGCTGGCCTCAGGCGCACGTGCTGTTGCACACACTTGGGACGTGCAGTTGTCTATGACTCACGTTGGTCCCGTGTCTCTGGTGCAGGAAGCAGGCAGCGCGAGCCGGACCGGTGGAGAAGACACTCGCCGTCCTCCGGGTAAGTCCCCTGCTCAGTCCCCACGGGGAGCGAGGCCGTCACACATGGACCTTTTATGTGAGCGCAGACCTTGAAGGATTGGCTGCTGAGTCCTGCTGACGCGGAGCCAGCGGAGCCAGTTAACCCGGTTACAGGACGAGCCCGCCGCCTCCGGAAAGGACGTGGGGGGAGATGAGGGTCTGACCGGGAGCCCTTAGCACCCGCCTTCGGGGCAGAGTCCTCACCTGCCGCAGAGGGGTGGCCCGCGCACTCAGTGACGCCCTCATGGTGACGGCTTCTCGGGTCACGTCTGACCCCGTGCCATGGACGGTCTTCATTTGGCCTCTGCGTACATGAGGGTGGCTGCGCCTTCTGAGCTGAGTCCTGCTGCGTCCTGCTGCTTCTAAGGGGACACTGGGCTGTGAGGCCCAGCAGCTGCTGTTCCAAGAGTTGTTTTGTCATTACGAGTTCTCTCCGGAAGTCCAGTTTCCGCCGATGTCCTCTCTCGGTCTCGGACGTTTGTGCGGGAAGAGAGGGCGCGCCTCTTTCTCCCTCCCTGGGCCGGGCTCACGCTCACGGCTGTTCCGGTCACGTCACCCCACTCATCTTCTCCCCGCCGTGCTCCGGCTCAGGCTTTCGGTGCGGTGTGTTCGCGGACGGGCCTGGGTCTCAGCAGACGACAGCAGGCGTCAGACAGGGCGCCTGTAGCTTGTGAGGCTCTGGGCAGTGGGCGCTTGTTGCTCTTTATCTGTGAGCGCTGAGATCTTATTGTTTAAAAACATTCAAAATGAATCCAAGATGAGTACTTTTTTCTGAAAGAATTTTCAGATAACCCAAGAATTGAAATTTTAGCCCAATAACCTCGGGGTGCCGGCGATGGAAAGGAATCAGATTATAAGTTAACGGGGCTCCATGAGGAGCTGCTGCCCCAGCCGGCAAGCCGGTGCTGACCAGCACGCTCCCTCCGGCCACCCTCTAGTTCGAGGTCCCCAGCTCTCAGAAGTGCTCACTCACGTCCCCCAGAAGACTGGTTCTTCTCCACGCGAGATCGGCCCTGAGCATATCAGTGTCTGCGCGCGACAGGCCACCCTACCTCATAGCTCAGCTCAGGAGCACCGCGCTCCAGCTTCGTCCTGCCTAAAACCCCATCCAGCATTTACCAAAGGGTCATCGCCTCCGATATCCAAATCCGTTCGTGCTGAAATATCCTCGTCGCTTCCTGGGTTCCTTAAGGGCGTTTGCGGATCTCATCACTTCTTTCACGAGTCTTATAAGACCCACCGCCTTATTTCCCAGCTTTGGAAATAGATTTTTTTTCATTCCACTTAGGAATATTTTCTATCTAAATATTAACATTCTTTTCCTTTCATTTCTGCTAATTTGGGACCACTGCTGCTTCTAAAAATTTTATTTCTTTGCAACTTATTTGTACAGCTTTGAAATAAATTTCTCATCTTTAGACAAGAAATTTCCCCATGAAAATCATTTCCCTTCATAATATCTAAGTTCCAGCTTGGCAGCAAGACATTTGTGTTCAGTTAGCGAGCTTAGCTCTGCCACTGAGTTGGTATAATCTTTTTTACATTTGAAAAATCAACGCAGTGAATTTTTTGATGAGTTATCTCTATAGTCAGGTGTTCTGATGAAATTTCCGTATATCAGTTTTAAAATGAAAATAAAACAACACATTTATTACTTAAAATTAAATAGGATGTCACATTTCTTTTATCATTTGAAAGACATTTCACCATCCAGTATATTAGGAACTTTGTGAACCAAAACGGTATTAAGTGTTGTCACGTGCTTTTTCTGCATGTATTGAGATGATGACACAGCT
>NW_006438073.1:10845230-10848554 GCF_000325575.1 Pteropus alecto
GACTCACTGCCCTGCGGGTGGCTCAGAAGAAGCAGTTGGCGGGACACTCAATCATTGCTTGTGTTCTAGGTGGTCCAACTGATGCCCCTACGGGAGCTGGCGGAGCTCATCCACAGCTGGCGGAGCTCATCCACAGCTGGCGGAGCTCATCCACAGAATTCTTTTCAGACCTGGACACTGAACGTAAAGTCAGCACACCTTGTTCACCTGCAGTCACGCCATGGAGTAAAATGTCATTTGTCGCATTAGTGCACTCGGCGTAGGTGCGCCGTAGACTGGGCGTGGTGGCTGCTGACTCTTTTCCACAAGCATTAGTGGCAGCAGGGAGGATGCTGCTGAGCCCAGCAGTCGGCAGATGGTGGCCGACACCACGCGGCTGTTTCCAGGAGGCAGCGATGGAACAAGGACTCTTTCCTGCGCCTGGGGACCCCCAGGGCGGAGCGCGTCGTCACAGCTCCTCCTGGCCGGTGTGACAGTCTGGGAGAGACCCCTCGTCTGCGTGTGGCCCAGCTGATGCGGAGTGTCTCCCAACAGCTGTCCCTGAATTCATCACACGGAAGACAAAGGCGTGATCCCATAGTCAGCTGTCTTCTCGTGGGGGTCGGCCAGGCCTCCAGAGGACGAGGACCCTGGTCAGGTTTGCCGATCACACACGTCACCAGCGTTCCCCACATTATAGCTCTTAGATTTGGATTCCTTGTGCAAATTTGTCAGAAATGACACTTGGTTACGAGTTCAGAGTTTCATACTGGTGAGTGGAAATGGCTGGTTTGTGGGCGACCATTTTACGACCATTTTGCTCCTGGGCGTTTAACCGACCATCCTCATTCCCGCGAGGCACTTGCAGAAGCCAAGAGCCAGCGTGCAAGGCCGCGCCTGCTGGGTCACCTGCTTCATGCTGTTGTTCCCTTTTATGCCATGGCGATCTGTGATACACGTTCGTGGTTTATTGCTAAATACGAACGATTGGTCTGCTGTGGCTAATGAAGGAACCTGACTGACGATGGCTTTGCTTCTGTTTTCCATTTGGACAAGGGCTGGACAGAACCTGGCACTCTAACCCAGGCCTCAGGTAGCAGGTGGGTTCTGGCAAGGTTACCTGCAGGCTCTGCAGTGACACAGGTCTTGGCCTGGCCCTGGCCTTCCACCTCCTGCCATGTGCCCTGGTGTCATCTTCAGTGACATATCTGCTTCCTCAGGGTTTCTCAAATGTGAGTCGCGTCTGCACTCGTGAAAGAAAAATGTTTCCTGTGTGGACTCATTATTCTAATGTTATGCCAATACCTGCAGCGTCCCCTTCCTTATGCCTGGAGCTCGCTCGGTGCAGCTTTCAATGCAAGACGGCACGTGCATAAAACGAGAACAGAATCTGAAAAGGGTCATCACAAGCTCCAGCAGCTCTCAGCGGGCTGCCCGGCTGCCCATGTCAGGAGGAGGGTGGTCGCAGCAGTGGCAGCCCACCGGAGAGACGCATGTGGCCCCAAGGGGAGCCGGTGTGACGTGCCGGCACAGAGAGTCTGGGGAGGACCCTGCTGGGGCGCCAGCCACAGTCCCATCTCTGGGCCCTCCCCATCAGTCTCACCTCTTGGTGACGGGAGTCCCGTGCCACACGCCCCTTCTGTGAACCAGCAGATCATCTGGTGTAGCACCCACGCTCCCCACGCGCTGCCAACCCACACATCGAGGCTTTTGTACGGAGACTAGATTTCAAGAGGGACTTCGCCTTACCTGTGCTGTTTGAATTTTTGCAACAAGAATGGCTTCATGTATTGTGTAATAGAAAATAAAAAACAAAAGATGGCCAGCGACAGTTTCTACGTCTCAGATAAAGTGCATGTTTTTAAAGCGCTCATTACTGGGATTTAATAAATCACAGGTGTTCTTTAGGTTTCAGCACCCAAGAGATTGGATAGGTCCATTTTTTTTTACCATTTGAACTTTTTGTTAAAATTTTCAAGCTTTTTCAGGCACCTGCTACAACTTAGAAAAGTGTGTAAGTAGGCATCCGTGTATCCTGTCACAAAAAGCACGTGTCTTGTGTGGCGGGTCCGTGTTCCATCGAGCGGTGTTGTGTCCGTTCGTTTCCACCATCAGGGAACGAGCAGTGCCTTCGGTGCTCTAGCTTGGAGCCCGAATCAGGGTTCCCCACCCTCACGCCCTGCCGGCTTCCGGAAGAGGCAGCCATGCTGACCGTGATGTCAGTGGAAAGAGGACCCCACGCACTGTGCCCTTGGGAAGCTGCAGCTCTGTGGGGACAGGGCCCCCGGCCTGCTCAGCAAAGGTGCCTTCACCCCCCAGAGGTCAGGGTGCCCCTCAGGCCCTGGTGTCTGTAACTTCTCATTTGATGCCAAGTCAAGCCCCCCTGCCCCGGGCCTGACCCACGTCAAGCTGGCCGCTTCCCGGTCGCTTTGGCAGATGCTGACGCGTGCCTTTGCTGTCTCAGCTTATGTCTCCCAAAGGCCCCGGGGGCCCTTGTAACACATTCCGGAGAGCTGAGGACAAAAGCTAACTTCACAGAATCGGCTGTGAAGTTCAGTCGGACCATGATGAAACCAGCCAGCGACTGGCAGACATTCAGGTTTTTTTCTTATCATGTTGAGCCAAGTGAACAAGGTCTAGATTATCAGAAACATCAATCGTCCAAATCTCTCAGTCTCTGGTGATGTCCAGAGCCTTGTGGTTTGTGTCCGTTTCCCTGACGACCCTCACTGGCACCCACCTGCCCTGTGGGTGGCCAGGCGTGGCCTCACCTGCCTGCAGAGCAGCCCTGGTCGGCAGCCTGCAGTTGTGAACAAGAAAGGCTGGTGAAGGCCACTCGCTGAGAACCCGACTTCTCGTTGCCGCCAGCTTTATTAGGTGTTAGAGAAAAAACTGAGTCACCTTTACCTTCTCTGTTTGGCCAGCCACCCGGACGAGAAAGAAAAACAGCAGCCGATCTCCCTTTCTCCGTGACTGCCCCAGGAAGCCTCGTCTCCCGGGGCGGCAGAGGTAGCAGGAGCACACAGGACACGCCAAATGGGTCGCGGCTTCCTCCTGGCGGCCAGCGGCCAGACGCGCAGAGACGCTGGCATCTTCCCATGACCCTTCGGGCACCCAGCTCAGTGGGTCATTCTCCCGGGTCCGAAGTGCAGGGCAGGAGCGAGCCAGCGTCGGCGGCTTCGCATTTGGGCTCACTGCATCTTAACCTTCGTGTGTAGTGACCCCGATAGGGGCCATCGAATTTTAGTAAAGTTTTTAATGAGAATGAATAAAGCAATCCAGGCAAAGAACTTCAAGAAGGTTGGGTTGACTATAGGTTTTCTCTCTGGCTTTTCTGGTTTGTCT
>NW_006438073.1:10848583-10855493 GCF_000325575.1 Pteropus alecto
AGAGTGAAACACCGTCCCAGCTGTTTCTTGGCGCTCATTCAGCCCCTTAGCCCATCAGGCCTTTGCATTAGTATCTGATTGACACGTCTGTGCAAAACAGCGTGAAATACACTCTGCCTTTTCTTGATCCCTGTAGCTGCTAAAATACAGGAAAAGCAGATAATTCTCTTAAGCCACCAATCTGTCTGTTGTATCAAACACGTAAACCACAGCCCTTAACTTACGATCCAAATCAACATAAGCCTGTCAAGTGCGAAGAGATGTTAAAAAGTCTGAGCCGCTGAACTGTGGCTGGTGCGTTTGTTCCCCGGCCGGTTCCATCTCCGTGTCCCGGAACGCTGCTCGGCGACGAGTGCCGTGTGCTCGAGAGAAGGGGACACGTGAGTCCAGTGTGAAAGGGGAAAACTCTCTAGTAACTTCATACTGACCCTTGGAGAAGCCGGTTCTGAGGAGGCTGCGTCGCAGTGGCGGCAGGAACAACCGCACAGCAACACCCAACACCCTGAAGGGGTGTCACTGTTCTCTAGTGACAGAGTTTTATTCCATTCTGAAGAAGTTTCACCCAAGAGACATTTCTTTCTCAGAAATGCTTGTTCTTTGCTCTTTCTGATGTTCTGGTCTTGAACCCATTTCCTTGTAACGAGCTGACCTTCCCAAGTCCTGATGCTGATATTAGAGTTTATCCCAGGGTGGTGTGTAGTGAGGTCCAGCTCTCGGCAGCTCATTAAAATGCCTGCAGCTCGTCATTGTGAGCTGGTGGTTGAACCGGATGTTTCTGAGCTTGTGTAGATGAATGTCAGAAAAGTCCCTGTCTAGAGGGGGAAGCTCGGGGGTGCGCCATTTCGGGGCTCCGGCCTTGGGAGCTGGAGGGGACCCTCCAATCTCCCCCTCACAGCCCCCCTGCCACCTGGCACCTGCTTTGGCGCTGGTTCAGGAGTGAGGCGGTTTGCGTAGAACTGGTCCAGGGCTGGGACGGTGACCCGCCGTCTGAGTTGGGGCTGCGAGGTGTCAGGGCCCCTGGGTCCTTGGGCGCCTTTCCCCTCGGCCGGCAGGGCAGGGACGGGGCCGCTCCAGGTGGACCCCAGGGAAAGGCAGAGGATGGCGAATCAATAGCAAAGGGCAGGAATCTCAGTTGTAAAAATCATACAAATAAATAACAATTTTTCCTCAAAAAGCAGCCACCTCGTGGTGTCGCCTTCCCTTCCGTTGTTTTCTGTCTCCCTTCATGGTGAAGCTGAGTTGGAACGTGCCGGCGCTCAAACTCATTGACCTTTGACAGACTGTAAAAGGGTCAAAATCAGAAATAAGTCCGGCAGAGGACAGACACCAGAGGATTTCATTTATATGTGGGATCTGGAAAAGCAAACAAAGCAAACAGCAACAGACTCAGACACAGAACAAACTGAGGTTCGCTAGAGGGAGTGGGCGGCAGGGCTGGGCGAAAAGGGGGAACGGATTGAGACGCACGGATTGGCAGTTGTGGAAATAATCACGGGCATGAGAACAGCGTGGGGGACAGAGGGTAACGTTGTAGTCACTGTGGTGCCAGGTGGGCGCTGGACTAATCGGGTGGTCACAGTTATATAAATGTCTAACCACTACTGTGTACACCAGGAACTAATAAAATCGTATGTCTGCCGTTACTGAAAAGTATATATTTTAAAAAGGTCAAATTAAAATATGAGGGATGCAGAAGCAATTGAGTTCAAACTAGCCAGCGTCAAACATTTATGCGTAGAAATTCATGGTTGAAAAAGCTGAGCCGTGCCCGCGGTCCGACCCTCGAACCCTGGCGTTTCGCCTCCCAGCTCACCCGTGTCTTCCCGCCGTTTTTTCGTCTTTGGAGAATGCACCCTCAGGCAGCATCGTCGCCCCGTGTGAACAGCTAAAAGATGATTAGAAACGGAGGGGTTGCCAAGATGAGGGGAACCCCAGGTGCGGAAGGAGAGGGCGTGGTGTGTCCCTGGGGAAGCAGTGGCTCGGCAGCTCTTCCTGGTTGGTCAAGCGCCACGTGCACAGGAAGCCAGGACAGGCGCCGGCCCAGTCACTCAGCTGCAGCGCTGTCATCGAGATGCGCCTCAGGGCATGGAATCACGTGCGTGCGGGCCATGCGGGCCACGCTACGGAGGGAACTGCCGGGTGGGGAGACAGGCGGAGGTGCCAGGGGGTCGCCTTGGAGAGCACTGCAGGCCGCTGCCACCTGGCGGGGCGCGCAGGGCACTCATGTCCTCGCTGAGACTTCTTCCCCGGCCTGTTCCTCTCTCTCTTCCTCTCCCTCCCTTAGAACTACAGATATGCCTTGTCTTTGCCTAAAATCTTCCCTTTTCCAGCCTGTTGCCCTCGAGCTCTCCGATGGCTGCCCCCCCCCCCACCTGCAGCCTGAGCGGCAGCTGAAACCCAGGTTGTGCGCAGTGGCAGCCAGGGGCACCGGGTGCAGGCCTGACCCTCAAGTAGCAGCACGCATGGGGACAGGGCGCCCTCCATGTCCATTCTGTCCACCCAGCGTGCTCTGTGCACACCCCTCAGGCACAGGCGTCGGGATTGCCTGGGCAACCGTGGGTCGGCCTTGAGCCATTTGGCCACGTGGGACAGAGCTAGACCCAAAAGGTCGTCTCCAGCCAGAGCAGTCCTGAAGTGCTCCTGGAGCCCCGCCCAGAATCCATCCCGTGGGTCGAGGTGCTCATGGCCCTGAGCACACGCTTCTGCAGCCACTCGTGCATCTCAGGACCAACTCAGGCCCACTCAGGCTGTGGTGCCATCCATGGCCATCCCTGTGTGGGAGGACACTGCTGGGCTGCTCCGGCACCCGAGCGTCCTGTGCATGCTGACGCAGTGGCGGTGGCCATCCCTGTCACCCTGTGTGGGAGGACACTGCTGGGCTGCTCCAGCACCCGAGCGTCCTGTGCATGCTGACGCAGTGGCGTTCTCTGGGTCAGCACCAGCGCCTACCAGCTGGCGTTTGCTAAGAAAAGTGAGCTAAGTATAACACTAGCCTAGAAAAACCATAGTTGGAGAATTAGTTGTCTGCCAAGTAACGGAGAGTTGGGTGCAATGGGTGGGAAGGTACCTCCTGGGATCCATGCCCCCACCTTCCCCCACAGGTAACCTCCGCAGACACCACGTGGGGACTGCGTTGCCCTTACCAGCTCAGGCCACCAGGCTCTGGGGCAGCCTTACCTGGCAGGCCGCAGGCTCCTGCAGGGCAGGGTCCCACCTGGCACAGCTCCCGGCTCCTGGTGGTAATTTGAGAAGAGCACTGAGTGAGTGAGCCCTGGAGTTTGACTTCCGGAGGACAGTCCACTGTGCAGGTCACCAGCATGGCCTTGCTAGGACAGCCCTTGCCGAGCGCTCGGGTGCTGTCAGCGGCCATGGCCCTGGACCCAGCACCCACCAGGCCTCCCCTCTGGTGGCGGTGCCCCGTCCTTCCACCAGAACAGTAGAGGCCATGAGGGTGGGGGTCAGGGTGAGGGCCGGACAGGGCAACCACGGCCGAAGGTCTGCCTTCCACAGGGAGACAGGGTCTGTCTCTTCATTGATCTCATGGAACGATCTCAAGAAAACCATTAGCAAAACACTTAAAGGAAGAACTTTCTACAGGAAAGATGATGAATGCACCAGCTCGCCTATGGGCATCTCAGGCAGGACCCCATCAGATGAAGCTTCGTAACAAAGTGAGCCCTGCCTGGCACTTGGTGACCACCTTTTTATTCGTGTCATTAGTCTTCATTTGTCTACACAAATTTTATCATGTTTTTTTAAGTCGACCTGAAGCTTAGTTTTTAAGACAGACTCCCTGGCAGTCACAGGATTCCTGGGACCTGCTCAGTCATTTGTTCATTCACGTTTACTGGGCAACTGCTGTGTTCCCACAGGAAGTAACAGTTCCAGCCCCATGAGCTTCCGGCCGACTGCTGCACGGTGCTTCCGGAACACGCCGAGGCACATTCTAGAGTCAGGAGAGCATCCACTGTGAGTTTTGGGCAGTGACCTGTAGCTCCTAGAATGATGGGCATAAAAACGAGTCAGTAGCAGGTAAGTCACCCGGAAATGTAGGGCTATGGCTTTCGAATGACAAAAAAGAACATATTGATGCTTTGGAACAAATAAAGGCTCACTGTGTCATATTTGGGTCTTAATATGTGAGTTATGTTCAAGGACATTTTGAGCACCTGATGTATGCCAGGCACTTTACTCATCGCACATCTAAATTTAATAGTGTTTCATTTTGTTGTTACTGAAAATACTGAAGTCCAAACGAGAAGAAAGATCATCAGAAAAATGTGTTGATTCCGAGCAGCAAAAGACTTCAAGTTAATATTAGGAGCGTCAAAGAGAAAGAGTTGATATTGGCCACATTCACCAGGTAATCCCATAACGAGCCATTATAAACCCCCAAAACTTCTCTCCTCTACCCCCCTGTGGAGAAGCTGACCCTGGGACCTGGGCAGGCCTACTGGAGGCTCTGGGCCCCAATCATGGTGGCCCGCTGTCCATCCACATTGTCATCCAAACGACCTGGATGGAGTCAGTATGAGCAGGCACCCCCAGGCTGGGTGGGGGTCGAGCACGGGGGCATTCAGAGTCATCCGGTCCCCACGCAGCCTCTGGGATGACCCGGTGCCAGGTCTCATGTGCTGCCTCCCTGGAGGGGTCCCACTGCTTAGAGGGTGAAGGTTACTTGGTGTTTGGGACACTCAGCAGTGAAACGACTGAGCGGCTCTCCGAAGGCCCCACAGCGAAGGCATGGAAGACGAGGCAGAAGGCCACCGCCACGTCCCTTGGCTTAGCAAGCACCCCTTTGCCAGGCCAGGAAGACAGAGGCTGATAGAGAAAATGAGAAGATAAATCATCATCCAGACACACCATGAAAGCACTAGCTCTCTCTGTAAAATCTTAGAAAAGCATCAGGCCCGCGTACATTTGACTCCAGATTAAACACTTGCAGGTGACGATCCAGTTCTGTGGGTTTGGTTTTCAAAGTGCACTCAGAGAAAAGCTACATTCTGCGTGTCCCCCCAACCCGGGTCCCCACAGCCATGCAATGCCCAGCTAATGACTGACGTGAGGTGGGCAGGGCAAGAACCACTCCTCAGGGCTCGGGCTGGCAGAGGTGGGCTCCCTCGGCTGCCCGTCCCCCAAGGCCTGCGCCTCCCAGGGCCTTTGCAGATGTCAGGGCACTACCCTTCAGGGCCCGAGCTGGTCGCGGCCCCCACAGGGCCCTTCGCGCCTGCTGCCCACTGACACGTCTGTGACATCTGTGACCTGGGGAAGCCCCGGGGAGATGCAGGATGTTGGGCTGTGGCCTCTGGAATCCCACTGCCCTCAGTCTCCATCTGTAAAACCTACTCAGGTTCTCACGTCATTTCCTGGAAGACCCTTGGAGATCAATGGGGAGATGTGGCTTTGTCCCTTTGAGTGCGGCTGTGGTTCTGGGGAGCTGGGACCCAGGTCCTGGCTCTGGCTTAGCCCGGGAGTGATGAGATGGGCACCTGAACACAAGTAACCTGAGAAAAAATGACACAGAGACTGTCCCCTGACTCCTCAGTTGTTTGCCGTTGTCCAGCCCACTGGCTCCTGCAGGGGTCCCAGGGCCCCCCCCAAAGCAGGCCAGGCATTTGTTTTTAAACAAATTGCCTCTGTCTCCTGGTCACCAGAGGCTGCTCTTTGTGCTTTGACCTGACTTGTTATGGGAAGGACAACTGTCGAGCCTCTGCCTGCCGCTCAGTGGCAGCAGGACGTCTGCCACGTTTGAGCGGGAAGTCGAGTTTGGACCCACACACCAGCCCCAGCAGAAAGTGCTGGGGACATTCCTAGGAGGACCGGGTCTGGGGGGCGGTTGGGCCGATACGGAGGACAGCGGGCAGTGAAATCCTGAGGCGGGGATGGGCGGGACTTAGCTCGAACAGGCCAAGGACAGAGACTGGGGCCAGCACCCTCTACCTGCCCAGCTCCCTCCCGGAGAGGCCCCCAGGGGCCTAGACCTGCAGAGCAGAGCTGGGCTCACATCAGTTCACTGGACTGTCCACAGGAGAGAGTGAGGGGCTGTCCCTGGCCACAGCGTAGCCCTAGGGCTGGCCGTCGTCCCAGGCCTGCGGGATACAGACAGACCTGGCCTTGGCCCAGTGACCTGGAGGCCCAGGCCTCCCAGAGCCCTGCCAGGCTGGAACTGGAGGCTCTGGCCGGTTGGTGACAACACCTGCTTCGGAAAGTCAGAGGCACTGCAGGATCTGGGGCACAGCAAATGCTCCACAAGAGGCAGCTGCTGTGCCACACCTGGCAATTACCGATGTCCGCACCTAGGCCCTTCTCCCTGAGCTCAGGGGCGGCCGTGCCCCTGTCGGCGGCTCGTTAAACCTCATTTGAGGGGTCAGGCGAAATTCAGAGTATTCACCAATGAGGCTGTGGCCTCAGACGGACTGAATCTCTGGGTCGCAGGCGCCAGCGAGCAGCCCGCACAGACCCGGCCTCCGCCCTGGGCTGAAGTCCTTCCACCCGCTAGGACTGTCTGCCCCACCCCCGCCCCAAAGCCCCGGGAGCTGTTCCCTCCTCCCCCTTCCCCCACTTCCCGTAGAGGAAGCTGGGCCCCCGGCAGCTACCCCGTCAGGGGCCGCCCCAGCCTGGCTCCAGAGGTCGCCAAGCGTGCGCCGTGGCTCAGCGAGGCCCGAACTGCGCCGTGTCCCTCGGCACTGGGCAGCCCGGCCAGGCCCCGCGCCCTGCCCACCCTCCATCTGTGCCCACGTCGGGGCTCAGGGAGCAGATGCCGCCTGTTGCTCACTGACCATCTGCTCCCGAGCTGATGAAGTGTCCCCGTTACCGTGGCGACAGAGCCCTTGATTGGCGGTGGCACCGCAAACATTCCCTGCTCAGGTTTCACTTTGATCTGTGCTCTGGAGTGGGGCGGGGGCAGGGG
>NW_006438073.1:10855698-10879087 GCF_000325575.1 Pteropus alecto
CCGGGCCTCTTCCTTTCTCTCTCGCCCCCCCCGCCCCCCTCATTTCGGAGCAGGTACAGATGGCAGTTCCGCTGACTAATCAGAGATCTGGGGGCATGGGGGGGGCCTTGTTTCTGTCGGCTTCGTTCCCGGTGACTCCAAGGGAACCTTCCAGAATGGCAGCCCAGTGTCTGAGGGCTGCGCGTGTGCCGCTCCCCACCCTCACCCCACACCAGGCCCCACCTGTCCAGGACACTGCGCCACTCCCCACGTAGCTCGTAGCTCGGGGAGCCGCACCGATGGAAAGCCAAGGAGGGGAGAGGGGGGCTCTCGTCATGCCGGTTCGGGGTCCGCGCTGCTCCCTGGGAACCAGGAGGCCTCTCGCTGCGCCGTCCTCAGAGGATCCCGTGTGTGGGGCTTGTATTGAGAAAGCCACAGAGTGTCGGGGTGTCCCCAGCAGTCCCCAAAGGAGACTCTATGCTGAAAGATCAGCCACAGGTGGCAGGGGCGGACACTGCCTTGGGGATGAGCGTCTGGGAAGAAACTGAACTTTTGTTAATTGGGGTTTTATGAGCCATAAATTGACACAAAGGCTGGATTGTGTCGTCGTCCATCCCGACTCCCACCCACTGACTCCCAGCCTGGTGCCCAGTGTTAGGACTGCGTCTTCCGGAGCAGGACGCCTGGATTTCCGCGGGGGCTGCCTGCACTCGTGGCGGGAGGAGGCCACGCAGACAGGGAGCTGCGTCCCCAGGGGCCACCCCCGAGCATGTGGGCTCCCCTCTTATGAAGAAGGGTGTCCTGCCGCGTGTCCTGCAAGGTGGTGGCACCCAGGCAGGGGCACAGTGGGACCCGGCAGGAGGGCAAAGCGCGGAGTCCGCTCTGGGGCCAGCGATGGTGAGGCCAGTCCCGGGTGTGGGCAGAGTGCTGTGACACGGGACACCTGGGCATTGCGTGCACGTCCAGAGTCGCCGGGAAGCCAGTGTGCCTGCAGGGTTCCGTGTGGGCCAGCCCATCATGCCCATCCAGTCTCTCCCCAGACGAAGGAAAGCCAGGCCAGCAGGTGGCAGCTGCCCGCAGCATCTTTCTAAGTCTGCTTTAAAGGTTCATTTGTGGCATTAGAAAGTGACCTTCCCGGTCACAGGGCTGGAGTATCACTGCTAGGTCTGTTGTCAGCAAAGCCTCCCCAAGCTCAGCAGTGGCCCTTGGCCCTTCCCAGCCACACATTCACCAGTGTTGGCGGGTCCTCAACCCTCATGCCCCCCGTAAAACTCTGGCCCCGCCCAGGTCTCCCAGACCTGGCCCGGGCACCTCCCGGCCCACGCGGCCTGATCTGGCAGGCAAGTCGTCCTCACTTCGCACTGAGTTCCCTAAAGCAGGCACTTGTTGCTTATTAAATCACATTTTCTGGTGTCATTCATTAATGTAGCTTATGAACATAAAATAGTGTTGTTTAAATAAAATTAAAATCTGGCTTCAAACAGCTTCCAAATAAACCAACAAGCATGTGCTGGGCACCAAACGCATTTAAGAGCGAGTCAAAACAGAACTATTGGCCTTTATGAGGTTAAAGTAGAAATGACTTCATAATCTCATCTCCTCCTAATCTCCAACAGCAGCACATAAAAGACTCACCTCCAGGTTGCTTGGGTAAAGAGTGGGAGACGTTGATGCCTGTGGCCCCAGTTCCCGTGGCTTCCGACAGTGTTGACAGTGTCTGAGCTGCTGCAGACGCGGAGGCCCCGGGTGTTTAAGGGGGCAAGGCTGCCCTCGACGCTGACGAGATCAGTGAAACCGTCAAGCAGCGTGTAAACAGCAGTGTGAAAACCCTAAGTAATTTATTAGCAGACAGAATCCAGTAGTGTGTTAAAAGAATTATATAACGTGACTAACTTGGTTTTATTTTCCAGTGAAGTAAGAATTGCTTAATATTAGGCCTGTTGATATAAATCACCATTTAATAGAGCAAAAGAGAAAGACCATATGCTCATCCCCATATGCTGACAAACACTGAGCGAGAGTCAGCATCCATTGTTTTTTTTAAATGCTCCTAAGAGAACAGACACCGATGGATTCTTTATTACAAAGACCTCTCTGGACCTACAAGCCACGGGAGCCACGGGAGCCATGGCAGGGGTCCCCGGTGGGGACAGACAGGCTCACAGCCCTGCCAGCCTCGCCTTCCCCGATGGCACTGGCTGTGTAGTCATTCCAGAGGAAATTTGAAGCACCAGGTGGGAAAACATAACGCAAAGTGATAATTACGGACCATTTTACTATGCATCTGGAAAACCAGATGCATATGGGATTTAATAAGCAACTGGAAACCTACAGAAATATAAAAGTAAGTATGGAAAGCAGCAACCTTCCTCTCTAGAGCCAAGAGCCACTAGGAAATACGATGGCAGAACAAACCACTTTATCATGGGTCAAAAACGGTCAATCCGTGAAGAGCGTGGTTAGGAGGGGTCGAGAAAGTGCCACGGCGAGGGAGCCGGGCACTCTCCTGACGGGAGCTGATGGGATGGGAGGCTGGTCCCAATTTTCTCTCGTGGGGTCCCCCCCAGGACCGATGGCAGGAGCAGGAGGAGGGCATTCGGCAAGTGACTTGGTGGCCCACGCGGGTCCTGTGGTGCTGGCCGAGGCCAGCAGAGCCCACGGCAGCAGTGCCGATGGCCCCAGTCAGGTGTGGCACGTCACAGAACGCACCATCTGCCCCCGGGACAGAGGGCGGGCCCCTGCTCCCGGTGTCTGGGCAGCCACAAAGCCACCGTCCCCTGCCCTGCGTTTCTTCCTTCTCTGACCCCTGACCCCTGAGACGTCAGCGTGGGGGCCCCACAGTTTGCCCCTGGCCGTCTCCTTCCTCCCGCACCGCCCAGAGGCCTCACCCCTCCCTCCGCCGACCCCAGAACCCAGGTGGCATCTGTCCAGCCAAGCTCCACGTCCATCCTGTGACCCCAGCAATGCCACGTGGGGACACTGGCGGGCACGGTGACAGGGACAGGCCCATGCATCCCGCGGGACATCTGCCATGACGAGATGGGTGGTCCTGGATGCATGATCCACTCTGGGCTGAGCTGGACGCCCACGTGAGCCTCCCACAAATAAGGGGCAGCACCCCATGCGGGCTGCACGTGAGGACTGCCAGGGCAGAGCCGTGGGGGTGGGGAGGGGGTGGCACCGCCGGGTCGCTTTGTGACAAAGTTGCTTGTGGGATAAGACCCCGGGCCCACGACACGGCCTCACTACAAAGGCCAAGCAAGGCCCTGCCCCTGGCCAGACTCCCCCAGAAATGCGGTCCCTCGGCCCTCGATCGCTGCTCCGAGGCAGTGGGACGAATCGAGGAGCTTGCTGTCCGGGGTCATGCAGCGCGGACACTTTCTGTTGGTGGCAGATGAGTCGCCCCATCCTGGCACAGGCGGGAGCGGGGTTCCGTCCCCTCCTGGCCTCTCGGCACCGGGGGGTGCTCTCCCCGTGCGTCGAGTCCTGAGGAGCCGTGCAGCCCACAAACACAGGCTTCCTGCCGCCTGCGTCACTCAGCTGAGGCCGAGCGCACAGAAGCTCCTCGCACCTCCCCACCGCGTACTGGAGGGCGGCCTGAGCGGGGTCACTGCGGCAGAACCCGTGGGAGTGGGGACACGGACCTGGCACAGACCTGCACTGCGCTACCTGGTAGAGCCGGGTCGCCCTGCGCAGACGCAGGCTGGAAATCGGGGTCCCCACTCCTGAGACCCCGCTTGACGCACGTTCCCGTGAAAGGCTCGCAGCCTGTCCCTGGTATCACCTCGCGAACTTGCCGCGGGCACCGGGCGGGCCCCACACGGCACAGAGGGGAAGCGCGGAGTGGGGGTGACGTCCGGGGCCCACGGCGGCAGCTTCTCCCCCGGACTCAGAGCTGACGCTGTCGCTGGCGGCCAGGTTGGCGGAGGCTCAGTGTCCTGGAGCCGTGGCGCTCTGCACCCCTGCCCATGGGCCTGACACCGTCTGTCCTGCAGAGCCCGGCACAGCTCCTCGTGTGTCTTCTCAAGATCGGAAAAGAAACTGGCGTTGTGTTTTATAAGAGTTTGTTTGAGCCACAACTGACGATAGTTGCCGGGAAGCAAAACCGCAGATGCTCCGACCCCGGGTCTGCAGAGCGGCCGGCGGAGGGAGGCGCCAGGCTCGCTTGCTTTCTGCAGTGTCTGCGACACACACGCCCTGCACCCCAGCGAACTCTGTTGGCGGTTCGGGCGCGCTGCCCCGCTGGGGTACACGGGCTCGTGGCTGACGGCCGGCCCTGGCCCTGGAGGCCGCCGCGTGGCCTCGGTGCCCGGCCCACCTGGCCTCCGGGCAGGGATGTCCCCCCACGGCCACAAGCCACCAGTCGGTGTCTACTGCCCGACCCAGTCTGGGTTCCGTCTAGATGTTCTATTTGGGCTGCAAAATTACAATTATAATTTTAAGAAAATGTCTGAACTGAGACCTGCTTCTCAGGAGGCATCTTTGTGAACACAGGGTTGGCAGACGGGCCGCCCGCAGCCCCTGTTCACTGCTGCCACCTGCCGATGAGGAGCGGACGGGGCCAGGCACTCGTAGGCCCCAGGGGACACAGCTCCCGCCTCGGCACGTCGCGGCCCCGTGGCGCACGGCCGCATGGGCTCAGACCCCAGACCCGCCTCGGGTGCCAAACAGCGACCTCCCCAGGAGCCCACACTCGCAGGCCCAGTCACAGGGCAGAGTGGGCCTCTCTGCGCCCCACCTGGGCGTCCCGGGCCCGGGCCCCTGCCCCCCAGGCCCCTCTGGGACGTCGCTCCACCCAGCCCGCCCCCCGTGTGGGCGCAGGAAGCGTGAGCCCCACTGTTCCCGGGGCCACGTCCCGAGTGACCTCCCACTGTCCAGCAGGCAATGGCCACACCCGGGCCCCCGTGTGGCGGCCCTGACTGGTCCTGGAGCCCCGGCTGACACCACGTCAGTGTCACAAATCACTTCCCACTTGTGGAATGGTCACGGCCCAAGGCCTCGGCCACGGGAGCAGGGGACGCCACGCCACCTCCACCAGGGCGGTGGCCTGCGCCCACCTGCTGCTCCCAGGACGTGTATTCCTGGCTTCGGTCACTTCCTGGGGCTGGGCAGCAGAGCGATTAGTGGCTGGACCCGAGGCAGTGAGGGGCCGGACCATCCCGGACGGGCTCTGAAGTGGCCGCCCTGCAGCTCTGTCCCAGGACCCCAGTCAGAGGGTGGGAGCTGGCGGGGTCCCACCTTTCTGTGACGCTCCCAGGACCAAGGGAAGAATCACGGATGAGCCGGGACCCAGAGGGAGGGTGCGTGTGCCGCCCAGGGCTGGTGTCGCGGGTTCCGGCTGAGAAAGGTCAGCTGTGGCCCCCGGGAGTGGGGTCCTCGACGCCCCATGCTCAGAGGCTCTGTGTCTCCAGACACAAAGGCTCGGGGTCCCAGGCGCCATCGGGGGTGGGTTTGGGCTGTTCCCACAGGGAGCTGTGCAAAGCCACTTCTGGTCACGGGGAAGTTGCTGGGGCCAAGTTCTGGAGTCACCAACCCCAGTGAGGGCCTGCACCCCAGTCCCCAGAGGCCAGACCCAGCTGGGCCGTTCACCACGTTCCCTGAACACACAAGCCGCTCAGCCAACCCGCAGCACCCCTGAGACCTGGGTGGGGCTAAGGCCGGGGTGCAGCCAGAACCCGCCGGAAGCTGGACACCCCGCCACCCTGCTCCCCAGCCCGTGGTTGCCCAGCATGGACTGGTCCCCGAGCAGCCCCAGTGATGGGGCTGTGGTCTGGGCTGCCTGACGAGGTGGCGTATGGAGTAAAAATACCTTTGAGAAGATGTCACCGCAGGCCCACCTGGCCCTGAGAAACAGAGTGTCGCCTTCTGGAAGATTTTGAGATGCGCCCCCACACAGACCGTGTCTGCACGGTGAGGGCCCTGGAGCCACAGCCTGGAGGCCTGCGTGCAGAGCCAGCTGCCCCCCAGCGTCCAGAGCCCAGGGCGCTGAGTGATGCCCCAGGCTGGGCCCCTAGTGAGCCTCCGATGCTACTTTGCAGGTCAAAAAGTTGAGCGGGAAGCAAGCCGGGAGCCCGGATCCCACCCGGCGCCACGGCCCCCACCTGTGAGAGGTGACTGGGAGGGACTCAGGACAGCACACCTGCCGTCGGAGCT
The DNA here is from genome assembly GCF_000325575.1 of Pteropus alecto. Lineage (NCBI taxonomy): Eukaryota > Metazoa > Chordata > Mammalia > Chiroptera > Pteropodidae > Pteropus > Pteropus alecto. The sequence goes on from NW_006438073.1 coordinate 10,861,831, forward strand.
AACGGGGCCACTGGGGGCACAGGCCTCGCCCCTGCACACACCGACAGGGGGACGGGGCTGCGGGTGGCCAGAGAAGCAGAAGTGGTGACCTCCGGGGGTCCCGCGGGGCAGACCGGGGCCGCATTCAGGCCTGGGTGAGGGTCAGTCAGATTTCAGGGACGGCTCCTCTCTCCACCGGGGTTCAGGTTGGATGGCGGTGCCTCGTACAGCGAGGTTCAGGACACCGCTGGACACAGCGCAGGGCGACATGGGACCCTCCCGGGGGAAGCGGGGCGCTGGCGAGAGGGAGGGCGGTGGCTCCACTGGACAGTCCAGCAGGCCCCAGTCTGCGCCCGCGCCCCTGCGAGAGCCACGTGAGAAAATACTCAGCTCCTGCCGAGGCGACAGGCACAGAGCCGCCCGCCTCCCCGGCCATGCAGCGCCTCAGACCCTCGTCGCCTTCCCGGGGGAGCAGGTCAGAGCCCAGAGCGGTGGGGAGGGGCAGGGCCAGCACGACCTGGGCAGCATCACGGTGAAGACCAGCCAGGGAGAAGGCGCCTGGAGCTTCAGCCACGCCATGGGGAGGCTGGAGTCCTGGTGCTGGCCGTGGCCGGCCCCTGGGCCACACGTTGTGACACCTCTGGTGCTGCCAAGGCCAAAGCCACACTCGCCAGAGCCCCAGGGCCCCGGCCCCCAGTCCCGGATGCCCACCTGAGGGTAACTCTCTGGCTGAGCCGGTCCTGCCCCTGGTGACTCTGAGTATGCCCAGGGCTGGCTCAGGGTGTTCTAGAAAGAACCAACCCTGTATGTCATCAGGAGCCAGCCAGCAACATGCCCATCCTCAGGTGCAGTGGCTTTGCATCCAGGTCCGAGGACACTTGTCATTGAGGCTGTTTTCAGACATGAGGTGGTGGGGGGACTGTGTCCCCAAAGGCTCTGAAACGAAGGGCTTGCCCGGCCACCTCTCACCTGAGGTCTCCCAGGAGAAAGCCTAGACCCCTTACACCAGCAGCCTCAGAAGAGAAGTGTCCCCAGCGTGTGCTCACAGGACCCCCAGCACCCACGCACTGCCTGGCGCGTAGTGAGGGCGCGGTCAGTGTGGACGATCACAGCCACCTCGCCCGTGCCACGTGGCCAGCACGTGCCTACTGGCCTTTGCAGCCCCCACACGTAGACTGCTGTCTGCTTTTGGTCCTGGCCTGTGTCGGGAACACCCCCTGCTCCTTGGCGTATCCAGACCCTGCCGTGCCCAAAGGAACGCATTCGGCTGTAGTAACAGATTCCTGCGTGATGGTCGCTTCCGCTCAGCCAACCCGCGGCACCCTCCCTGCTCTCCCAACTCAAGGTTTTTCATTTTTTCACAAAAAGAGAAACCTTGAGTTGGGAGTGCAGGGAGGGTTCGGCGCTCACCGACACCAGGACAGGGGTGAGCATCTCTGGGACGCCTGTGGCCTCTCCTCATGGTCACAACGTGGCTGCAGCAGCCCCGACAGTCACGTGCTCTCCAGGAGGACGGGAGAGTGTGCGAACGTCCAGCCACTCAGAGTTAGCAAAGAAGACCCCTGGCAGGGCAGTTGCAGCTTTTCCAACCACGGCGAACCCCATGTCCGTCTGTACGGCCAGCAGAGCTGCAGGGTCGGGGAAGGGGCAGCGCGGACAGGACACATTGGGCCAGCTCCACGGGCAGCAGAGCTGAGAGTGCAGAGGTGACCGAAGACCCACTGCAGGGCGCGTAGAGTGAGGGGGACGGAGTGTGGATCTGAGTCACCGGGCATCGCTGAGCCCTGAGAAACAGGCGGAAGGCAGCGTGCTTCGAGAGGCCAGTCCCGGTCCCTGACGGGCCGCAGGCCCTGCCTCAGTGACAGGCCGGGCCAGCCGTCTGCCGTCCCAGAGGCTCTAGTGCGCCCCCCGTGCCCCCCGCCTCTCCACTGGCTGATCGGGGCCGGCAGAGGCGAGGACCACAGCAGACACGCACAGCCGTGCCGGGCACACGGGGCTGGGCCTCGGGATCGCAGTGTGGGCGGCCGTGGTTCGGAGGGCTCCCTGGAGGGCGGGCCGCACCCCTCTCTGCACGGAGGCTTCACACCCGTCGCTTCCCGGCCCCTCTGGGAAGCGCGGCGGTGGCGACAGGCCCGTCCTCGCTCCCGTGCCTCGGGCTCCCTCTGGCCTTATGCTGAGACTGGCCCTGGCTGGAGGAGCTGCCGTCCCCGCCGCAGTGGGGTCCCAGGGTGCCGGAACTTTCCAGGCCACTTGGAGTCTGTGCCGGAGGAGGCAGGAGGAACGGCGAGAGGTCGGGGCTGAGAGCAGAGTGTGCCTGGGTGAGGGCTGGAGCTGGGTTCTGAGCAGCAGTGGCCTCGGGCACGGCTGGTGGGGGCGGGGGGTGCTCCTTCGACACACGATGCAAGAAAACAAGAGACGGACAGACGCACGGACCGACAGAGGGGCTCGTGGACACACCTCCTGCTGTCTCCGGCGTCCCGAGCCAGCACGCGCTGGGGCCTGGGACAGCCACCTCTGTGTCCCTGCCATGTGTGGTTTTAAGGCCACAGAGAACTGTTCACTTTGTCCTGTTTTTGATGTTCACTTCCTTTTTTCCTGATTTTGCAAAAATGAAGGAGCTGAGGAATCCCAAACGGCACCCAGCTCCTAACCCCTCCACACGGGGACGTGGGGGGCGTGTGACCACAGGTGGCGTCTGGAGGCTGCAAACCCAAGGAAACTGACCTTCCACTTACCCTGGGCACACGGCCGTGTGGCCGGCAGTGTTTACTATGCTAAGCTTCTTAGACAAATAGCTATTAAGTACATAAAACTGTTAAATACGTACAAATCCCTCATCCCAAATGGCACGCTGTGATGAGAAGCTGGCAGCATCGCGGCACAGCGACACCTGTGAAGTCTGCACGAGCCCATCAGACGGGACGGGCCGCGCCAGCATCAGGCGGAACTTGCCAGAGGGCGGGTGGCACTCCTGCAGCTGCCCTTGTGGGGACACGCCAGGGACAGTTCTCACGTGATGAACACTCTGAAGGAGGCAGGGCCACCGTGGGCACCTGCCAGGGGAGCTTGCTCTGGAATATTCCTCTGGCCCTGTGCACTTCCCGAGAAGGCAGGCACACGGAAGGGCGTGTCCATCTGGGGGTCACATTCCCACCTCTCAACTCCCCCTGTCCCCCGCATCTGGAGTGTTAGGCAGCTGGTCTGACGTGAGCGACAGGGAAACAAAGAAGCAGAGGCCCAGCCAGAGACCACCCAGATGTGGCTACGGAATCCCACCTGCACCCCGGAGACAAAGGCTGCGAGGGCCGTAACCTACAGCCGGTGCTTAATCAAGCTACAGACGCCTGCGCAGAAGGTACCACCCCAACCTGCCCACGACCTCGGCCTCATTGTACCATCATTACGATAGCGCGGCTCTGCCCGGAAATGCATGGGTCTAATTACGACAGACTGAATTCTGGGTTAGCACATGCGCTGCAGGCAGGGAGTTACATAACAACCAAATGTTGATCAAAACAAAAACAATTGACCACGTGCCAATCACCCAGGAACCCCTTGGTAACCACCACGGCAGCCCTAATATAATACGGACCTCCTCCCGGGGGGCACGGCTCTCTTTCCTTGCCGTTACCCACTCCCCGGGGGTGCTTACCTCGTCTCCACGTGGTTAGCCCGTTTAGGCGTGACCTGTTTCTACCTCGAAACGTGCCTCTGATAAACCTTACCTCTCATAACTGTTGCTGAGTGGAAATTCATTTCTTCGACAGCGATAAGAACCGAGACGCGCGTGTCACAAAACGCCGGTTGTCTTGATGGTAGCAGGGGAAGGAGACCCACTGCCACGGCCACCGCAGACCTACGGCCCCAGCTCCAAGACCATGCCGCCCACCGCCTGCCCCCCAGGAAGGCCAGGCGTTGTCCCCTGGGACTTCCAGACACGCTTCCAGTAAGGAAGCCGGGAACGTGCAGAGGAGGGTCTCAAAAAGGGACCTAAATGAAGGCCCGTTAAACTTCCCAGAGAAGTGCGATGATGGCTTGTATGACACCCAGAAAGCAGACTTCTGGTGTGAAAACGCCGTAGGGGACATAAACTGAACCTAGAAGCAGGGCCACAGGAAGACAGACCATGCCCGCGCTGGACATAGACGGCAGCTCAGTCACAAACACACCAGGGGGTGTTCCTGAAACCCCCCACCCCTGGGCGTGAGATGCACACGTGCAAACAGACGCAATGCATGTGCATGCTCACACTCATCCTGTGCACACATGTGCTCACGCCTGCACAGCCCTTCCGGGAGGGCCGACCTGGGGAGCCCAGCGGGTTGGTGGTCAGCGTGGGCACCAGGAAGGCGGAGCAGGGCTGGGCAGTCTCCGGTCCCAGCGCCCGCGGCTGCTTCCATGGCCCCACGTCCCGGCCCCACGGCGCCTCCCGTGGCCCTCGCCACCGCACTCACCGCCGCCCGGCCTGCCTGTCAGACCCACTGATCTTCCCACGCGCTACGTGTCAGGCGAGTAGTGCGGACAGAGCTGGCCGGCTGGGCAACATCTGCCGGCATTTCCCGAGCACCTGCCACAGGCACATGGGGGTGGACGGGTCTCCCCAAGGAGGCTGGAGCCTGGCCCAGGAGGGGGCGGCCTGGGCACGGCCGGCGGGCTCTGACGGGGACGCCGCAGGACGGGGAGGAGGGAGATTCGCTGTGCGGAGGGTCCCTTAGTGTCCCCGGCTTCCCCTGCCTCCTGATGGACGTGAACCAGAGAAAACCGCACTCTGGTTTTCTCTGGTTGAAGGGGAAAGTAAGCCCCAGTGCCCGAGGGCCTTGCCGAGCAGCGTGGCGGGAGGCGGGCGCACATCGGCGCGCCCCCAGAGCCCAGCTGCAGGGAAGAGGGGCCAGGGCAGGCGCCCATCAGTTTTCTCCTGCACCCCGGCCTTTACGAAGTGGCATCAAGTTAAGAATCAGCAGGGGCCGAGCGGGGGGCTGGGGGTGGAGTATGTTGCAGGAAATGGGGTCGCAGGACAGGGGTCAGGCGGGTGTTCTGAGGACCCTCGGCAAGGCTCAGGGGAACTTGTAGGGACAATGGTGGAGAACTTATGAAGCCTACGAGAGGCAAGCCGACCTTCTTGGATAGTTCTGCCTACAGGCCCGAAGTCGCTGTCGCCCAGGGTGTACGGAGAGGGCCTGCCTCTCCGGTGAGGGGTGCAGAGGCCCCCGTCTGGCCGCAGCTGGCCCAGCAGCTCCCCCCATGCCAGTGAGTGTCCGGGGGCCATCTGTCCTGGTGTCAAGTGGGAGCTTTGGCTCACCCGCTCAGCATTGCTCACACTGAGCCCTGCTGTTGAGCTCTGTGGACACACGGGTCGGAGGTCAGCCATCAGCACTGGGCTGAGAACTGGGGCTTCTCACTTCAGTCTCTGAGATCAAAGGCGCCTCCAGCCGGGCCCACAGCTACCCAGGAATTCCCACACTGGCTGGGGTAGGAGCCCAGGTGTGGATGATTGAGTTGGGGGGGCCACACCTGCAAGGCGGCCGTGTAGCCACCCCGAGGGATGACAATCTTGCTGCACTACAGAGGTTTGTGGAATCGCATTCGGGTGGGTCCTTTCCACCAGGTCTTGGCTTGAGGCCCCTGAGCCTGCTCTCCGCAAGCTGTGAGGGGTGCAGAGGCCTGCTGCCAGGGAGTGCCGGCCGGTCTTGGGGCTCAGGGGGCCGAGTGGCCTTGCTTTGCCAGAAGGAGCCTGAACTTGAAGGGTAACGAGGGAGAGTGCGGACGCCTGGGCTGGAGGCCGGTCTCGTGGGTAGGCAGGTCCACGGGCACCCGGAGCAGCCAGCGCCCGCCTTCCCCCCTCGGGGCGACCAGATGGCCTCTCCAGCCTGTAGCTGTGGCCTCAGCTCTGTGCTGAAAAACGTGCAAAATGAAACTTGATGCTCGAGAATCTATTCTCAGGAGCTTCTGGGGAGAGATGAAAATGTTTTAGAAACAGAGGTGGTGCTAAATGCCTCAGAATGGCTAATGTTATGTTAAAGTCTCTTTAATTAAAAACGAATTACTTTTAAAAATCAATTGCCACCATAAGTCACTAATATAGAGATTTCGATCTTTCTTTGACACAGACACTTTTGGTGGTCTGGTGAAACCTACAGACCGCTTTTCAGAATAATGCTTCTAAATGCAGAAAATAAAGTACATAGGATTAAAAAGGAAACCAAGTATATTAACTCACAGTTTTCAAAGTGGTTTTAACTGTGACGTAGGAATGCGTGTGCTTCCCTGTCACCGTGTTGACGGGATCTAGCTGTGAGCGCGGTGACCCCAGGGCCGAGCAGAAAGGACGTCTCAGGTCGCCTGTGACGACGGAGGTTGTCTGTGAGGCCTGGTCTGATCCCTCTGGTGACAGAGTCACACACACTAACATCGCTGTCGTTTGCCGTTGGCACATGTGATGGGAGGACCCGAAATGTCACTTAGAGGTGAGCGAGAAAGAGATGCAGTTGTTCCGCGCGAGCTCACGAACGCTTCTAACTAAAGCCGCTGCACTGAGTGCGGGTGAGGTTGTCATCGCATCCGTCAGGGGAACGCGAGCGATCGAAACGACACAAACGTGCCAAAAGTTTTGATACACAAATAACATGAGTGGTGAATTCACATAAAGACGCCTCGCAGAAGAGCTGGGGTGGGTTTTCCCAGTTTGTCCTCGGGCAATGGACACGTTGGTGGAGGGCTCGGTCTCAGTCCTCTGCCTGGGGCCACCTGCGCAGGTGTGACCCTCGCAGAAGCACTGGTTGTGTGGAGAGCCCATCACAGCAGCGGCATCGACTGTCGCAGCCTCCAGAGCCCTGTGTCAGACGCGCACGCCGTGCGCCATTGGACGTGTGTCGTGTCTCTGTCGGTCGACATCCATTCGGACGCCCTTTAGTTTTGATAAAAGAATAGAAGCCAACTTTTTTTCTGAAAGATTTGTATTTAGTCATTAAACACCAAAAGACGTAGCAAATGTCCACTTATTTCACCCATTTCTCTTCCACTTTAAGGCACCTAGTGTCCCACCCGTGGCTTTAGGGGCGGGGGAGGCACCCGCTTTGCGGGCACGGCTCGTGGCGGAGACCACGTGGTCTGGAGGCAGCCGTCTGAGCCGGCCAGTCTGAGGGGTGCTGGTTGTTTCTGGGGCTTCGTCTAGAGCCGCCCTGGTCGTGTCCCTGATTCTGGAAGCAGCCATCCCTGGTATTAAACCCTTTTCTGCCTGAATGGGCTCAAATAGATGGGGTACCTGCAACTGAACTCTGACACCCCCCCAAAATCCTGCTTTTGCCCCAGCTGAACCCACCCGCGCACTCACGCTGGAGGCGACGCTCTGCAAGGGCTGAGAATGCGCTGACGGGCCCCGGGCCCTGGGCCCCCCTCTGCGACGCGGGTGCCAGGCGGAACGGTGCGAGGGCTCCCTGCCGGTCGGCTCGGTGGGTATCCCCCGGGTCTCCCCTTTGCCAGAGGGCACCATCCACGCCCCCGGGGTCGACTTGCTCGGACCAGGGAGAGCCTGCTGCCTCCCAGCCAGGCCAGACCTCGCCTGGTCCCCGGCGAGACACGCGGTGTCCCCCAGAGCCGACCCGGCCACCCACGCGCCCTGCGTGAGAGGGCGCTCGTTGCTATGTCGCCGAGCACTGGGGTGATTTGCTACATGGCATGTCATAGCGACAGCTGGTTAACACCTCCAAGAGCGTTTTCAGAACAAAACAGGAAAACGGACGGGCCGCGCTTAGCGCCCTGCTCCGCGGTCCCAGGGCTCCCGGCACTGGACGGGGCCGATGGGACACAGGGAAGGAAACAGGACAAGGAAAATTGTGCCGGAACGAATCCGGACGCAGACCTTACACCTTGCACACCACGTCCCTCCCCAAAGCCCCGTGTCGAAGCCCTACCTCAGGGTGACGGTGGCCCGGGGAGGCGTCGGGATGGTGGCCCCACAGTGGGACCGGGAGCCAGCCTGCACGCCCTCTCCCGGGCACGCACGGAGGACGGGCTGCGCGGTAACGAGAAGGCCGCGTCTGCAGCCCGGGAGCACCCTCGCCAGAGCCCGCCCCGCACACCGCACCTCCGCGCGCAGCCCCAGGACGGGTCTGTCGTCCAAGCCGCCCGCCCGCGAGCTCAGAGGGGCAGCCCGAGCTCCCGGAGCACATGCTGCGGGCCCGGCGGGTGGCACCTGGGCCGGCCCTGGATGGGACAGAGCTGTGGCTGGGCTGGGGCCTAGCAGGGCGGCTTGGCAGCGAGGGGTGACAGGCTGAGACAACACGGGGCGGCCAGCAGAAGGAGTATGAACCCCCTCTGCTTCCATCGTTGCTCAGGTAAGACATCGTCACCTCCGGCTCCCAGGCAGGGCCTACTGAAGCCAGTGGTCACGGAGGTTGTTCGGGGTCGCCCTGTAAGTCACAAAGGACAAAACAGAGACAAAGGACAACTGTCTGAGTGGCTGCGTCCGTCAGGCCTTGCCACAAGTCTCTCCATCGTTTACATATTTATAGTCGGGTTTTTGACTCACCTGTGACCTAAAAAGTCACAATAGATGCAGCGAGGACAGGCGTGGAGGTGGGAAGGTCCAGGAGCCCATCGCTTGTTCCGGAAGATAAACGAGCAGGAGGAGATAGAGCTGGAAAGGCAGCTGTCATCCTCACTGCGGTACCAACTACAGCAGCAGCAGCTAGAGCTTGTCGCTCACTTATCCCGTGTTAGCTGCTGCTTCAGGTTTGTGTGTTGATCGAGTCACTCAATCCTGTGGGACAGACACTATCACCATCCCCACTATTTCACGGATGTCGAAACTGAGGCACAGATCGGCTGACGTCATGTAACAACGTCCAAACCTGTGGAGAATTTGTCTAAGAGTTTATTTGAGCCAAATACGGCATGGCGGGGAGCGAGGTCGCCAGTGCTCCAGGGGGCGACGGCTCAGCATTCTCCTCTGCTTTGGAGTTAGGAGGGAAGTGAGGGAGACCGCGGAGGTGGAGACCAGCAGGCCGGGCTGGATCGCAGGGTGGTTGGGACCGCGCTCCCTGGCGGGTCCGAACGGGGGCTTTTCAAAGGTGGGCGACTCTGGACCACGGAGACGTGGGCGGGGCCCGCTGGAGGCGAAGATGAGCTTTTACTAAAGGAGCAGCAGGCGGGGCTGACCGCCATGGAAGGGCGTCCTGTGGGGTGGCTGTCGGTCAGATTTGTTACGGAGCCCCTCTCACCGGCGACCCCCCGGGGTGGCACCGCTGGGGCTCCCTCACTTCAGAGTCTCTGCTACTGACCTGTGCTGCTGTCTGCAGTTTTCGGGGAAATATGAGAAGCTGAGAGACCGGCGACCTTTTGTCCTCCAGGTGGACACCGCCCTTCCCTTTCTGGCCTCCGTGTCTTCTGCAAAGACTGGACCGTTTCTGAGTCCCAGGTTCCCCGTCAAAGCCAGGCTGCTCTCGGGATTGATGGAGGACACGCTGAGAAACAGAACCGGGCCTCGGGCGCCCTCTCCTGTCTCCCCCTCGGCCCGCCCCCGCTGGCCTGGGCTGGGGGCCTGCGTGCCCTGTGCCCACCCTCAGAGCCGAGCAAGCCTGCAGACCTGGGAGGGGCCGGGAGGGACAGACAGAGGCCCTTGGCCCTGCTTCCACGTGGGGCACAGCCCTCCGCTGAGCTGGCCCTCCGCTGTCACTGAAGGCACAGGGCTCCCGCTGGAAGTTTGCGGGGCTGGTCGTCTGTTGCTGGGTGGCCTGGGAGCTGACCTGGCGAAGATTCCCAAACATCGCAGTGTCCCCTCCTTGGTCTATAGCCCTTCTGGGACCCCTGGAAGCCCAGGGCACAGGCCCAAGGCTGGGGGAGGCACCCCAGGAACCCGCGGAGGGGGCCTGGGGTGAAGCAGTGGGCGGGATTCCAAGGCTGGGTCCCCCCTGCACGGATGTTTTCTTTGAACTTTTTGGTTTCAAATGATTTCAGATTTACAGAGTTCTGACATCCCCCCGCCCAGCTCACTGAAATGTCACAATTTACAGAATCATGGGTCATTTCTCTAAACTAGGACTTGACATTGGCAGACTGACATAAAAGCCTAACTATTCAGATTTCACCTTTTCCCGCCCACTTCCTCCTTCCGTCCCAGGACCCTCACCCCAGGGCCCTAAACTGTGTGTAGCTGCCCTGCCTCTCGGCCTCCTCTGGCCTGTGATGCTCGAATGTCCTGGGCCTGGCTCTTGTCTGGGGTTCCCTCGCAGTCATGCGGGGGCTGCAGGTGGGGGGCGGATGCGAGGCGCCCTGGGCCGCTGTGGGCATGGGCGTGGGCGTGAGGAGGCCTGGCCTCCCCCTGGCCTGTGTTCGGCTTCCAGGCTCCTTGGTCTGAGGGGTTCAGCTTGAGGGGCTACAGCTGCAGCTGCATGATTGTCCCCAGGGCAGAGAATTCTAAATTCACGGCAGAGCTCCAGGCACCTCTCTCAGGGACTGGCTGGGGCGCTGGGCCTCCAGCCAGAAACCTGCCTGTGGTGCCTCGGGCTGGGGGAGGAGCGGGCGGCAGGGCGGGCAGGCGGGCAGAGACTCAGGGATCCAGCTGCAAGGCATCCACACCTGGTCATTAGCTACTTGGGAAGGTGGCCTTTCCCTGCAGGACCCTCAGCCCTCCAGGAAGCCTAATGCCAGGGCCCTCGAGCCCCACCCGCCTCCTGACCCCTCCCTCTCTGTCCAGTGTGGCTGTCTGACTCAGCTGCTCTTGCTCACAGGGTGGAAGATGCACCTTCTCAGGCGGCACTGAGCTCCTGGCCGGGGGCACTGCCCGGGGTTCCTGACAGTGAGGGAGTCTGCAGACCACCCTGGAGCAGGAGTCTCCTGTGACCTTGGTGGCTTCATCTCCTGGTCACCACCCTCCCGCTTCTGCCCCGCCGAGTGTTCCTGGTGGTCCCCGCGGCCTCCTGCCCGTCCCCTTCTGGTCCAGGCGACTCTGCTGGGTGAGACAACTGAGCTTCCTGTCAGTCCCCAGCATGACTTTGTGACCATGACATAGAATCACAAAATCCCCTCAAATCCCATGCTGTCTAGGGAGCTGAGGCTCAGAGATGTCAGTCAGTCTGTCCCGTGTCACAAGCCGTGTCGTGCGCACAGGGGTTGGACCACTCCCTCGCCAACAACTGTCGGCCAGGCACCTGTCCAAGTGAGCAAGACAGATGGAGCTCTGCCTCCTGGCTACAGGTGACAAGGAACAAGATTATAACCAACAGATGTGTGCAACGGGCCGGTGTGAACAAAGCAGGACAAGGACGGAGGTGGGAGGTGGCGTTTCAGGAGCCCCAGGAAACGAGGGAACTTGTTTCACAATCCCAGGAAGACCCCCCAGTGGAGGGACCGTCCCAGCGGCTCCTCCCACCTCTAAGCAGGGGTGTGTGCCGGGCCCTGGTGGCCCCCGGGAGAGGTGTCAGTGTCCAGCCGACTCTCGAAGAGCCCCACTCCGGCAGCCGTGGACACGCTGCCCACCGGGTGGGAGGGCGGCCCACCCTGCCTGTCTCAGGGTCTGAGCAAACGTTACAACAGCTCAGGGCGCGGCGAGGCCCCCATCAGTGGCCCTGCGGCCGGGGACACCCGCGTCCCAGACAGAAAGCTGCAGAAAAGGAATCTGTGAGAACGAACTCGGAGACAGACCCTCCAGGCATCTGTGAGGACCAGGCGGAAACAAGAAGGCAGTTGCTTTGTCCCTCAGCTGGGACCGTGCCCCCCAGGACTGCGGCCCTCACCACTCGTGACCCCGAAGCGCTGCAAGCATTGATTCGGGCTGCAAAGCAAGCTGAGGAGTGGGGCCTCAGACGTGTGCGGGCAGCATCCGCACGGAAATGCGAGAGCTGCACGCGAACGCCCGCGGCGCGGGGCTGCGGCCGGCTCCACGCGCTGGGGTTGGAGCACGGAGACGGTCACTGCTGCCCCTGGAGGGCCACACTCAAGTGCCGTCGACAGTGATGGTGCCAGTTACTAGGGCCGAACTCGCCACTGTGCTCTGATAAAGGGCGAGCTCTCAGACAGGCCGAGGGGGGCTGCCCGCGGAGGAGGCGAGGGAGGCTGTCCCCGACAGGCCAGGCTGTGTCGCAGGGAAGGGGAGAGGCTGGGGCCCGTGGCCTGCAGACGCGGTGGCTGCAGAGGCCGGGAAGAAGGTCCTGGAAGGAGAATGAGGCTGTGTCAGTGGTCGGTGGAATTTTGACTCTTCATGTAACTGTGGATTTCTTTAACACATGTATTCATGTGGCATAATACAATTACAGAAATTCAAGTGATGGGAGCCAAGTACTTCAAATCTCTTCAAGAGTGGCTTCCTGAGCCCGGTGACAGCCTCAGCTGGAAGGTGGGGTGCAGGAGAAGGCGCACACGCACGCGAGGGCCGAGGCAGCGGCTGCGCGAATGCAGCAGGGGAGGCCAGCCAGAGGCCCCTCGGCCAGACCCGGCCCAGGCCGACGGCGGTGCCCTGACATGGGGACCATGACCTAGACAGGGGTCAGGGGGCCGGAAAGCGGAAACTTGAAAGGAAGAAGTGAGATCGGCACTTAGAGAAAATGGTTTTGAATCATCAAAAAATCGCAAACAACACGTGCTGACGAGCACGTGGAGAAAAGGGACACGTGTGCTCTGTTGGCGGGACTACAGACTGGTGTGGCCTCTGTGGGAAACGGTACAGAGCTTCCTCAAAAAATTAAAAATAAAACTGCCTCATGACCGAGCGATTCCACTTCTGGGTATGTATCCGAGAAAATCCAAAACACTAATTTGAAAAAATGTATGGGTCCTTATGGTCACTGCAGCATCGTTCACAATAGCTGAGATATGGAAGCAACCTAAGTCCCCCCATCAGCAGACAACTGGGTAAAGAAGAGGTGGTTCATATACACAATGGAATATTACTCGGCCATAAAAAGAATGAAATCCTACCATTTGCAACAACGTGGATGGGCCTAGAGGGTGTAGTGCTGAGTGAAATAAGTCAGACAGAGAAAGACAAATACCATGTGATTTCACTTATATGTGGAATCTGAAAAAACAAGACAAATGAATAAAACAAAACAGAAATTGACCCCTAGGTACGGAGAACAAGCTGATAGTTGCCAAAGAGAGAGGGGTGGGGGGATGGGTAAAAAGAGGAAAAAAGAAAAAGCAGAGTGTAAAAAAAAATGTTTTTGAGAAATTTGACTGTAAAGAGAATCAGGATAATGGACCAGTAGCTGGAGGGGTCTTCTCGCTCCTTATGAGGGAAGATGCTAAAGCACATGGTTTGGTGGCGGGGGTGGGGGGGGCAGGGGATGACCAAGTACAATGAAAGAGCAATAGTGCATGACAGAAAACGGACGGTGGAAGGAGAGAAGTCCTAGTTCAGGGGTCCCCAACCCACGGGCGTGGACTGGTACCATCTGTGGCCTGTCAGGAACCGGGCCACACAGCAGGAGGTGAGTGGCGGACGAGCGAGCGAAGCTTCACCTGTGTTTGCAGCCGCCCCCAGCGCCAGCATCACCGCCTCAGCTCCGCCTCAGGCCATCAGCCGTTAGATGTTCATGGGAGCACCGGTCCCTGGTACCACAGAGGTCGGGAACCGCTGACCTAGACAACGTGACAGGGAACAGGACGAGGAAGTCCTGTGAGAGAGCCGATCTGTTTTAGGAGACAGGATTGTAGACGGGATTGTAGATTTGGGAGTGGGACTGTGAAGGAGGTCTGCTATGATAGTGTAATATTTTTTATGACATTTATGATAAGTGTGAGTGAATACTCAACTGGAAGATGAAGCTAGAAACACAGGCAGATGTCACGTTACACATGGCTCCATGTTCCATGCCAAAGATGGTTCTAGAATGACTCTCCAGAGAATTAGGCTGAGTGAAAAAAGTGAATCCCGACAGGTTGCACACTGTGTCTCCATTTATATAACATTCTGCTTGTTTTGTTTCTTCTAAAGTCTAACCATGGTGAAGGGACAAAAGAAAAAGGAGAGGATAGAAGAAGAAAGTTGTGGGGGACACTCGATCACAGAGGGCAGGGGAGGGAAAGGCAGGAAGAACGCACTGGACCCTGGCAAAGGCTGCAGAACGCACTTCCGCAATGACAGCATCATAGAAATGGAGAACAGACGGTGGTTTGCAGTGCAGGAAGAGGGGACGGGAGGGACAGGTGCTCACAGTGTGACAGGGCGCAGGGCAGGCCCTCGTGGGACGGAACTTGACCGTGCCAGCGCCGACACCCCGGTCGCAAGACGCAGCCGCTGGGCGGGGAACAGTCCGAAGGGCACAGCATCTCTGTGCTGCTACTTTCGACTGTGTGTGAATCTATAATCACCACAAAGGAAAAAGTGTAATGTTTAAGAAGGCTACATACTGTACGATTCTGTTTCATGATATTCTGGAAAAGGCAAAATTAAAAGAACAGAAAACAGACCAGTGATCGCCGGGGGCTGGAGGGCGGGGAGGGCAGGCGGGGCTGTGTGATGTGAAGCGAAGCCTCCGTGTCTGACCGTGTGGCGGTAGGTGCCACGTGTGCTTTTGTCAGTGCACACAGAACTGTGCCTAAAAGAGTTGGTTTTATTAAATGTAGATATTTTCAAAGTGAATCAAAACAAAAAGCAACGACGATCAAGGAGAGAAGGGGCATGGCCAGATCGCATTTCAGGAAGATCCCTGGCTGCGTGGCGAGGGTGGAGCGGGGCGAAGGCCCGGGGACGGCTGGGAGGGTGCTGGGCTCACCCCACTCAGGACAAGCGGATCTGAAGTAGGAGTTAGGTAGAGCTGGGGTCGGGAAGGGGGCATGGCTCCCTCAGTCCTAGGACTGACTGCTCTAGGGCAGTCCTGGAAAGAGGGACGTGGTTCTTTCTCAGGAAATTAATTTTATTTTTCCAGGGGGTGTGTGTCCCCTCTCGTCCAGCCAACAAGCATGCAAAATGGCAACTCACACAAGCATGCTGGGTCAGACAAAGCCACACACTGGCCGAGGCTGCTTTTCTGAGATGCCGAAAGATGGTGACCCAGAATTGGAATTTTATAATTTTAATTCCAATACAAGGATATTAAACACCAGTTAAAAATAACTTTTTCATTAAAATCTTCGATTACAAATAAACTGGAAATGGGCGACAAATGACGGAAAGAAACGGATGATGGGAGGGGCTGAGCCGCCCAGTGAGCGCAGGGCACCTCCCACGCCCCCTTCTTTGCAGAATTCAGCTTGGAACGTCCCTTCTGCTTGGGAAATGGGGCCTAAGAGTGGGGGACCCTCTCTGCTGTCCCACAGCCAGGCCGGGGCGCCACCGCGATGGCCCGAGCGCCTTCCTCAAAGGCAGAGGTTCCCCCGCAGCGGCCGCCTCCCCTTCCAAACGCAAGCGCAGAGCCCCCCCAACCGCCGCCAGAAGCCAGCGCTCCGCCAACACTTTGAAGCCCAGATGGCCACTCGGCTCTCACGAAACGGCGTAGGGTGAAGAGGCACTCGCCACTGATGTGCGTGAAGAGTCAGCGTCCCCAGACCCCAGACAGCCTACCGGGTAGCGCGGGACCCCGGCACGGCCGATGGAGGCAGGAGCAGGCGCAGGCGCGTGCGCACAGCGTCGCCCCGCCCACCAGCGCGCGGCCCCGCCCCCTGCCGCACGCGGCCCCGCCCTCCGGCCTGCGGCCGCTTAACGGCTGCTGCAGAACAAACGCGGACTGACCACTATTCTCACCTCTTTTGGTTAAAGCAAAAATCTTGTTCTGACTTGTTAGTGCAAACAGGTGTTAACGGCGGTCTTTCCTAAAAGCTAAGAGGAGTGAGGTGAACTTTTGACAAGCAGGAATCACCTGTGTCCCCAGGCGCATAATCTTTCCTATACCCAGTGGTCTGAGACTACCTTTGACCTTCGGGGGCCGTCAGAGGCATCTCAGCAGGACCAGACGGAGACCGCGGGGCTGTCCGTGTAGACGCAGGGTGCCAGCACCTGTGCAGGACCAGCCTGTGCGGTGGATTTGGGACAGAGAACACCCCAAGAAGCAAGGAGGGGGGACAAAGTGTGGAGAGAGGGGTCTTGGCCACAGGTCCGGTCACACCCAAATATGCCGCAGCCACTTTCCTTCAGCTCTTCACTTTCATAGGCTGAAAACATCTATGTTTATTTTTTTTACTTTAAAATGAGTACAGATGAGCTAAAACAAAGTTAAAAAACATCCCATCAATATTAGCCACTTTCAATATTTTGATGTATTTTTTCTAGTCTATTTTCTGTGATGTTTGCCTATACATAATTTTAGTTACAAAAATTGATCAGACCAAACACTGTTTTTAACTAAATTTTAAAATTTAACAGATTACGAGGCACCAATCGGAAAAGCAGTTCCATTTTTAGCACAGATCTGTGAGTTTGAGTTAGTAAAGCCTGAAAAACTACAGACCTGACTTCACCTGTTTTGCATATTCTGAAATGATTCTAAATCTAAATTATACTCCACATCGAAAAAATACATGAAAAAATGATGGAATATTTGTAACTTTATAAGACATCTCATATAAATCAGTTCCCAAATCAGAAATCAATGAGCTCAGTTTCAGCGTCTGAATATATAATCATACCATGTTGAGTCATTTACAAAATTTTGCACATATCGAATTTCCACTGCAAAATGGAGGCAGAAGGTAAGAGGAGCCCGTCAGTCCCAAATCTCAAGGCCGTCTGTAGCAAAGTGACTACAAAGGACCTTAGGGAGTGGCCAGGGGCTGGAGGTCAGCTTTTAGAGGCCAGCAGGGCGGCACGCGGGTGAGGGGGACCCAGCAGGAGGGGCTGGTCAGCCGAAGCCCCGCATCGCAACCTTCGGGGCAGCTGGCCCCCTCGGCTTGGTTTACAGAGCGAAGCCCACCGGAGCGGGAGCAGGTGCCGACTCAGTGGTTCCTCAAACTCCCCAGCACCAAGAATTGTCTTTCTCTTTTCCACCTCACCGCCATTGACCACCCTGTGTTGGGAAGGTTTTTCCTATAAAACCGCATTAATGATGAATTCTTCAAGAATCAAAGACATCATAGCTGCCAGCCAAAGTTTTATTCAAGCAACCACTGAATTACTTTAATTACATATTTATTAAGCAGCAATGGTAGATGGGGTCTAGAGCCAGGGGTCCCTGCCCTCTAGAACAGTCAGAGCTGATGTGAGGGTCACTGTCTGCAGAGCATGTGCGCAGGAGATGGGAGGCCAGCGGGCCGGGCGGTGGACGGCGGAGGAGGAAGTGGGGCTTTGAGATGCTTTCCCAAGGCGCCTGAGCCAGATTGCAGGATGCATCGGAGTTTCCGAGTTTCC
>NW_006438073.1:10879245-10906815 GCF_000325575.1 Pteropus alecto
GGTGGGGTGGGGGCCGGTGAGGCCCCTCCAAGAGTGGGGACAGCACCTGAGGCACTGCGGACACACTGCGTCGGGCCTGGGCCATGTGCTTACTCACGTTGGCTTGTTCACTCACGGTGAGGGCGTGCTCATGTCACCTTGTGTCACAGGTGAGGGTGCTGTGGTTTCACATGAGGCCACAGGGTTGGTAAGTGACAGGTTGGCCCCCCGAGCCCACGACCCCAACTCTGCGAGTTCCCTTGGGCAATGAGCACAGCTTGGTGCCGCCAGCAGTGCGCGAAGAGGAGGCAGGTGCCCAGGACCGCGGGGCCCAGGTGGAGCTTGGCACATCCACACGGCTCACTTGCACACCCTGGCTACGGCGTGAGGGGTGACCAGCAAGCCTGAGGGCCACGGCCCAGGCGACCAGCGCGGCCATCCTGCAGACATGGGAAAGTCTCCTGGGTTCCTGGGTCTTGTTTATGTTAACGCCTAATTCTCCCTAGATTTCCCCAAACACTGCCCGGGCCCCACTCCAGCCCGATACCCTGTCCACGTGCAGGAGCTCCTCCCGCCAGCCTCGCCCCCTGGCCTTGGCCTGGTCTTGCTTAGTTCCACCTCCTGGCCGTCCCTTGTCACGGCTGCGTGGCCGTGACCCAGCCAGGCCATTTGCCACACCGGAGTGGGCCCTTCTCCTGCAAAAGTTTACGTAGGAACACAGTCATGGAGGAAAGCGGGGAAAACAGCTCTTCCACTCCCAGACAGTTCTCTGAGATGGACTCTCCTCGGAAAGCAACATAGTTTCTTCCCAGAAACTGTTACAACTTGGACGACATCGAAGTCCCCTACAATGTACCGGCTGAAGGTGACAGTGACAATAAAGCGACATGCTGATGTGGATGGACCTTCCCATGGCACATTCACAAGTTGATGTGACTTGTCACATTCTAAACAATCCCAGGTCAGAGGAAGGGGAACACCTTGAAACTTAAAGATAGTTCAAGTTTTAGGACAGCGAGAAAGAACAATATGCCTCGAGAATAATAGAATTCATGCTCCCAGCGGTGGCGCAGACACAAAATAGAGACAGGTTAACAAAGGCCTTCCGCAGAGTGAGGATGACAGCCTCGCGGTGGCTCTGAGGTGAAGCTCAGGTCGGCCAGGCTATCTTGAGGCCAGACTCCCAGAGGACACTGCTCTGCCCCACACGCCATTCCCTGGCACCAGCGTCCAGGAGAAGCTGCACCTGTGCAGCCCGGTCTGACTCAGGCAGCTTTTCCAGGGGCCTCTCCTTGGAAGGCTCTTAGGCACCTGGGCCCCGTGGGCAGGAGGCGTCAACCCTATGAATGGCTCAACTCAAAGTTTCTAACAGGGAACCGAGACACCTGAGCCACCCAGAAGACATACAAGCCACACAGACCCTGCTGCCCTTTGTGCCCAGGCAGAGCCATCTGTGAGAGCTGGGACATACAGTGGCATTCGTAAGACACTTTAGCTGGTGTGACGCATGATGGCAGCTTTCTAAGCGAACCTTAAAGCCTAGCTACCTGTAAAGGCAAACTCTACCTCTCATCCATCGAAGTGCTGAAAGGCTGCCTTTCTCAGGTGAGGGATTGTGGTTGCATGATCTAGAAAAGCCGCCCAAATAACTGGAGTCATACTTAGCACTAGAAGGTCCACATGCCAGGACATTCTAGATGAGATGGTGACAACTAGTCTTCAAACACAAGCCTAGGTTAAAACAATGCATACCTGAAGTGGAGAGAATTTACAGAAATTCCCTAGAAGCCTTAAAAGGTAAGACCTTTATAGAAAATTCTACACACAAATTTATATAATGAAAAATAGAACCCCCTTATCAACAAAACATCTTTTGAAACAAATAATTATACCTGGCTTATGTAATTATGACAGTTAATTGTAAGCCAAGTTGACTAGATCACACAGGGCCCAGTCAGTTGGCTGAATGTTATTTCCGGGTGTCTGTGAGGGTTTCTAGGTGAAACTCACGTGACTCGGCTGCCCTACCCAACAAGAGTGGGGCCAAACCTGGTACGCGGGGGCCAGCTGGGACCCAAGTGGAGGGGAATCTGAGCTGGGCCAGCGGCCCTCCCACCTGTCATCCTGATTGTCGGGCCCTCACAGTTGAAGTGGACTACACCGGCGCCTCCGCAGCCTTAGGCCTGCAGAGGGCAGATCACGGCGCGACTCAGCCTAGTCACATGAGCCAATCCCTCGTAATAAATCTGTCTCTACAAACTCTACTGGCTCTGTTTCTCTAGAGAACCCAAGAATTAATAAAGACGAGAAACGTGTGTTTTGAATGGGACAGTATAGTTTTCACTTGTGACAGTAAGAAAAATACAGGTACGATCTTGCCGTTGTGTCCCTAGTGCCCGTGACAGTATGTATCTACGAGGGGTTTAAGAACCGTGATTAAATTCTTCACAAGGGTCAAAAAGTAAAGCCTCACTGTCGTTAGGCCACAAGGAAAATCGTAGCCCGGGCTGTGCTGCACAAACATATTCGACGTCAAGAAAACTGTTCCAACATCACATACGATGGACTGAAATGTATTTCACAGTTCTGAAACAAACACTGCTTTAGCTCTACCAAAACTCAGGTCTCGATGTTAACATTCCTAAAGTGTTTGGAAAAATCATCCTGATTTCTGGCTAAAGCCCACTAAAAGGGCTATTTGCTTTCATATTTTTCTTCAATTCTGGTTGATTTGAAGATGTTTCCAAAACGGCCAGTCCATACTGCTTTCAGGATCCCACGAATGAGAAACCTTAAGATATTCTACTTACATCCATTAATGTCTTAATAAAACCAAGATGATTTAAAGGTAAAACCAGGCAGTGTAAAGGTACCCACCCTTCCAGCAAGCTGAGTGGGCTGAATAAACCCCAAAGCATCCCCTTTAGAGGACAAGCTGACCATCATAAGATGATGGCACTGATCAAAAAGTCAACTTGTCCAGCTAAATTTCTTGCTCATAAATCAAAGGAAAAACTGACATGACCTGTTTATTTTTTTCATCCTTAAAATATAAAAATAGTTCTGGAAAACAGAAAAGTATGGGAAGAATGAAAAAAAATGAAAAGAAAAAGAAATTCCACTTCCCAGATCTGTCCTGCTGAGAGGACACAAGTTCTAAGAAAACAAGTATTTCAGGATTTATTTTTAATAAGACGCATCTGTTCGACAGCACACAGGTCAGTCCTTCCTGAGGGGAATGGTCTCTTCCCTGATGCCCTCCTTGGTCACAATGCAGACCTTGAGCGCATCCCCGGTGTACACATCCCGCTCGGCAGCAGAGATGAAGACGTCCTTCACAAGCCGCATGGCTCTGTCCAAAGACAGCGGGATGTGCTCTACGTTCTGCATGTTCTTAAAGCCGACCTGGTGGGACAGGAGACATGGGTGAGGAGCCCGGACAGCACGTGGAGGTCCAGGTCCCCTGTGCCCTGACACGTCTGGGAATTCAGAACGAATACATCACACAACTTTAAAACACCCCTCAACAACCATTCACGAGACAGCGCAGGACCTGGACAGGTGAAGCGACGTAAGGGGGAGCCGTGAGGAGAATGTGCTGAACTGGGAAGGAAAGGCCGGCAGAGGCCCAGGCAGCCATGGCCAAACCCACGGGAGGGAGGAGGCTTCAGCAAGAAGGGCAGCAGCCTGGGGGTGCGCTGGAGGACAGCCCGGAGGGACAGGGTGGTGACATTCCAGACGCAGCACTTCGTGAGGAGTGACGGGGGATGAGGTGCACGAGCAACTGTGTGTAACATGCTTCAAAGAAGCAAAGAGGAGCAATGAGGGGAGCAAACTGGGAGGCAGAAGGGATGTCAGGACAGAAAGTCCGTCATCCAGGCCAGCTGCCACGCAGGTCTGAATTCGGCCAGCAGAAATGGAAAAGATGACAAATGAAAACGCACTTGGAAGTTAGAATACGAAATTAGGTGACAGAGAAACAGTGCGTATGGGCGGAAGGTGTTTTCATGATCCTCGGGTGGAGATGGCAAGAGGACTGACCGCTGCCAGCACTGGGGACTTCGAAGTCGGAGGTGCAGGAGGGAGCCAAAGTCACAGCAGGAGACAGGCCGGCGGGGGCCCCATACAGACCCGCCACGATTTACCAGAGAGCCCTCCGTCCCTGTTCTCATGAGCCAGCGAGGAGAGCTCAGGCAGGGGAGGGGTGTCACCACGGCCCGCAGTGTCCTTACCTGGTTGTCGAGCAGGGGCTGCAGCATGGCGCTTGCAGAGCCCCCGGCCTTGAAGGAGTCTCTCTGGTAGGACCCCACCGGGTCAAAGCTGTACACGGCTCCCTTCCCTTAAAGAGGAAACAGTCTCCGTGAGGGTGCATCCCGACCACCACCCAGAACCGCGGCAAACATGACCCTGGTCAAAGCGAGATACACAGCGGACTGCCCACGCAGCTAAGATTTCAGCTAAACTTCGGGAAGCAGCACATCCACCGACGGGTGGCGACACTCAGCAGGCAATGTGCCCCTCTGCTCCCCTCAGAGACCTGCCCGCCCACTCTCGTCTCCACCACAGTGTCTGCCACCAGATTTCACTCTCTCCATGCTAATGTCACCAATCACCACCCGGGAATGTGGTTTCACGGGCACAGTGGTTAATGGTCCCGCCCTAAGTTCTGTACCGAACTCCAACTGAAACAATCCTGGTAAATGAACGCGTGCTCTGCTGGTGCAGACCCGAGACCCCCAGGTGCTACACATGAGCTGTCACGGGGGAAACGTACCGCGCACCTTTAAACTGGTAGTAAGCGCACTCTAGAGCATCGGCGCCATAGAAAACCGATTTAATAAAGGAGAAATTCCAGAAAAACACAAACACGATGCACAAGGTTAGTTTTGCCTAAAACATAACCACCTGCTTTGTACCACCCGGGTTAAGCAGCGTGACTTTTTTTTATAAGCAAATGAGGGTCTGAGCCCCACCCCCCCATCCTAGCACGAGGGTTAGGGAACTGGGAGCGGACGGTCGGGGCTCCTGGTCTCTGCTAAGGCACCGCCCTCATGCCTTTTCTGAAGAGCAACCTGGTGGCAGCACCCGCCAACGTACAAGTGCACACCCGAGGCCCCAGCAAGAATGTCACTCGTAGCACAGGGTGGACCTCGCTTCACTGCGCTTCGCAGCTGCTGCGTTTTTTCACAACTGGAAGGCAAGACCCTCCGCCAGCAAAGATTGTGACTTGTTTTTCTGCGATACTCGCTTTACTGAGGTGGTATGGGAGCAAAACCGCAGTTTCTCTGAGGTCCGCCCGTATAAACACGCAAAGCAGCGTGGACAAGATCACATCTGTATCTCTTCAAAGAGCAAACACCTTTAGGGAACCTCAAATCCACACACCGAAAATGGTATGTCTACACAGTGATGTACAGCCTAGGAGGGAGCCAGGACTGGGGACCTGTCCACAGGACAATGTGAAACGAAGAGCTCTGTGATATGAATGATACACTCCTGTTATTGTTTGAAAGCATAAAAAAATAGTATACACATCTGTGTAAGCACCAAAAAAGTATGGACAGATAAACAGCAAACTAGTTCATTATTTTTGTGGGACTGGGCGCAGGAAAAGAATCACTTTGCATGTTAAGTGTGTCACAAAATACACCTCACTGTGATTTTTTAAAAGGGCTTTTAAAAGCGGCTGTGTCCTGCGTATGAGAAGTCATGGACCATCTCCGACATATGACTTAAAGTGACGTAACTCATTTTCACAGCATGCTGTACCCGAACTGGAGCTCGCCAGTGATCATCCCAGAGACGATAGGGACAATCTTCTTGCCACCCAAAGACAAATGCCACCATTAGTCATGTTTTTTTTTTTTCCCATTGCGGAATTATGCAGACAGAATTCTCTGCTGAGAAGGCCGCCGCTGTGGTCACCCAGCGAACCTGGGGAACCGTTGTTGCCGGAGGCAAGCTTGGGACAAGAGATGAGATCACGGTGGGCAGCACCCTAATTTCAGCACACAAAGAAAGGATAGCAGTATTAAGCCCCAAGAACAGTGTGTCCCTCGTGATGCTGACAGGCCACAACCAAAATGAGGCCCGAAAGCTTTACTGCAGCGTAAATCTCAGAAAAACACACACAAGTGATTTGAGGAAAGAAGCAGTGGACCATCCCCAAGACCAGAGCTCCAAAGGTCCCCTTGGAGAGCAAAGGGGGCTGCACCGTCAGCACAGAACGGCGCGAATCTCGACTGTGGATATAAATTGCTTTCCCCGGTTCAAATAATGCCCCCCCACCCAAACCATAACAATTTCAATGTAAAAAATGAAATAAAATCAGGTTAAGTCCTGGAGACAAATACAGGTGAGCTTTAAACAGGGGAGGCCTTTCTCACAGAGCAGGACACTCAAGGCCATAAGAGACTGACAGATTTGACTATGTAATTCAAACTTCTGTGTAGCTAGACACCCCACAATGTACGAGACGAAGAACATTCCCGGCAGGCATCGACCACACACAGTGCAGAGGTTGGCACAGCTGGATGGTGTTCCTCCAAATCAGTAAGAAAAAGGCTAAGCTGCAAATAAAGCAATGAGCAAAGGTAACACGTAGGTCAGTCTCCAAAGAAGAAAAGGTCAACAAGCACGAAAAGATGCCCAACTCCAACAAACACAACACATACATAAAAAAGATAAAATACTTCTGGGGCAAAGACCTCTGAAACGCATAAGTGCGGACGCTGGTAGAGCTGTGCCCCAGGGACTCGTGGCCCTGCTGCTGGGGTGAGAGGTGCCAGTACAGCCTTCCCAAGGGCCGGCCAGCAACAGCATCGAAACGCAAGGTATGGAGTCTCTGACTCAGCAACTCAAATGCTAGGAGTTTTTTCCAGGGCGATCAGCATGATTCAAGAAATGAACAAAATTGTACGTATAAGGGCATTTACCATATTGTTTATAGTAAGGAACCTCGAAACAACCTAAATGCCTTTAAAGGACTGGGGTGCAACTGCACCCTAGATGTGTCAGGCATGGAAGTATGAGGCATTTTTTATTCACTAGCATAGAACTATTTCTGTGACAATATAGCCAACATATAGTGACAGGAAAATGACACACTACGTCCTATCCATGCCGTGCACAAGCTGGCATAAATACCAAGGTATTGCAAAGGAGCGGGTTTCCGAGCGGTCAGCCTAACAGCAATTTTCTCGAGGAACAGAGTTTGAGATGATGACCACTTTCATCTTTGTGTCTTCTAGAACTATTTGAAACTTCGACAAGCATTACTGTTTTCACTACAGGAAAACTGAAGCCATAATTAATTTGGGGGAAAATTTTTTAAGACAACGTGATAGTACTGGAGAGTTAAAGGCACCGAGGTCAGAGCAGAAGCAGCTGCTGACCACCCAGTGTCCTGACGGTATCCCTAGGGTGAACTGCTCTCCAAGTACCCGCCTCCACCCAGGAAAACAGGGAACAGAAGTCTCTTCAAGACATCAGCAGAGGCCCTGGACTTGGGGTGGACACGGTAAAGGGCAGGAACGAAAACGGAAGCATTAAATGGAAAGCTGACGTGCCATGCCAATGCAGACCTTTTTCAGTCAGACCTGGGAGTCTCGCTCTCAATATGAACGGACAGCTAAAAAATCAACAGAAATTTGAAGGAACCCTCCAACGTGGAAGACAGGCCGAAATCAGCCAAAATGGAAAAAGCAATCTGACGAAGCACGGAGCGCAAGAAAACGTCAAAGGAAGGACAAAAGATCTAACGAGGATAGGACGACACCGAATAGACGAAGGCTGGCTGTGGAGAAGGTGGAGGAAGAGGACGTGATAAATGAGAAAGGACCCCAAGACAAGGAACTTCGGAACACCAGGGTTCAAAAAAGATCCTGAAAGCAAGGTCTCAAAAAGGCTGACCTGACCTCTTTCTCCAGAAATCTGCAGGGAGATGCACGTCGCCAGCGCGAGGGAGCGGACCAAGAACACGGAGACCACTGAGGGAGCTGACGACGGCGCGGGGCAGGAATAGTTCTATGCAGAGGACCTTTCCCACACATGAGCCGCGCTAACGAATAGACATTAATTTAAAGAGCAATCGAAGCAAACCACGAAAGGTTGGAAAAAGACGGTCAGAAATGCCCAAGACCGCCACCAACACGAAGAACACTGTCACAGGAAATCGAAGAACAGAGCTTGAAGTCAAACAGATCGAAACTCAAAGCCCAGCCCCGCCGGCCAGCAGACGCGCGCTTTCCCAAATCAGCCTCCCTGACTCTCAAACTCAAAGGGCCTGGTCCGGCCTGCTGCAACGCAATGGCAGCTGTTACTAATGTTGCTAAAACTGACTTGACTTATCTGACATTCAAGTCAGCCATGATTTAAGTCAGGAAGCACCAGAAGCGCCGTGCTGGGGTAGGAAAGCTAATCTGTGGCTAGAAGCTAATACCTATTAACCATTTCTGTGCCTTACATTTTCTTAGTTTTCAAGTAAGGTTAAAAGTCTTGAAAGAAATGGTGTCAACCTAATTTGTCTACATCTACACCATGGGAGGTGAAAGATCGGAACGCTCCCAGAAGCCATACATGGGGGTAGCAGCTGAGAGAGAAGGACAGCAAAGAAAAAGCCCGTGGGACAGAAAAGGGTGCAAAAACCAAAGAAGGAGCTGAGAGGAGCCTGACTTCCCACCCAGAAGGTTCCCTCTCAGTAGACAGGCTTACTTCAGTGACAGCGCCCTCACCCAGACCCTTCCGTAACTTCTTTTCACAAAGGACTATCTCTACATGGTGGCACAGAGCTGTCCTGGGAGACCGGTTTTAGGAAGCAACCAGAAGTCAACACGAATCAGATGTGAAGAGCATCGGTGCCCCAGTAACACAAAAACAGGACAGAGATGTCAAGTAACAAGACGGATTTCCTTAGTGGTCTAACTCTGACAGGAAATCAAAGAGGTTTCAAAAATGCTCAGAAAACACCAGTAGAAATGCATGCATGTCTTCTAAGACATCACTTTTTAAAAACTTTTTGACGTCATATTTGTTAAAAAACTGTTCTTACTTAGGTAAAGCTTCTCCAGGCCAGATTTTTGTAATTTTAAAATGCTAATTACCTACTACTGAACTCACGACCCTGAGAACACCGTAATAACCGACGGCCCGCCGTTCACTGGTAGGCCTTTCACACGCCACGTGCTGCGTGTCTTTGGATCATCGCTGATCTCCTTTTTAGCTTCAGTCTGTTCATTGATTTAATTATCAGAAAATGCAACTGTTGGGCGAGATGGACTTTATGGCTCTTTTCGACTCTAAGTGGAAACACACGCATCTAAGAAGTGCCACCACCTTTGCTTCCCAGAAAGGAGGGACCTACCTTCCTCGTCAAGCCCCCCGATGATGTTGTACACGTAGTACGGGAAGAAGCGCCGAGAGTAGAGGATGGTGGACAGCATCGCGGCAATGGCGCCGGTTGTCATGGCCTTGTTATTGGAGTGCTTGTACATCTGCAGTCGTAACAGAAATGACAGGCATGGAGAGGCAGAACACGTTACGGACTAGAACAACGAAGAGCAAAGTGAAAACAGACGCACGCCTCGGTGGAAGAGGAGAGGAGACCTGTCTCTTTCATGATCAGAGCCCACAATGTAACTAAGATAAAGTAACATCTGATCATATCCTATCGTTGGGAAGGCTACAGACGTTTCTAAGGGAAAGAACGCTAAGTCTGTGCTCGTGTGTAGAAACTTTCCCACGTCATCCTGTAGACTGCAGAACAAACGCACACAAACGGGCGTACGAGGGGACCTACGGAAGAGGTTTCAGCCCGGCTCTCCGCTCTGCACCTAGACCAGGGTCAGCAAACTGTAGCCTATGGGCCAAACCCAGCCACCATCTGTTTCTGTAAATGAAGTCTTGTTGGAATATAGTCTCTTTTATTCATTGCATATTGTCCACATCTTGCTTTTGCCTTTCAACAGCAGAGTCAAGTAGCTGTCACAGACTAAACGGCCGATAAAAGCTGAAAATATTTACTATTTGAGTCATTTATACAGATAAGGTTTGCCGGCCCCGACCAGTCCCGGGTGGTAAGTCCCTCCCTCTGCAGAGCACGTGAACAGAGACACAGGGCAGCAATCTTACTCTGGGCGACCCTAGGGCAGGGCAGTGGCTTTGCTCTCTAGAGCATCTGCAGTGGAAAACATAGCAGCAACCCAGGAATTTACAGTGATTTCCAATCCTTGATTTATGCCACCACTGGGAACCCTAACTCATTCTACAAAAATTGCAAACAGAATGAATTTGAGTTCATCAATTTGTCAGCCATATGGCAAATATCTCTAAAGAGAAACCTAAATACTGCAAAATCATAGTGATATTAAAATTACCGAAGAAGAAAAATGAGCTACGAGTATGGATAAATTGGTGTCCAGAATTTTTTTTAAGGCGAAAGTTATAAAAAAAATTCATTTCATTTCAAAACTAAGCACCATTTATTCACCTCACCATTCATTTATCAAAGAGAAATTTCCAGAAGAGTTGTGCTTTAAGTTGAAATCATTGTTCTGTGTTTCATTTTAACAACAGTTCTCCATATCATGTTTGTTTTTGTCCTCCAAGTTCCATTTATAAAATATGCATGAGAAGTCATATACATGTCAACAAATGTAAGTTCCTGTACCTTTCAAGGTAAGTAAAAGTTTTAAACAAGTATCAACAACTGATAAATACTGAATGAAATTATTTCTACACATGCAGAAAGCACGTGTCAGCTGAATAAATGCATGCCGCACTCCAGCGACTGAGACATCGCCCGTCATCACTGAGTGACAATCTCAGGTAGGCCAAACAGAGCTGCTCACTCCTGCTAACATTCCATGTGCCACATGGCTTTACTACTTAAAAGTGATGACAGATAGCCTACAAAATTAAGTTAGAAAATGAAGGATATACAGTATTTTTGATACTGTAAATATCATCGACAGATATGAAAATTGCACTAGGCTACATTTTTTTGAGAAACAAATCTACATTTCTGAGTACTGACAAAGGCCGACTGCAAACTAGGATGAGTGTGTATTTACTGGTTATTGTCAACAGATAAAATCCTTTCTAATCCAGTCCAAATCACTCCTACCCTATCCTCCTTGAAACTACTGGAAGCAGATACGCTTAACAAAACCCAGACCCTGCTTTTATCCAGACTCAGTATCCCTTTGTTCTTCATGCCTCCCCATCTTGAACAGTGTCAGACCCTTAAGAAGTGTAAAACAGGTTAGTCTGTCTTATTCTCTCACTTCTTCCTAAAAGTTCCCCTTTCCTCTCTCCTCCCCACATCAATCCCATTGTCTTCTTCCTCAGCTGGCTACAACTAAGGCCTGTGATGCTGTTTGGCCAACACGCTTTAGGGTGTGCTTGGCTAACTCCTGACTTCCGCTCCTGTTCCCGTGTACGCGTCCTTTCCACCAAGAGTGCAGTGCGTCCAGTGGAAAGCATGCCAGCTGATGGCATTCCAAACTATGCTCCTGTCTCAAAAGCTGGCCTTCTCCACAGGAAGTGATTAGTTCTGCTTTTAGGGAAGAGTTTCTTCAAAAGAACCCCTCCCCGGCCACCTTGAAAAGCATAGAGAACCTTTTCCAGTGCAGAGAGATGACACGTGGGAGGGGCTGCAGTTTTACACTAGGCTACTCTAATGACGCTGCACTCACAGTACCGTTTCATTTCTCGGCTAGGTTAGTTCCATAGCTATTCTGAGCAGGAGTCACGCTGTATGCTTAAAAGAATCTAATGAATTGTTATTAATGTTCAATAGTGTAAACACGTAAAAGGCACCTACCTTTAGTCTTGCTTCAATAATCTTTGTCAGGGTAAGACAATCTCCATGAAAACCACTGCATCCAATGACTGTTTTGTCTGTCCTATAAAAAGTTAGTTAGATAATAAGGCAAAGTGTGTCTTGGGCAACTTTGAAAAATGAAACTATAAAATTATGACTAAAGAAAACATGCATGAATTTTTTATAACCTTGGGTCGAGGGTAGCTGATACAACCCAATGTCCACTCAGAAAAGTTTCATAAATTTGACTACATAAAAATTAAATTTCTGTAGATAAAAATACAGATGATGCTTAAAAAAAAAAAAAAACTAAGAAAATATATTTGTAGTACATATGACCAAAAGCCTAATTTGAATTTTCTTTGTCTACAAAGGGCTCCTGGGAATATGAGAAACATTAACAGCGCAATGGATCACGGGTGTAACAGGGGCATGGTGACTGTAGTTCATGACACTGGATTGCATATTCAAAAGTTGCTAAGAGAGCAGATCTTAAAAATTCTCAAGAAAAAATTTTTTTGTAACTATGCAATGGTGACAGGTATTAACTAGATATACTGTGGTGATTATTTTGCAATATATACAAATATGGAATCATATTGTGTACCTGAAACTAATGTTATATGTTAATTATACCTCAATAAAAAAAAAAACCTGACAATGGAAGGATAAGTAAAACATAAGAACATCATATAAAAAGAGACACAAGTTACCACAAACATATGAAAAGAGCCTCTACGTCACTCAGAAATCCAAATCTAAACAAGAGACAATTTCAGCCAATTATGCAGGCTAACGATGCCTAATGCTGGTGAGCTTGTAGAAGGTAGGTACTCTCAGACCCTGGGAGAGAGTATACTTTGATCTAACTTTTTAGAAGGACCATTTGGTGGTATTTAGTATGTTAATGCACATCACTTTCACTCAATAATTCAATGGCTAAAATCCATCCTGTGAATACAGTCACATAAGTTTGCAAAGATATGCTCTAGGCATAAGGATACTTATATAAGTATACATGTTATTTTAATGGCTCTCCAAAACAAAATAAATAAAAACCCTAAATGTCCACCAGATTAAATTTTGGTACCTCTATACAAGATAAATGATGTCTCAAAAATTTGTTCCTAAATCTATGTATCAATCTATAAAGAAAGTTAAGCCAATCTTGTCAAAAAGTAAATGTAGAGTCTCAAGCAGGTGGGAAAGAGGCAGGCTTGGCTCCAGGTTGGCCCCAAAGGGCATGGAATTAGGGGAATATAAGCAGCTGCAACTGTACGTGCAATCTAGAGGTAAAGATAGGTGATAGGGACACAGGAAGTTGTTAATGCTGTATTTGCCTCTACACTTAAAGCATGTCATAAAAAGAAAAAAAAGAATAGGTATTCACTTCAGCAATGTACACGCTCAAGTAAAACATTACAAGGATGAGCCGGACTCTACACAAGATGGTATCAATAAAGTTATGTTTTAAGATTTTATTTACAACAATAACTACTTTCAAATGGTAAAAGTTACATTTTAGGTAGCATAGGTGCACTATTTCCTAACAAAAATGCAAGCTAAGCTCCAAACAGGCAATCTAAAAACTCATGAAACACATTGTTCATAGTTAAATCTTGTGCAGCTTTAATAAATTATCACAAGGCACTGGGAAATGTGTCCTTAGAAACACTTACTTACAATTTATAACATTTGGGGCTGTCCCGGGTGTGAATTGAAAACCCTTCACTCAATCGAGTATCAGAAGCAACAATTGAAAAATCTTCTCCAGCAATTGCCAAGACAGTACTGAGGAAAAAAGGAAGACAAAAAATTAGTGAATTCTTCTTTGTGGTAACAAAGTCTCTCCCAGCAGAAGACTGCTCCACAGCATACACAGGCAACCCCAGAGGTATGTGGGTTTGGTCCCAGGCCACCACCATAAAGCAAGTATTGCAATACATAAAGCAAGTCGCACAGTTTTTGGTTTCCCAATGCATATCGCAGTTACATTTACACCGCCCTGTGGTAAGTATGCAATAGCATCATGTCCAAAACATTTACATAACTTAATGTAAAAATGTTTTATTGCTAATAAATGCTAACCGTCATCTGAGTCTGTTGGAAAAATGGCAGCCACAGACCTGCTCCGATGCAGGGCTGCCACAAACCTTCAATCTGTGAAGCACAATGATGTACAATAAAATAAGGTCTGCCCATGTTGGCATAACGCCCACTGGACGTGAGCAAGAGCAGGGTTCAGACAGAAAAGGAAGGGTCGGGGGAAAAGATCCCTTGGCTAAAAGTTATCTGGAAAAATATAAGGGCACCAAAAAACACAAACCTACACCAGAGCAAAGGCTCCTTAGCAGGCAGTTTGCACAAGAGCTACTGAATTATCATCATTATCAAAAGATTAAATTCCTACTTTGTACGAGGTGCCAATATTCCAAAGGCCCTGCCCTGCCCTGCCCATGGATATCAAGTGTGAACAGTGGTACCACAACACAGAAGGTATTCAAGCTCATAAGAGGAGCTTAGTGGTTTTCATTTCTATATCCAAGCACTTAGATGATATCTAGCACTCAGCAGACACCCATATACCTGTCGTAAAATGAATAAATGAAAAACAGCCTTTTTGCCTTGTGGCTGCGTGGCTCTTGATGGAAGTTAGCTATGGAGGCCTAGGGCATGAATTCCAAAGGCAGCCTGTCCCAGTCCGATTTTGACTCTCCCACTTAGCAGGTATGAGACTGCGAGTGAGCTGCTTAATTTCTTAAGGCCTCAATGTCCTCATACGTAGATTGGAGATAATAGTAGTAGCTGCCTTATGAGGCTGTTACGAGATTAAATGAGTGAGTAACTGTAAAGCCCTTACACTAGTGCCTGAAACATACTGGTCCTCCAGTAAGTGTTGGCTATGATCGCTGTGGCATACATATGAGGCAGTTCGCTGCAATCACTGAGAACCTAGGCTCTGGAGTTACCTGAGACCTGATCTTGCCACAAAAGAGCCCCAGGTTCATTTGTAAAAATAGGGTTAATACCATCTAACATTCAGTTATCATGACGATTAAAAAAGATAACGTCTTGCAATTTACAAAATGCTTGATTATCCTCCAAACTATAAATAAAAAAGATAAAATCTCTATTTAAGAAGTCGAGAATACCCAAGGGCCGTATCGCGCTTTAGAGGCAGAGACAAGGCTAAAATCAAACTTTCCATCCTTTTTCCAACCCAATCCAAAAACCTGCATTAAAATGTCAACTCCATAAGGCTTGATTAAGTAACCTGGTTATCTTAACCATCTGTTTGTTCGAATTGTGTGTGTATGCTTTAATGTACAAAGTTTGGTTGGTAAACTATAACTATCGCTTCAATTTACATCTCTTTGTTAAGAGTCCTAAATAAAGCATATTTCTATAATCCCGCTTCTTTTAGTGCATTCTCAAAGTATCACTGAAGATAAAGCTGGTAACTAAAAAAGAAGACAACTTAAATGTAATATGCAAGAACATTTCAAAAGGCCCTCTTCTGAGTAGTTTTTCCTTGAACTTAAGCTAAAGTACTAATCTATGAAAATAAGCGTGGCCTACTAATTCTTTCTATTTAAAACCACAAGAAACGATTAAGTTGTTCGATCAGATCTTTTAGCTACAAACACAACTATGCACCTAAGAACATGACCGATCAATCCTAACTTTTTAACTTCAGATGCTAAATTTGCCCCCTCGCCTGTTGGCCTGAGAAACATGTCGACCGTAAGCAAAGACTAGGTCTGAGCGCAAAGCTCTTCCCGAGCAGCGGCCCGGTTTCAGTTTCTATCTGCTGTTTCACTGTAGCAGAGAGCGAGCGGGCTATGCACACCTGACCGTCCACAGCAAGACCCCGGAGACCGGCCGGAGGGGAAAGAATAACGCGAGCCACCCACGGAGACGGGGGGCTGCGGGGCGACCCCGAGAGCTTGAGCAGGGACGCGTGGGGTGGGGGGCGCGGCGCAATCTGGGTCTCACCCTCCGTTGAAGGCGTAGGGCGAAAAGCGCAGCTGCACAGGACCCGCGGCGCTGTGAGGCTCCATCGCCGGGTCTCTGCCCGGGCCGGCGTACGCGGCTGAGGAGGACAACATCCCGCGGCACCCGCTCCTGCTGTCTCACGGCGAGATGGCGGCCCCGACCGGAAGTCGCGACACTTCCGGCTGCTCTGCGGCGCTCCCTCGGGCCGCTCCGGCTGGCACAAGTACCCGGCTCCTGGGGGTCCGCGCCGCAGCCTGGCCTCGAGTAGCCGGGCCCTCCCTATTACGAGAAGCTTACAGGGATGTTAAGGCTTTCTTTCCTAAGAAAACATTCGAATTCACTGCTGATGGGCAAAAATTTTAAAGCCTGACCATACAAAAAAACTGGCAAAACTATGGCGCAACGGAAAGTCAAATCTTCTTTTGGACTGTCACTTGGTACAGGCATATTTGGAAAAGGAGCTGGCATCACCTAGCAAAGTTCAAGCTGTACACACCTTAGGTCCCAGCAATTCAACTCCTTGGTATGCACTCTAGCCAGAAGACATGTGCACGAATGTTCCTAATAGCATTGTTCCTAATAGCCGCAAACCGAATTGAGCCAAATGAGACCATAAAGGGCAGAATGGATAAACTAATTGAAGGATATATCACAGCAAAGAAAATTAACCGATGTCAGCCATAAGGATGAGTCTTATAACGTTGACCAAAAGAATATTACCTTAGGAGTACACAGTGAATAGCAAGAACTTGCTTGGCTGAGGACTGGGGTTCTGGTGCTGGCAATACTCGGATTCTTGATTTATAACTATCTGTTAATTTGTACGTGTTCACTTCTGGATATTAATTTTCAATTCATAAAATTTTACAATTTTTAAAATGTTATATTTAAGAAGTATGCAAGCAATTGGATAATATATTATGGACTACCTGATATATACATACGATTCTGAAACTAGGAAAGATTTTTGAAAGTACTTGTTTAAAACCTTTCCCATGTTTTGCTGCAAACAAACAAAAAGGATAAAACAAAGGATTTTCTTTGATGGTTATTGACAGAGAAGTATTGTACTTATTCAGGTACTGTCCTGGATATAAGAAATGTATATAACATTTCCTGTCTTTAAGGGGCTCAAAACCTGATTATATTAAAATACAAAGGAAGCAAAATAACAAGCAGTACGAAGGGGTTCCGAACAAGTCTCCCCAGCATGTGCCACTTTGGCATGAGGATTATTTTGAGGGGCCCAAGAGACTCAGGAAAAACGTTTTACTCCTCCCTTAACTACCTAAAAGAATTTAGATAGAGGGCCTGGTCCAGGAAGAGAGCTATCACCAGAGAGAGCTGCAGAGTATGAGCCAGCTGTGCTGGGCTGGGGAAGCCTGGCAGGGCCTGTTTGTTCAAAGTCCTCTCTGTGTCTCTCCGTGACATGGCAAACATTTGTTTACCAAACATTTGCTCTTCCTATCTTCCTTCTCTTTGAAGCCCCAGACCCCTATCCTCATCTCAGGGAGCCTCTTATTGATTTTGTGGGACTCCCATATGTAGCACACAGCAAAATTTATCTCCTGTTAATCTGTCTTACGTCAATTTAATGATAGACCAGCCAAAAGAATCTAAAGGGTAGAGGAATAATTCTCCTCCCCTACAAGTACGATATATGATTTTGTCTAAATGAACAATAGGAGACACGAAGGTACTCTGGAGCCCAAACAAGCATCAGGAAGCAAAGAAACAACTACGAAAAGTCTCCGGGACAAATGTGAAAAGAGACCATAAGATGGTGTTAACAGAATTAAAATACAATTGAATCTGTAAACCAGGCTGTGTTTTTCTTCTTTCTATGTGTTCGAGAGTAGTTAGCACGCATAGTGCTTACCAGGTGCCAGGCACTGTTAACGCATTTCCTTAAACCATCTCGCAATACCCTTAGAGGGCTAGGTCTGTTACCAGTCCATTCTACAAGATGAGAAACTGAGGCCAAGAGCCTGGTGGTTAGCAGGAGGTCCCACAGACAGCCCGCCTAGAAAGTCAACATTTAAAAACCAATGCCTCGCCTACCGCCAGCAACGAGTAATTAGAAAATGCTCTGGCCAGGAGGCCACGCCCCGGAAGTCTCTACGGGCCCCGCCCCTCCCACCCTCCAACCGATTCTCCAAGGAAACGCAGGAAGTGCCGGAGCGCCCACACCGCCCATGGCCGCCGCTCCGGCGCGGACGGCTCACTGAAGCCCAGGGCCGAACTGGCGGAAGTGACATTATAAACGCGCGCCGGTAGTTCAGTAGGGTCGGGAAGGGTCGCCGTGGCGGGCGCCTGGCTCGCCGGCGGCTTAACTTCGTTTTCGCGGACGGATAACGTTCTCTGCAGCGGCTCAAGGTAACAGCCCTTTTCGCGTCTGCTCTTCTCCGAGGGCGGTGCAGGGGCGACCCCCGCTGCAGGCCCCGGGCCGATGGCGGGGGGAGGCGCAGAGTGGACGCGCAGGCCGCGCGCGGAACCGTCCTCCCGCCCGAGCCGCCGCCGCCCCGGCCGGTACCGGCCGCTCTCCAGCGGTCTCCTTCCCGTCGTGCGGGCGTGGGGTGCGGGGCGCCGGGCGGGGCCCGGGGCAGGACAGGCCCACACGCACCTGTCCTGCTGTCCGTTCCCCCGCGACGTTGGAAGGCAAAGGACTACATCCTCTTCGTTTTTATATTTGCAGTAGTTCTATTGTTAAAGGATAAGAGTGTCAAAAAAGTATAATTTTTTGTGTATCTCTGACATTTTCTGAAAATTTTTACTTTTGGTCTGTTTTTCAGTAATGAGTATGTAGGCTATATAGTGTTTGGGGTCCTTTGTCTTATCAAAGTGACTGTCAGATTCCTTCAGGAAACATCTGAGTGTTTGCTCTGAATCAGCACATGCTTGAAGTGCATGTGGGTTTTTGACTTTTAACGTAGCTAAGACCTGTAAGAGCTATGTTAGTCTATGTGAATACCTTATTAGATATTAAATCGAAATTTAATAATAGCACACGTTTATCCTTGCTTCTATATGATAGCTAGATGCAGTTTGTGATGTGTTAGTTAATCCTATTTCTTTCAATTAGTTCTCACAGCAGCCCTGAGCAAGTTAGGGATCCGTTCAAACTAAACTGAACAAAAGGTCTTTCAGCAGTTGCTTGGTTCTTTTGTCTAAAAGTAACTTCACATGTTTAGCCAGTGATAGTAATTTAGGGAAAACCAGATACAGGCACACTTTATATTTATGCATTTTAAAGAGGTAAAGTTATTACATTTATAAAAATGTGGTGTTCTATTTGTTTTTGTGCCTGTACAGCTATCACAGTGTTTTATTAAAGTAGCAGCTCAATAAATTATCATACTAAAGTGTATTGGACCCAGTTAAATATTTCTTGAACTTAACACCCAAGACATTGAGGATAGAAAACTGATTGGAATATTTCAGAACCTAAACTTGATCTAATAGTGCAGTGTATACAGTGCTTAACAAATATTTCTACTCAGGTATGACAATTTGCTTAGGAATTTGTTTTCTCCAGATATTTTTCTCCAAAAGTTTTCGGTGCTGATTATGACACCTTTATTTTGAACACTGTGACTATGAGTATTTAAACAGGTAACAAAACAATTTTTCTGTTGGCAATTTTGCATGCAGTCACAGGAAACAGAAGGAATAAGATTTCACTATTATAGGCAAAAAGTGTATTCTGAAATAGCTTCATTGTTTATTTTGGGGGGAGGTTTGTGTAACCATGAAACTGGTTTAAATGATTGCACAGTTTACTTGTATCCTTACATTAAACTTTAAACCATTTCCAAAGCAGCATCCCTGTTTCTTGGCGTGCCTGAAGATAACGGAGAGAGTTGAGGACGTCGCTAAGGAGTGTGTGCTGGGGATGCTGTAGGAGGAGACTGAACGCTGAGGTGAATTCCAGTCCAGAGGGTTCTGGTTCGCCTAGAAGAGCGTGAACATCATGGATCAGAACAGCAGCCTGCCACCTTACGCTCAGGGCCTGGCGTCGCCTCAGGTAAACAGTCTGCGCTGTTAGAGACAGTGTGAAGGAGAAGGGAGGGAACGCAATCCACTGTTGAAATAGATTCGTATTTTTTAAGCCTCCCTTATTTTGTTGAGAAGGCCTATAAGGCTTTGAATAGGCATGATAGTGATTAATTTGGGGAGATTACTTGGAAGGTAAAAATATGTGTTTGTAAAAACTTATTATCTTGATAAACACTCATAAAAGTGTTTCAAGTAATTATAGGGTCTTTGATTTTGAAAGTGACTCTCACAAAATTATTTTCTAGTTTTGTTTTTATGTTGAAGGTTCCAAATAACATATTTGCTTTCTAAAGTTTTAAATAACCTCTGTTGAAGTATAATTCACAAACAATGAAAACACCCATTTAAGTGTACGTTTTGATAATTATATACCCCTATATAAGCGAACATTTCAGTTACCCAAAAAACCCTTCCTGCCCCTTTGCAGTTGCTCCCCCAGCCCCAGGCAGCTGCCGATCCCGCTTTCCAGGGCTAAGGATAGTTTTGCCTGGTCTGGGATTTCATACAGATGGAGTAATAATCAGTAGGTGCTTTTTCGTGTCTGTCTTTTTTGCCCAACATAACCTTCGGACATCTGCAGTTCCTTCTCATAGCCACGTTGTGCTCCATTGTGTGGATGCACCACACTTTTCAGCCCACCCTCCAGTTGTCGACATTAGGGTGATTCCACATTGGGGTTGCTGTGACTGGAGGTGCTGTAATCGTTTGTGTGCAGGCTTTGCGTGCGCCGTGTCTGCATTTCTCTTGGGGGAATACGTAGGAGTGGGGTTGCTAGGTCTTACGGTGAGTGTCTGTTTGACTTTGCGCGGGTGTATTCTCGGGCTCCCCGGCAGCGCGTGAGAGCTCCAGCTGCTCCACACCCTTACTCACTCTGAGAGTTTTCACTTTTAGCTACTCTAATGGTTACTTAGCAGTGCGTGTAGTTTTAACTTGCATTTTCCCGACGACTTATGATCTTAAGCATCTTGTCAAGTGCTTATTGGCCATCGATGTATTCTCATTTGTAAAATGTTCTTCACATCTGCCCATTTTTTATTGGCTTATTCATATTTTATTGAGTTTTTACTGGTCGTTATGTACAGCAGTCCCCGTCTCCACAGGGAAACACATCCAGGACCCCCAGGGGTGCCTGTAACCACAGATAGTACCGAACCCCAAAGGTACTGTGCTATTTCCTATATGCGCACACCTATGATAAAGTTTAATTTTTAAATTAGGCACAGTAAAAGATTAACAACAACTAATAATAAAATAGAACAATTATAACAATACACTGTAATAAAAATTAGGTGAGTGTGATCTCTCAAAATATCTCATTGTGCTGCCTGACAGTGTGAATCCCTGGACAAAGGGATGATTCGCATCCCGTGTGGGCTGGAGCGGGGCGTGAGAGTTCATCACGCCACGCAGAGCTGCGCACAATGTAACTGCAGAATTGTTTATTCCTGGAATTTTCCATTTACTATTTTCGGCCCGTGGTTGGCCATGGGTAACTGAAGCCGTAGAATGCAAAACTGCAGACAAGCGGGTAACTGTGCTCTGGGTCCTTAATTTTTTCTGAAGTCTGTTTATCAGTTTTACTTCATGGTTAGTGCTTTTGTGTCCCGTCTAAGAAATCTTTGCCTACCTAAAGCCTTAGGTATTTCTCCTCAGACGTTGGGCTTTTACATGTGTGTCTGTGATCAATTTTGAGTTCATTTTCATATATGGTGTAAAAGAAGGCACACCTTTCAAAACCTTAGTCTTTTTAAACTAGTGCGGCCTGCGTTTTTTTCCAGCCAGTGTATTCAGTGGAGTAAGTGGTAGATGCCCTAGAATAATGCCCGCACTTAGGGCTCTGGTATGGATTTGCTCCTCTTGTCATGTTCTTTCTGCCACTATGTTGGTGAAACAGTTTAACACAAATATCTGAGATGTTTCTGGTTTATACTTTCTGCCAAATAAAGTGGTGGAAGTAGGAAAGGTTGTGGCTCTTTTTTAGGTCTTGCCCCGTTGGAAAACCGGACCCTCCATGCAGCAGTGTTGGGTGTGATTGTAAGAGGTTCGCACAGATGAACTCTGCGAGCTTCACGGACCCCGTGGGGGGGGGGGTGTTGGAGGCTTGGGCTGGGGGTCGGCGGGGGGAGGGGGGCACATACTTGTGGTCTTGGCTGATCTGCTAACAGGAAGTCTTTTATTCTTGGTGTCAGCGTTCTCGTCCTTAATGTGGGGAAGGGAGCATCTGCTTTCCCTCTCCTGAAGGGCCGCTGTAAGGCTCAGAGAAATCAACAAACGCGACCATGTCTGGAAGAGTTTAGAAGCATTGTAGAAAAGTAAATCGATATTATTCTGATAAATGCATTGGATTTTGTTGAGTTCAACTTTTGGGAGAGCAAATGATCAGCCTCGTTGATTAGTTGTCATTATCATTGCCAACACCACAGTGTTTTCTGTGTGTCTGTCATCGTGTTGGATGCTTTAAAGCGGGTATCTTTAGGGTAAACATAATTTTTCATCCAAGCTGAGACAGATACTTTGAGAGTGAAACAGGGCACTACCCAGATGGTATGCTAGGATAATAGTTTTAAAAACGGCATATGGTCACTCTGCATGTCTTACTTATTCCTTATAACAATCTTAGAACATTATTACCCCCCAGATGTGCCTGAATGGTCAAGCAACTTTCTCAGGCTCTCAGATGTCATAAGTAGCAGAGTTGGATCTCATATCCAGGCCCAGTTTCAGACCCTAAGCTCTTACTTACTACTTACGGGAAAGAAGAAAGGGATGTGCATGAGAACAGCAAGTTCCTCCCTACTAATGCTTAGGAATCCCGTTTATGCTCGGAAGGTGTCTCTCTTTGCACTTCTCACTTGTTCTTTTACCAGGCGAGTCCTGTGAACACTCGGCATCAGCCAGCCTAACCTGTGTTCCCCTGACCTTCCGCAGGGCGCCATGACTCCCGGGATCCCCATCTTCAGTCCGATGATGCCTTATGGCACGGGCCTGACGCCGCAGCCCATTCAGAACACCAATAGTCTGTCTATTTTGGAGGAGCAGCAAAGGCAGCAGCAGCAGCAGCAGCAGCAGCAGCAACAGCAACAGCAGCAGCAGCAGCAGCAGCAGCAGCAGCAGCAGGCAGCCGTGACATCAGTGACGGCAGCTGTCCAGCAGTCAACAGCCCAGCAGGCGACACCGGGGGCTTCGGGCCAGACACCGCAGCTCTTCCACTCACAGACGCTCACCACTGCCCCTTTGCCGGGTACCACACCCCTGTACCCCTCCCCTGTGACCCCCATGACTCCCATCACGCCTGCCACACCAGCCTCGGAGAGCTCTGGGATTGTGCCACAGCTGCAGTGAGTACTTGGGTCTGTCCTCTGCCTCGCCCAGGGGCCCTTGGTGCTGTGCCCTGGGAGCTGAGGGCCGATTTTTCTAGGGTGCGTGCGTCAAAGCTTGCTCCATCTGTCACAGCTATCTTAGTGAGTCAGGACCCTCAGTAAAAAGCTCTCCTACCCTTTAGAAGTTCGGTAGCTTGTGTTTATGTGCTTGAACCAATGAAGTCCAGTTTGTATTCGTTGCTGTTGTCATAGACATTTCCCTGTAGCTGGTTTGTAGGTCACACCCTGGTCTTCCCCCCGGTGATGTTTGGGGCTTCGGGAAGATGTCTTACTCAGGCACAGAGTTAGTATAGTCCATAGTGGCCTGGTTCCCCTTCATTGGTTATTAAGAGGCTGCACAGAAATCCTTGAGGGGCTGTGTCCTTCACACAGTTGAGGATGGCTGTTCTTGCTCTAAACGGATTTTTCTCCCTAGATGAAGCGGGTCTTATATGTAACAGGATAGGGTGGTGGTGGGTGATGATATAGCCCTACAGTGGAATATTATTTAGCTGTAAAAAGGAAGTTCTGCAGTATGCTACGACATGAGTGGACTTGAGGACATTACGCAAAGTGAAGTAGCCAGTTTCAGAGACACAAGTGCTGTGTGAGTCCACTCACATGAGGCACGTAGAGTGGTGGGATCAGAGACAAAGCAGAGTGCTGGGGCCAGGGGCTGGGGAGGGGCAGTCGGGACTAGAGTTTCACTTTTACAAGGTGAAGTAGTTTCGGGCGTGGGTGGCAGTGACGGTTGCGCAACAGTGCGCGTGTGTTGAATAGTGCTGAAATGTGCACTTGAAGTTGGTTAAAATGGTACATTTTATGTTATGTGTATTTTCACACAATTGTTTAGAAAGAGAAGAACGCATTTAACGATTATACGACTAAATTTGTGACACCAGATTTGGTGGACCAAAATTTACTTGATTCAGTTCATAAGCAAGCAGATGTTACAGACAGGCGAGCATGTGAAGTCGATTAGAAGGACAGAGGGTGTAGAGATGAAAGCACTGAGTCAGTCGTCCTAAGTGGCCTTGTGGCTGTGTATTAAAGAAGGCAGCCATCCTCTTGACAACCAGATCGTGAGCCACCAAGTTTCCAGAAGTGTTGCATGTTGACCGTGCAAGAAAGAACCAGAAGCAGCAGTGAGCTGCGGCCAGCTCGAGACGCATTTGCCGTCCGGGGTCAGTACTCGCAGGGCAGCGACGGTCCATGTCCAGACCTGATGGCCTGTGGGCATTGTCCACTTTCACGAGCAGGACAATACAGAATGGAAACTTCGGTTTGCTTTGTTGAAATTTTTATTAAAGGTTCTAAAAAATTTGTTTTCCACTATACTTTCTTTTTTTAAGTTATTCATGAAATGATGTAAGAATACTGAAAAAAAAAAGGCGGGGGGCGGGGGTCTGTTGGGCCTGGATAATAAATGGTTCTGTCTGGTTTTCTTGATTTTCTGAGGGTTAATCAGAAGAAAAAAGCAGAATTTTTCCTTTGTCAAAGGTATTGAATTCTTGTTCTTCCAAAAGGTACTCATTTCGAGAGGACCGAGAGAGTCATGCCTGCCTCTTTCCTTTATCAACAGCGGCTTTAGGAGTGGGAGTGATGGGTGGAAATTCGGGGCTCTGGACTAAGCGAAGGGCTGAAGCCCTGGAGGGGGATGGACTGCAGCGCTTAGGAGCCTGTGTGTCCTAAGCAAGTCGCCCAATCTGAAAATAGTACTGCCTCACAGTGCATTTTAAGTCTTCAGTCATGATTTATGTAAAACGCCCACCATGGCATGTGGTACTTGTTAAAT
This sequence comes from Pteropus alecto, assembly GCF_000325575.1. NCBI lineage: Eukaryota > Metazoa > Chordata > Mammalia > Chiroptera > Pteropodidae > Pteropus > Pteropus alecto. The sequence goes on from NW_006438073.1 coordinate 10,904,252, forward strand.
GCTTAATAAATGTCAACAATTTATTAAATGTCTAATTAAAAAAATCAAGTTAAAATTGAACTGAAATCTGAAAGAACCAGATTTCTAGATAAATATTTAACACTGCATCTGTAAAAGTTAAATAATGTTTTCTTTTCAAATTTCTTGCAGAAATATTGTATCCACAGTGAATCTTGGTTGTAAACTTGACCTAAAGACCATTGCACTTCGTGCCCGAAATGCTGAATATAATCCCAAGGTCTGAGCAATTTTAATGTATTTCAAATTGTAATAGTACAATAAGTTACTTTTAAAGGTTCCTAAGTCAAAAAGTTTGTGTCATGTTATACATTAATATTGTTTCTAAAAGTAGAGTGGAAATTTGTAATCTGGTATATTAAGTCCCTCTGGAGGTGGCAAAGGTTAACCAACAAAATGTATAGTTATAGAAGCTTGTCATGGGCAGCAGCAAATATAAGGTAGAAACAGAGGTGCTGGTGTTTATTAAGGATGTGATTAAAGAAAAAAAATTTTGCAGGCACTGCTTATCTTGTTGGAATGTGTGAAAGGACACACAGATCTTGGCCCAGCTCACTCAGTTGCCACATGCTTGCTCCGCTCCCCGTGTGAAGGCTTGCATGCTCCGTGAGAAGCGGGGCACAGGGCAGACATGTTGATAGCTCTGTATATACCAGGTCCTTCTTACTACTGGGACGTTCTTTGTTGTTGGCTAGTTCTAAGACATCGGCAGTCTGGCGCGACCTCACTAACGATTGTCTCTGACCGTTTCAGCGGTTTGCTGCTGTGATCATGAGAATTAGAGAGCCCCGGACCACAGCCCTAATCTTCAGTTCTGGGAAGATGGTGTGCACGGGCGCCAAGAGGTGGGTGTGAACAGTCCGTCCTCCTGGTGTGCGACTCGTGTTGCGGTTGTTAGGGTGAAACTTAAATTAAATCTTATTGAAATGGTCGGTTCTGATCACTTTAGACATCAGTGGTTTCATTTTGCTAAAATCAGGCATGAATTTTGGACGCGCCATTGCTTAATCCATGCCATTCAGGTGCATTTTATGTGGACTTGATAGTATGTGACATCGAAACTGTTAAGAAGGGTCCCTTTATGCCAGAAACTTTATGCATAGCACAGATTCACCCCTCATTGGAAAAAAAGTGGTTGTGAGTCACAGAACTTTAGAGCTGATGCTTTGGGAGTGTGGGGCCTCGTGGGTTCTGGCAGTGTGGCAGCCCCACGTGCGGTCACAGATGCCTGCCGCCCATCATCGAGCAGTGCATGAGGTATGCAGGTCTGGAGGAATGCACCTTCTCAGCAGGCGCCCTGCCTGGATCCGCGTCTGCTTGGAGTGAGCCTGTCCGAGGTTAGCGTTCGGGGCCCTGGCTAGTGTAACCCTGTCTAACACGTGAGGGGAAGGTTGGTAACATAACTCCACGAAGCTTTTACAAATGAAGTGAATAGAACTTTTAAAAATACAAGATGATCGAAATGCACTGGGCGATGTTAACACATAGAGGGGCTGCTTATTTTGACCTTTGAACGTGTCTTTCAATGAAGGGAAGGGTGTTGGGGTGGACACCCTGGCTCTGGTCTCAGGGTTTTCAGAAGGCAAGATGTGGGTCTGTCCGTGCTTCCACATGGCTGCATTTAGGGCTCTGTTCGCCTGTTCTCCTCCAGCTGGGACACCAAAACTCCTGGTTTATCGACAATGCGAGATGTCCATTTCTTCCCCAGACAGGCTTTTCTTGTAGCCCCCAGCCTTCTTCGTCCACAGCAGTTCCTGCAGACTGAATGATGCCTATCTGTTTAGGTCGTGATTTGTTCAAGATAAGAAACCATAAATAAATTTATTTTCCTTTTAAAAGAAAGTACTGCATTCTTAACCCTTGCACTTCAGAGTCTCTTGTTTGATGGTTTTATATCTTTTCCGCTTTTTTGCATCAGTCCTTCTTTGCTCAGTCACAGTTGTAACCAACAAATAGTCGCTGGAATGGACAGAGAGAGACTTGGCGTGAAAGGGGATAGAATTAGTCTGTGTGTTCTTTAAGTTCAAATCTCATCAGTATCTTCCTATCAAAATGAAGCCTGTTAGTTTTCATCTCAGTAGGAATTTATGGGCTAAAACAGAATAATGCTAGTATACTCTACATCTGTAAAATCTAGGGCATCAGTAATTTGAATTGAAAAGGTGATCATTTGAGTAGGCTTTCAGTTTTCTGCCAAGGACACAGGAAGACTTTTCAATGAAATAGTTCATGTCTGCTGATCTTTTCTCTTATTGGGAAGGGGTGTGATATTTATCCTTTTTTTAAGTAACTTTCCAAACTTGGACTGTTAATGACTTATTCATCTGAATGACTAATTTAGCTGGCTTTGAGTATGAAGTATCTCACTTTTTCCTTTCCCCAGCGAAGAGCAGTCCCGACTAGCAGCCAGAAAGTATGCCAGGGTTGTGCAGAAGTTGGGTTTCCCAGCCAAGTTCTTGGACTTCAAGATTCAGAACATGGTGGGGAGCTGCGACGTGAAGTTCCCGATAAGGTTGGAAGGCCTGGTGCTGACCCACCAGCAGTTC
>NW_006438073.1:10906829-10911831 GCF_000325575.1 Pteropus alecto
TCGAAGTGCAGTCACCAGCACGTGAGAAATGCTGTGGCTGCAGACGAGTTTGCTGCAGAGGCTTCTTCCTGGGGCCACGGCCACACCTGCTGTCCTCACTGGCCCCCCACTTCCCACTGCGCACGCGGACCGTCAGCACCCCTTACCGTGGTGGCGCTGGTTTCCCTTCTAGGTGCGTTTCACTTGACTGTTCGGTGATTACGTTTTATTATTTTTTTTTAATTTATATTTTTATTATTTATTATTATTATTAATGCCTATAGCACCTGGTCTTCCTAGGTGGTCTTCCATCCAAGTACTAACCAGGCCCGACCCTGCTTAGCTTCTGAGATCAAACATCGGGCTTGTTCAGGGTGGCCTGGCCGTAGACCATGGACCGTGGCTCCACTGGGGCGCGAACCCGGGACCTTCTGTGTGCAAAGCAGACATGCTGACCGCTATACTATGGAACCACGTCCAAGTGATTACGTTTTAAATGCACGAATTTCTCTCCAGTGTTTTCAGTTTCTTCTGGTCAGTGCTCTCAGACCTCCCAGCAGTCGTAGGAACAGCCTGTGTGTTTGTTTCCCTGCTACTTCTTGCGGGGGACCTGCAGGCCGATGGTCCCTGCCCCCCACTCCAGCCCCCTGCGCACAGCTCCCTGAAGCTTGCCGCACCCCTCCTGGCAGCAGGGCCTTTGCACATCCCACTTCTGTACCTGGCACACACGCATTCACTTTCACCTAGGAAACCCGCACTCACATTTCATGTACCCGCCCAGACACCTCTTCCTCAGAGAAACCTGCCCTGAGTTTCCCCCGGGGTAAACACACATACTCTAATGTTTCAGTCTCCGGACTAACAAACTGAGGTGACTGGGCTCAGAATAGGACATACTAGCCATGCATTCAGTCAGGGGGCACGGTCGGGAGGGACACTTACTCTCCACTGGGTAGCCTGCCTGACCAGCAGCAACAGCTGCAGCATATTTCAGTTTAAGGAGACAAGATGGGAATGATTAAAAGGCAAAATGCTCCTGTCAGATCTTAGAAATAAGTGATATACCTAAACTTGTCCAGAATGACACTTGATGGGAGTCAGAGGCACTACAAAACATCAGTGTAAAGCTCTCATTACGTCAGAAAACCCAGATTTGCTGGAAATAGTTACTTGGTCTCCAAGTGCCGATAACGAGTCAGCCCAGTGGCCCTCTCTCCTTGATGCCACTTAAAGAACTGGGCTTTGCCTCCCTGTTAGTTGGCTGTTTATTCAGTGTTTTCCTTGGTACACGCCCTCATTTTATCGAAACGCATTCGTAACTTTTAATTCACAAATTGTTTTTGCCATTTTCGTTCTAGTTATGAGCCAGAGTTATTTCCTGGTTTAATCTACAGGATGATCAAACCCAGGATTGTTCTCCTTATTTTTGTTTCTGGAAAAGTTGTATTAACAGGTAAGTTTTAACAGGAAGTAGTGTCTAAAGGTTTGAAAGTTTCAGGAATGGCATTTTCTCAATGCTGAAAAGTAATTTCATGGCATTGGGATACTCGGAGAGTCACTTGTAAAGATGGCTTTGGCTCTTTTTTCTTTTCCTCCCCGCCAGCACTCTGAGGAGAAGGACCAGAGGAAGTGAGGGCAGGGAAGCTCACGCATCTGTGCTGGACCTTCAGCCAAGTGTGACCTGGGGGGAGGGGAGGAGGGCGCATCACCCCGGCTTAGAGGTGGTGCTCTGGGTTGGAGCCTGCCCTCTGAAGCTTTGGCTCTCATCAGCACTATCGTGTGGAGACCACACTGGGCGACTCAAAGGAGGCTGGTCGGAGACAGCAATGGGGAGGGAAAGATGCAGCTGTTCCCACTGCCGACCTCCGTTTGTGACCTGGTGTGGGGACCAGCATGGTGACACCAGGCCAACAGCACAGTTGTAGTTTAAAGAGCCATGTGAAGAAAATACTGCTTTAAAAACAAAAGTAAGATTGTGGCAAGGGGTTCCAAATGAACATATGGATGCCCGCGTCTGTTAGTCTCACCGGGAATGGAAAGAATCGTGCTAGTAGTTTTGTTTTAAAAGCATAATTTTCCTCTTTGTGTATTAAATGCCATGGCAGTCTCATCTCTACTCCAACTCATCTCCACAGGTGCTAAAGTCAGAGCAGAGATTTACGAGGCGTTTGAGAACATCTACCCCATCCTGAAGGGTTTCAGGAAGACGACGTAATAGCCGTCGTGGGCTCCTGCCCTCCCCACCCACCGCCTTTTAAGAAATCAGTTTGGTACATTGAAACGGTGGGGGGTGGGGCAGCCCCGCCAACCGTGGTGACGGCCTGCACGTGCCCCGTGGGAGCGCCGGGAGGGCTGTCGCTTCCGCACAGGGGACAGCAGTGTTACGTGAGTCGCTGCACTGTGCTGCTGCTATTTGGGCAGCGCTGCCCACTTATTTATAGTTAGGTTTTAAACACTTACTGCTGTTGACAAGTTGGTTTAAGGGACAAAACTTTAGTGTTAAAGCCACCTCTCTAATTGACTGGATTTTTGGTTTGATTTCTTTCCCATAAACCAGTTTTTATATTTCTACCAGAAAAGTAAAAACCTTTTTTTAAAGTGTTGTTTTTCTAATTTGTAATTCCGAAGGGTTATTTTTGTGCCACATTCCGCCTTTTCAGTATTGCAGGACAGGACAGGTGTAGTAATGAGAACAAATGGCTGTAAATATTTTCTCCTCAGTACTCTGTACAATAAATGCTGTTTATAAAAGTGTTAGATTGATGCTATAAACGCTGCCTTGTAAGATTCGTGTGATCAAACTGTTAAAAAAGTTCTATTTTAGATACGATGGCTGAAACCATTGCGGTGTTTCCTTGTCGTTTGTTTCAGTCAACATTTTATTGTACGTGGCAGTGAAAATGGATGAACTGCCTGAAAATCGAAGGGCTCACGAAACATATTTATTGCATCCCATACATTGAGCACCGTTTCCCAGCTGCACTGCCTGTGATTCTCACCCTAACCCTGCAGCCACCGCCCAGAACTCTGCCATCCATCCCAGATGCCCAGCCACTATCCACTATCCTATAACCACTGTCCTAATCGAGATCAGTATTCCATTTTTTTTAAAAAATGTTTTTATATCTGTTTTATTCCTTAAGTTTTTCCTCCATCTCTAAGATCTCAGGCCGTTTGGCTGGTAGTTTCTTTACCGTGTTTGCTGTCGGCAGACTCACGGTGTGGCTCGGTGTGCCCTCTGCTCTCAGTTCAGATGAGCCACTGCATCCAAGTGGCATTCTTTTATTACGGATCTTTGGTTTTCTCTATTCTCATTGATCCATTAACGTTAGTGGATTGCAGCTGATGAAATTCTAATCATTTCATTTTTTTTCACATATTCATTGGAATACTTTCATAAAGTGATGCACTTCATATAGCAAGATAAATGCTTGCTTCCATCCATTTAAAGTTTTTCAAGATAAAATAACTCATGAGTTCATACTGATATATCTAATCCAGATTCAGGACTACAGGGGTTTCATTTGACCAATTCTATGTTATAACTTTTACAGAGAATTCTTAATTAAAAAAAAAAAAAGATGAGTTAAAACATTCCATAATTAGCTATTTACCTCACATTATACACACAGCAGTCTTAGAATGACAGAATACTACCACCGATATGATGAGTGAAAGCATTTAAACCAACATTTGTTTCGCTGTACTTTCTGAATTGGATGATGAAACCAGAACGCAGCCTCTGAGAAAGGACAGGTGACTGGAGTGCCATCTGCAGCAGGGGAGCCGCCTCGTCGGGCAGTGTCGGCCCAGCTGAGGTCTTGGGGGATGGTGGAGTGGATGGATGGGCCACAGTGACTGACGTCCTGTCCTCTGCAGCAGCAGTTGCTGGGTGACGTGTCAATTTACGGTGTTTTTAAATGTGTCTGCATTGCTAGAGGCAAATGAGTTGTGTGGTGTATTTTTTATTTAAAATTTTTATGACTTATTTTTATTTTTTATTTTCACTCTAGTTGCTATTTTTTTTTTTAAAAGAAGCACCACCTCAGTTTGAGACGCTTAAGAGACTCACCCCCAGATGGTTGGAGGGAGGGGTATGTCGGCATGAGAAAGGCAGGGGCGCCCAGCGGTGCCTCTCACCTCGCCTTGCTCAAGGACAAAACATTTGATTTCTGCTGCAGATGAGGGAAAGTAGTCCTGAAGATGAGGGACAGAACCAGCTGTTTTAGAATCTCGCCAGTGGAAGGTAGACTGCAGAGAATATCCCTTCTCCCAGGCCAGAAAGGTCAAAAACGGTACGTGAGCCCCCTGAGAGAAGAGGAAGACCGTCCCCAGTGGGGTTCTTTGGAAGCCAAGGAGACCTCGCCCCTCGTGTGTTCAGCTGGGTTGACAGCTGGGTCTCCAGTGTCTTCTGCTGTGGAGAAAGCCTGCCTGCAGTGAGAGTAAGGCGGAGGGGGTGGCACTGCTGAGGGGTGCAGAGCGGGAGGGAGCACGTGTTCCGGAACCCTCCTCATCCCTCCATCCTGCTGAGTCTTAAGCCAGTTCCATGGCTGTCTGTAAATTCCTTCCTGTTAAATGAGTGTGTCACTTGCCAATAAGGGTCCCGATGCAGATGGAAAAGTTGAGCTTGACTGATGAGTAGAAACGTAGACAGCTGAGAATATAAAAAGCATTCCAGCCCGAAGTTACATTTTTCTGGTGTTACATTTACATTTTTCATCCATTTCAAGTTATGATATAAGGTATGGGTCCAGTTGCTTTTTTTTTTTTTTTTTTTTTAAGCAGTAAGTACTTTGTTGTCAGACAGTTCCCTTTCCTCCCTTACTACTGCTCTTTTTTCCTCAGAGTTCAAAGTTATCCACTCTTGGATATTGCTTTTATACCAAAGGACTTCTTCTGTGTATGGTGTCTTTAAATAACATTCCTCTTTTTTAACCAGTTGTGAGGGATGTATCTGTTGCAGAGTGAGGAGATGGATTCTAACAATAAGGAAGGTAAGCTGTGACATCGCGCTACTGATGTC
>NW_006438073.1:10911952-10918094 GCF_000325575.1 Pteropus alecto
CATGGGGATATCTAATTTTCTCTCTTATTGAAAAGACTGACTTTTCTCCATTGAGTATTCTTGGCTCCCCTGTCACATACTAGTTGAGGCTAGGTGTAGGTTTATTTCTGGGCTCTCAATTCTGTCCCATTGGTCTGTGTTTATGCCAGGGCCACAGTTATGACACTAACTTTGTAGTACACCTTGGAGTCAGGCAGTGTGATGCTTCCTGCTTTGTTCTTTCTCAGGATTTCTTGGGCTACTTGGGGTCTTTGGTGGTTTCATTTAAATTCTAGGAGTGAAATTTTCCTTGTGAAGTGTAAATTCTGTGAAAAATGCCATTGGAATCCTGGTAGGATGGCACTGAGTCTGCGGACGGCTTTTGGCAGCGACGTTTCACAGTCAGTCTTCCAGTGTGTGAACTCGCACCTTCCCGTTTATCTTCAATTTCATCACGTCTTGATCTCTCACCTCCCTAGTTAAACTTACTTGTATTGTTTTTGATGCTTTTACAGATGGGACCAATCTATTTCCTTTTAAGGAAATTTGTTGTTAGCTTCTATTTTTTAACACGGTTGCCGAGTTGGCACTGTGGCATTTTCTTTCCGTTGACTTGGGCTAGTCTGTCTCCCACTGGAAAGGCCCTGTGAACTCGCCATCAGCTCCAGGGCTTGGTGTGTATATACACCCGAAGGACAGCTTGGTTGGTTACTACCAACATGCCAGCAAGCATGTTGACGTCACGATGCCTCCAAATAGACAGACCATAACGAATTTGCTGAAGAAATGCTTAGGATGCTGTTCTACTTACTATACCACATCCCGACTATGAGAATTATTCACAGTTTGGGATATGAAGGCCCCCCAGAAGTCACTGAGCTTATCAAGTGTGTCTTTAGCTACTAGTTGATTAAGAACTTTTCATGTGTCCTCAGGTACCACAGGCTGTATCACTATAGTTACGGGTGATTCTCACTGATTTGATAGCCAGCTTCAAAACGAATAACTTTCCTTCCCTCTTTAAAAGTTGTTTAACGAATTTTATGGGAGTTTCATACTGCAGTTTCCCATACCGTGCTTTTTAACTACTGTGTACGTACAGCTCTCTGAATTACATGAAGAGCCCAAGACTTCCCGATATATGAATACCCGAGTAGTCAGCGACATCAGCCAATGTCACCTCGAGAGGTTTGCTTATAGCAGCGGTACATTTCAGGGTTAGCAGGGGTGTGTGGGGGTATGTGACCCGATGTAGGTTAAGGAAATGGTCGTGAGAAAGTTAGAATTAGCTGCTGGTATCCAGCTCTGATCAACAGCAGTCTCTCAGGTGTGTGAGACAGGAATTATCACAAGATAAGTAAACCGCCAGGGGCTGGAAGGTGCCTCGGAAAGGTTAGCAGCACAGATCTGGGAGCCACTTGTGTAAACAGACTATCTCACATGTGAAAGCCACCCTCGGGGCCCTCCCTCAAGCTGCTGCCTCCAGGAACTCATATCTCTGGGGCTAACCTGGGGAAACTCCGATAGCTGATTCGTGTACCCTCGCTGGTTTACCGGCCCTTCAGCAGTCTGGGATGCAGAAGGCCAGTGCTCTTGCCTTTTGGTCTCATCCGTAAGCTAGCCAGGTGAGTTCTGAAGCAGAGCTTCTATTCAAAGTCAGACTGTCTGATCACAAATCTTCCTGATGCTGACAACTCTGCTGCTATTGCTTCAGAATTACTGGGCGCCCCACTTACTATACTCACCAGCCTAGCCGGACTCAGAATTCTTCTCACGTCTGGGCTTTCATGTGGACTAGGGCCTGTGACATCACCTGACTATCAGACCAGTTTTGGGGGGTTTTACCCAAATATATTTCACTTTAACTTTGCGAATTTTAGCGGGGAAGGAAATGACCTGAGTGATGGTTTCACCTAATTGGGTGCATAACCCATTTTCACTGACCACACATGAGGCCCACCCCACTTCACCCCACCATCCAGGTAGCCAGTCCACACCTCGCGCGTCTTTCCAGATTTATTTCTCCACACATACACATGTACAATTATTTTTACAGAAATGTGACCATACTATGAATACCATCTAAATGGTATCCTGGTGTTGATTTCGACTTACATCTCATTTGGTGTGCACATAGGTCCCTTATCATTAAAACTGTATACGTTCACCAAAATTTCCATAATCCCCGGTCACTGGACATGTTTCACAAATATTTGACATTGTAAGTGATGCCTAAAACAACATCTTTGTGCCGCTTCCGGTATAATCATTTCTTTATTTAGGATAAAGTCCTAAAAATGAAATTGCAAGTTCTAAGAGACCATGAGCGTTGTTAAGGCTTTACGGCGTCATTAGGGTGTATCTGCTATCTCCTGCTTCCAAACAAATTCCTCTGTGTAGCCAGCACCCAGTCTACAGCTTTCGGCACAGGTGTAGACGGCCAGGACGCCCCAGTCGACACTCCTGCCCAGTCTGTCAGCCTTGAGGTAGTTGAGCAGCTGAGGCATGACCTGAGAATAGGGTGACACAGTTGGAGACCTGCTTCGAGGCCAGGATGGCAGTCTGCTTCCAACATACCTTGGGTAGGGACCTTGGTCCCTCAGTGTCCACACAGCACAACAAAATTAAGACATTATACAACTAACATATTCAATCTTTTAAAAATATTGTGCAACTCTATTCCTTCCAAACCTCTCTTTCATTTGGCCTTCATCTGGTGTCTTTCTTTTCCACTTGAGAAAGACGTTCCCAAGTATAACAGTCTGGCTGATCTATTTGTCTTTGCTGGTAACCTAATTATTTTTATTAATAACATGACACAAAACAGGACTAAAGCTTTTATCTGGGCAACTTTTACTTTTTATCATTTGAAAATGGAATAGCGGGTGCTGTTACCACTAAAAACACTAGTGACGAACACGAAAGGGAATCAGCTGCATTTGTGTAGAGAAGGGTCTCAGAAGCCAAGTCGTCTGATAACAACAAGCGCAAAGGCAGGACTGCCATCGTCGGCTTCATACAAACACTGAGCGTCAAGCTCTGGCACTAAGAACCATCGGTTTGGATGCAGTCCTCATAATCCCATCTTTACCTTAAGAAACAGGTATTATTACGTACCACAGTTCAAGAACATTTCCTCTCAACCTAAAATGATTTTGATGTTAAGAATTTCTTTTGACAAAACCATTACCTTAATGATTACGTCTGCTTGCTTTCCAAATAAATCCACGAAGCAAGACTAAACAGACTAAAGGCTCTAAAACACTCCTCTCACAAGGCACAGAGTCAGACCTTAATTAATGGAACAAGGTATATTATTTAAAATTACAACGGTAACAATAGGGACACCCAAAGTCATGATTATCATCCCGGGTGTAGGGGATGGGATGGGGAGGGGAGATGGTCCAGATGGTGAAAGCAAATACATTTATATCCTCGTTACTGCAGAGGTCAACAGACGTCTGAAAACTAGTAAACTGAGAAATATCAAAAAAGTATGTTATTTCGAGTTAGAAACAACTACCAGATAAAGCAGTAAAAGACAACTTTAAGCCCAGAGATGAGGCAGGAAACTTCTGATTTTCACAAGGCACCTTCCATGACATCATACAGACCCCAGTGCATGTTACTTTCTCGAATTTTTTTTACTCTTTAAAAACAAAAACCAGGGTGATTACGTACTAACGAAGTCCTTATTTAAGGTCATACCTGAAATTCAAAGATTCTCTTGGCACCACAGGGGCAGTCTGGAATATCCTGTTCTTGAGGGATGTTCTCACCAGAGACCCAGATGGGGGCAATCCCTCTGCCGTACCTGAGAATCTAAAATCAGTCAGGGTCACGGTCAATCACCAGCCCCTCTGCTGGGTCTCCAGTGGCAGCATGCGATAAGATGGCCACGTGGAGAAACTCTGTATGTGCTTCTGCACTCCATGGAACAATTCTGGAAGGCAGTTCACTGGTCTCCCTCAGGCCCAGCAGAGTTAATGCCTTCTCTGTCATCAGAGCAAGCATTTCAGCTTATCTTACTCAGGATGTCAAAATTTTATCCTAAATAACAGGATCAGAATCTGAATCATAAATATTTTTGAAGTGACTCGCAATAATCCTGTTTTCCCATTACCAGGTTCTGAACCCAAAATGCAGCTGTGTGTGCTTACCTCCACACAGCTTTAAGGAGCCTTCAAGATTTTAAAAGAGACAAAGACCAAGTGAAACACGGTGTTTAGATACATACTCCAAACACAAAATTCATTTTAATATCTTATGTAACAACTGAGCGGTTTTCCACTATTTTGTTAAAAGCATACACATTGCTAAAAACCACCATCAGTGTTTCAGACCTAGATCCAGCCTTCTTACAAGCTGCTGGACATTTATCTGATCCAGTGACTGGTTTATGGGAATTTGCCTGAGGGTTCTCTAGCGACTGCTATTCATGGTGTGGGGGGTTAAGGGGAAGAAGGGACTGACCTCCCTCAACCCTCACAACCACCCTCTACTTTTTTTCACATTGAAGATGGAATTGCATCAGAAGCTCATGATGTCACTCCAGGATCCAGGATTCTTTTTATAAAACCACAATCTTTGTGTTAACATACCATGTTGGTTTTATAAGCCAAAGGTCCCTATTGGAAAATGAGCAAAAATGTCTTTTTTTTGTTATTGGTGCCTAAACTCCACATGCTGCAGACAACATATACTTCTATCCCTGATGCTTTCTTTAGAAAATAAATCCCACATGATAAATGGCGTAATCTTCACTCTTTCGATAACTCCTGAAGTGTCAGTGCTGCAAACGCACCCTTCCTTCGCGTGAAGGGCCACTGCTGACGACACAGCTTCTTTAGGGATGACACCCCTAAAACACCCGCAGAAAGAACACAAGGTAGAGCTATATGAGCTCTGCTTTACCTGTTCTGGTTCCTGGGCTATTTTAGTTTTAAAGTTCTGGAAAATTGTGTCTTCCCTGGACTCATGTTTTGCCATGGAATCCAATTCTTCCTCGGGGACTTCACCTGAAAAACCACCGACGTGACTATTACAGCATCAGGAATAACCCCAGGAGCTGACAGTTCACATATGCTTTAAAGAACCTACCTAGTGTTAAATCAGACGGTGAAGGCCAGGTGTTTCCACAGGCTTTCCTTAATTAAATTCACTGCAGTTGGTGCTTTAAGACCATCTAAATTTTCAGGTACTCCATGAAGCACCATTTACTCTGCAGGCTCCTAGTGAGTACTTCTCTTAAAGCCTCAAATGTAAAAGAACGGACCCAAATTACAGCTCAGGATGGTTGTGCCCAGCACATAACAGGACACCCAACCAAGGTGACCCCTTATCGCTGCTGCTTAACCTTAAGCCGCCTGGACTCTCAGTCTCTTCGGGTCTCATGCCTCCCTCTTCCCGGCTGGTACTTAGTCCTTCCTCGCACACGCATGGCACATCTGCCAGCCGGTCCCTTCCCCACTCGAATCTCCTGGGACCCTAGTATCTGCACCACTGCTGTCCTCAGCAGGATTTAGTCTGTGACGCATCGTAGTATATTTCTCATACCCTCAGTCTGAACCGTGGACCAGGAAGTCGACTCTCTAACCTGAAATCTAACCTGGTGGTGAAGAGCCCTATCTCGTTCCAGAATCAGTGAGCTCAAACTCCAGCTGTAAAACTTCTATGACTAGACAAGCTACACCCAGCGCCTCCAAGTCCTCACTGCAAAATGGGGTGGAGTAGCTAGCTTACTGTGGATTTTAATGAGATCGCGCACAAAAAACCCTCAGAGCAGAGTAAGTGTTGGACAAATGCTGGCTGCTGACCTCTTAGGTAACTAACTGGTCATCAAAGGTACCACCAGAGTGATCAAAATCATGTAGAAATCTAGCCAGATCAAAGAGAAACTAACTTTTAAAGGGGCCCTGCCGCCTGCCAAACACTATGCCAGGCAGGCTCACATACTTCGTCTTGATCCGAGGAACAGATCTTGGACCCAATGAACTCACTAATCTTCCAGCATCTGAGGCAGCCCTACCCAGGTGACCGCATGGATCTTTCCTGACATGTCTACATAAAAACCAGGGCACACCCGCTAATGCCAAGAAAGGATATTTTTAAATGAGGAAACGTGGGGAAATTATATACCGCAGCCTCCACAGTGAGTTGACTT
>NW_006438073.1:10918169-10919560 GCF_000325575.1 Pteropus alecto
GCTCTTCTTGACATATTGAGCCCTTTCTTTTAAGCATTATATTTAATCACTTTGTGAATAAAGTTCTGTAACCGGCTCCTTACCCATGCTCCCTACAATCTCTGATTCATCTACTTTTTCCACATCTTCAGGTGTAATCTCATCTTCTGTTTCTATTATGATTTCAAATTCCGGAAAAAGGAAGTTGTGGTCAGGCACTGTATTGTCCAAATCACCTGAAACGAAAAGGGTAACCAGCACCATTAGTAATAATTTAGTTTGAAGATGGCCTAATGATGTCCTGTTTCTAAATTATATTCCATGTAGCAACAATTCTCCCTAGTAAAATAATATATATGATTCCAGTATTTTAAGTCATGGGTCAGAAATTAAATGCCTCTATTAACGCAAGGCTGGGACATAACTAACTGGGAAAGACCTCATAGCTCCTCCTTCATAAAGTTGTTATACCAAACTTCTGAAAAGTATTATACCCTTTCTAATTACTAATTTTTATTCTAATTTCTAATCTGTATCCTCAAAACAAAAGGTGTGGGTTGATAGATGCTATGAAACTGAGCTGAAATTTGAAAGTAAAAAGAAATAGACTCACCTGATTGTGTACAGGCCTGCTTATGTCCCAACCTCCAGTCCAGAGTCTGATGCTCCCTACTGCAGTAAAAGGCCTTGTGACATCTGGAGCATGTTTTGGGGCCTAAACAGCCACAAACCCTGCATAAATGAGCACCAGACTTGAGCTGGAGGCACAAGGACGCTCCTGCCTCTGGGGGAGGATCGTCGGAAGGTGGTTCATAAGAGTAAAAGTCATTTTTCCTGGGGAGTTGATTTCTAAAAACTAAAAGAAAATAAGAAAAAGCATTGTATTTTAAGTAAAACAAAACGTCAATTCAAATACTTGAGCCTCTACTCCCACAGGGCTGAAAAGACTCGTTTCTTGAAAAGACAAATAGAAGGCAGTTTTTGCTTTCAGGGAGCTTATTTCCTGAAAGGAGAGAGAAGAAAATAACAAAAGTGAAAAAGAACAAGACATTCTTCTAGTGTAGAAACTAGTTTGGTTCCCACAACCGAAGCAGCTCTTTGAGCGTCTTCAAATTAAGTTAATAACGAGACTAATAGACCACAAACATTAAAAAGCTATTGGGCCCCAGTTTTCTGAAAACTGATCATTTCTAATACCTGAGTATAACCACGCACACTTAGTACTTAGTAATTAAGCAAAGAGCCGGGACTGAGGACACGCTCGCCGGGCGACGGGGAGGGAGGACCCCGCGGGCGGACCGGACCCCGGCGAAGGCCGCGCGTCAACCTGCCGCCCGCCCGCCCATGTCCGGGCCGCTCACCGCGCAGGCCGGCGCAGCACGGCGGCTCCCGGCAGCAGAAGAGGAACAGGC
>NW_006438073.1:10919762-10928665 GCF_000325575.1 Pteropus alecto
GCGCGCGGGTAGCCGGCCGCTCGGACTCGAGAGCCGCCCGGCCGGAAGGCGGAAGTCTGGCACCGGAAGGCGGAAGTCTGGCACCGGAGGGCGCGTCCAAGCCGACCGAAGCGATTGGACAACAGGAGTGAGGGCGTGGCGAACCCGGTCCCGTGACAGGGGTGGGGCGTGTCCTCCCGCGTGAGCCTTCGGAGCGGCCGCTTCCCGGCTTCCGTGTCGGGTGCTTGGGGTTGTTACGTGCTCCGGAACGCGGGTTCTGTGAGCCTTGAGGACAGTCCGGGCTCGTACTACGGACACTCAAGAGCACACTTCCGCTCCCCTTCGGGGGGCAACCCGGGGTCGCACCGTGTGACCTGGGGCGGGGCCAGGTGGGAGGGCTCCGCTGAAAGTTTCCTGGGATGAGGGTGACGTGAAGAGCGCGGCTGGGATGGCGTTAGAGCGGAAGGTTGAGGATGAGAAGGGAAGAGTTAGTTAGGGTTTAGGGCCACGGCCTAAGGTTAAGGGTTAAGGGTGAGGGATAAGGGCTCGGGGCTGGGTTTAAGATTAGGGTTCAGTATGCGGAGTGAGGGGTTGTGCTTACGGTTTAGGGGTTAGGGCCAGGGTTGTTGGTGTTATGGTGGTTACGGTGAGGTCAGGGTCCAGGTTAGGGTTAGGGTTAGTGGTTAAGAGTTACGGTCGGGGATTAAGGGTTGGGGTTTGCGTTTAGAGGGTTAGGATTGAGAAGGCTAGGGGTTTGGGCTTGGGTAATGTTAGGGGTTAGGGTTAGGGTTATTTTGACGGCATAGATACAGGTGTCCCATTTCTGGCATCTCAGCGTCTTTCTGCAGAGTCCTCAGACCAAAGAGGCCCCTCTTGTGGATAAGCGCCTGACAGCAAACTTTAGTGTGGTCACCACCCTCATTCCCACGTAATGGCCAACCAAGGGAAAACTCTCCGTGGATGGGATCAGGATAACCCGAGTGAGTGTTAGGACATGTGAGTAGGACCTCTCATTTGGGGTTAAATGAAAGCGTGTGTATGATGAGGGTGTGGGCTCAAGGAGATGACTATCGGGCACTGTCCTTGCAGAGCTCCGCCCAAAGACCATGGAGAAGATGGTGGGTGGGTATGGCTGCTGCACCTCCTGGGATGGGGTGCAGGATCACCGGCCACAAATAACAACCAGGGCTGATCTGAGGTGAGAAATGATACAGGGGTCTGCATACCCAGACCCTTGAGATGGCCATGGTGGGCCTAGTACCTAGATTCAAACCTGGAGACTTCCCCCACTGGAGTGACCCCCATCCCACTCCCAAAGGAACCTGGACCTCCACTCCTCCCAGCAGCTACATGGGGCAGTAGAAAGACAGTCCTCACACATCTGTAGGAATGACAGAGAAGAAGTATATTGTTTTCACTTCACAGAAGACCACGAGCACCTTGGCATTTATAATACTCCATAAGGAAGGTCGTGTAGTCTTCTATCTGTGTCACGTGGACTGCCCTCTGTGCTTCCATAGTCTTCTATAGAGTCTTCTATAGGCACTGGTCATATTGCATTAGGGCCTCCCCCAATGAACTCACTGAACCTTAACTACTTGTCGGAAGCCAGCCGACAAAGTAATTGAGGGTACCTGAAAGGGGGAGCATGGACTGAGGAAAAGAAAGAAGACAGACAGAATTGCAGGAGGGAGCACAGATTCAAGCTGTGTCCCCGAGTTTATTTAGAACACACTACTTATAGCATCGCAATGAGAACACAGCAGTCAAGACCCAAGGTCAGCCAAATTACTTATCCTGCAAAACAGTGAAGCTCTCACAACGCAGAACTCTCTGCTCTGCTATCAAGCTCCCTTCTTTGAAAATACTGAGTGCTTCAAATAGTTTAGTGCCACTTATCTCAGAGCTCGCCAAGTTAGCTTGGCTCCCAACAACTACTTAAAGACCATAAATCCAAATGCAGGCCTATTCTGAAGTTCTAGGAGCAACGAAGTGAATATGTGAATTTAGGTGACCCGATTCTGCCCACTGTATGTACTGATCCCTCATAGGGTTCTTGTAGGTTCCAATGGGATCAGCCATGGCAGGTGCTGACTGGTCCCTGGCTCTGCAGAAAGGGCTACTGGACATGCTGTGCTGCTGATGGTCATTATTTCTCCCTTGTCCATGAAAGGTCATCTGCCTCCCCCATCAGTGGCCTGTGGCTTTTCAGAATTTGGAAAGCACATGGAAAACAACCTGCCAAGGGCTGAGATTCCATCTGGTGGCCCTTGTCTTTGCCCCTGGTGCAGCCAGATTAGGGATCTCAGGACAGAAGGGGGTCCCGGACCCACTCGGATATTTGGGATGGTTCTGGCTAGAGTTTATTCAACAAAGTGCATGAAGTTCCTACTACAAGCAGGCGCTTTGAAACAGCATAACTCAGGGAATGAAGCAGGCAATTGTGGGTCTAACTCTAGTCACACAGGCACTCTGACAAGATTTGCAGGTCCTGTCCACCACCCTCCAGGTCTGATGCCGTCATGGCCCCCTCTGCATCTGGAGGCCTCCTACCATACCCTGGCCAGGGTGGCAGACCAGAGAGCCACCCACAAAGGGAGTGGTCTTTGGGTCAGAAGGAGAGCTGCCTGTGTCTATGGAACAGGGTAGGGCGAGTCTGGAGTCTGTGGATGGAGAGGGCCTGGCAGAACCCTGATCTTACACATCTTCTGATTCGCATGGGAGAGCTGAGGTCTGGCGGCTTCCACTCCTAGAAGACAGGAGTCACAGGCCCCTGAACCAAGGGAGGCTGGCTGAGTTGTCTCCTAGCCCCATCCCACCACCGTCCCATCCCATTCTGCCTGCCCTCCACACCCACCCCTCCTGACCAGGCACCAGCTGAATGGGCAGGACGTGCCCAGGATCACACACGAGTCAGGGATTGGATAGACCGTGTAGATTTATACAGGAGTCAGTGCAATGGCCTGCCAGCCCCCAGATGCAGCCTTCCTGAGGGCTGGTGTATCCTTCCTCCCATCCCAGTAGGCAGCAGTGGACAGTCAGGTCTCAGACAGGAAAGCCCTTGGCCTCTTTCCATGCAGGCAAGCATCTGTGATCCAGCCTGGGCCCTGTCAATTTCCCCTGGCTAACTAAAGAGCTGACCATGATGCGGGGCATTTTAACAGCCACTTTGGCAGTCCAGATAGCCCCTTGGGGGTGTTTCAGTTCCCAGCATGCATGTGGTTGAGACAAGCACCTCCTGCCTCAGAGCCTCAGCCTCCAAGAGAGGTGAGAAGCCTACAAATGTGGAATGTGGCCCTAGCATTTTTAAAATAACACCCAAGTGAATGTCATGATGAAAAGCTATTCTCAGTTGCCATCTTGTATGCAATTTGGGAACAGCACCGCAGTGTAGGCCATGAAAAATTATTCATTACCCTCTGCTGCCATCTCGTGTGCATCTTGGGAATAATACCTGAGTATGGGTCATCTAGTATAGGTCATAGGGACTATTCATTCTCTGTTGCCATCTGGTGGGCATTGTGGGAATGACACCACAGTGCAGGTCATGAAAAGTTAATTCTCTGCTGCCATCTCTTGTGTATTTTGAAAATAACACCCAAGTGTATGTCATCTTAAAATTATTTTCTTCTGCCATGTGGTGGGCATTTGGGGGAATAACACCTGAGTGTACGCCATCCTGAAAATTTATCATCAGCATTCGGTGTGTATCTTGAGAATAACACCAGTGTAATAAAATGTATTGTTTGCTACCATCTTGTGGGTATTTGAAGAATAACACCCTAGCTTTTGTCATCATGAATATTCTTTCTCTGCTGCTAATGGTAGGCATTTGGGAAGCACACCACAGGTCAGGTCATCAAAAGTTATGTCTGATTTTATCCCTTGTGCATTTTGAAAATAACACCTAAGTGCCTATTGTTAGGAAGAGTTTCTGTCTGCTGATATTTCATGTGCATCTTGGGAAAACACAGGACTACTAGTCATGAAAAAAAATTTCTCTGTTGCCATCTTGTGGGCATTTTCAAAATAACACAGAAGTAAATGTCATTGTTAAAATGTATTTCCTACTGTCATCTGGTGGACATTTTGGGAAGAACTCTAGAGTGCAGGTAATAAAAAAGTTACTCTTTGCTGCAATCTGGTGGACATTTTGGGAATAACACCCAGTGTAGGTCGTCATTAATATCCATTATCTGCCTTCATCTAGTGTGCATCCTGAGAATGACACCAGAGTAAAAGTAACAAAATTTATTCTTGCTGTCATCTGGTGGGCATTTTGGGAATAACACCACAATGCATGAAAAGTTATATCTGCTGCTATCTTGTGTGCATTTTGAAATAACACCCAAAGGCATGTTTTGAAAAAATTTTGTCTGCTGCCATTTCAAGTGCATCTTGGGTAAAACACAGGAGTGCATATCATGAAAAGTTGTTCTCTGCTGCCATCTCTTGGGCTTTTTGAAAATAATATGCGAGTGTATCTCGTCATAAAAATTTATTTTCTACTCTAAGCTGGTGGACATTGTGGGAATAACACGCAAGTGTTTACCATTATGAAAATTTTTTCCTGCCTTCATCTCGCGTGCAACTTGCTAATTAGAGCATCTGTAAAAACATTTATTCTTTGCTGCCATCTGATGGGCATTTCAGGAATATCACTCCAGCATTTGCATATGCATATTCATTCTCTGCTGCTGTCTAGTGTGCATTTTGGAAATAACACCCAGCTGTGTGTCATCATCAAAATTTATTTTCTGCTGACATCTGATGGGCATTTTGTAAATATCACTCAAGTGTATGCCATCATAAAAAGTTTTCTGCCCTCATCTAGTTTGCATCTTGCAACTAACACCCGATTGTAGGGAATAAAATTCTTTGCTTCCATCCGGTGGGCATTTAGGGAATAACACCCAAGGGCATACCATGATGTTTTACTCTGCTGCTATTTTCGTGTGCATCTTGGGAATAACACAGAAGTGCATGTCGAGAAGATATTCTCTGCTGCTATCTTGTGGGCATTTCAAAAATAATGCCCAAATGTATGTTATCGTGAAAATTTATTTTCTGCCCACATCTAGTTTGCATCTTGGGAATAATACCAGAGTGCATGTAATGTGAAATTATTATCTTCTGCCATCTAGTGGGCATTTTAGGAATAACACCCAAGTGTATGTCATCGCTGAATGTTATTTTCTGTTGTCATCCTCGGCATCTCTCAAATAGCACCTGAGTGTATGTTATCATGAAAAGTTATCCATTGTTGCCATCCAGTTTACATCTTGAGAATAACAGCTAGGTGTATGTCATCATGAAAAGTTATTTTGCTGCCATCTTATTTACATCTTTGGTATAACACCTAAGTGGGGCTCACCAGGAAAAGCTCTTCTCCATTTCCATCTAGTGTGCAACTTGGGAGTAACACCTGAGTGGAGTTTACCATTAAAGCTCTTTTGTGCTGCCATCTAGCATGCAAATTGGGAATAGTACCAGATGGAGGTCACCAGGACGAGGTTCTCTCTAGTGTGCATCTTGGGAGAAACACGTGAGTTCAGGTCACAAGGAAAAACTACTCTCTGCTGCTATCTGGTATGTTCTTGGGAACAACACCTGAGTGGAGATCACCAGAAAATCTTCTCTTTCCAAAGGCTTCTGATCCAATAAAGAACATATCAGACCCAAAGCCAGACCCCAGGCGCAGTCCTATGTGCCCTGGAAGCTGCCCCTGGAATGTGGAGTCCTCAAGGTGAAACCTAGCCAAAGCTTGGCATACCCTGAATTAAGCGACTTCTCACCTGCCTCTTACCTATGCATACCTTATGGCACCCTCACCCCTTAGCTCCCTCCCTTCCCCAGGGCAGGTTTCTAACTAGTAGTGTGCTTGGAGAGCCTCCATAAGTCATCACATCTGGGAGGAGTGGGGCATATAGCAAAGAAATACTTTGCATGAAAAGAGGCAGCCCAGGAGGACCAGATCAATAGGAACCCAGGTCTGAGAGCAGAAAGCTTGGGTATTAAAAGACCATAAAGAAGCCTGCAGAAGCCAGACTGCAGCCCCCAAGGAGAGCTTGGGAGTCAGGGTGTGTTGGGATCACAGACTCTGGCCTGGGGGTTTGGGGCTGAAGGGTCCTTGGGGACTTCCACTCTAGGAACAGCATGTGCAAGATACACTGAACGCCATGCTTCTTGGGCAGCTTGTCTAGAACAGCCACTTTTGTGCACAGCTGTGGTGAGTGGACCTGTCAAGAGGGCTGGGGATAGAGTTTGTCAGCTTTCCTCTGGCGTCTGATGCCTTTTCCAAGGCTGGGGCCACCCCTAGGTTCAGAAGTAACTTCTGGAAGACCTGGTAAAACTGAATATTCAGCCAAGGCTACTCTCAAGAAATCCCAAACCCATAGGGCACACCTATAGTGGCCTATGGGCTGGCAGCAGCTAAACACCTCACACACTACATTTTCTGCCCCCTTTAGTCATCATATGACCATCTACCTCATTCTCCATTAATATCTGACTAGATTCGAGGTGTGCTCTTTTTATTCGTATCCTCGGTCTCTGACAAGTCTGCGCTCCTGCTCATAGTCAATCCACCCTCCCTCTCTCCGCACCCTGACTATCACTCCTTCAGTCTGTTATTTTCCTTCCAGATCAATAGACGGACACTCACTTTGTGCGAGTCTTCAGCCTGTTCCCCATTAGCAGCTTCACACCCTTCATTCCCCATTGTTTACCCTTCATTAATCTTTTTCTCTTTCTGTCTTTTTCCAAATAAGGTGAGCTCCTCATCCCACCTCATCACTTTCTCAAACAAATTTTAAGAATTGCAGAAAGCAATTGTAGCACCCCAAGGAAAAATTTTAAAATATCCATGCCTATCATAGACGAAAACAAAATGAATGTCATTGAAATCAATTATTTTTCTCCACTGAGGTATAAAATCTTTTTGGAGATTTGATACCGTAGCACAGTAAATTGTAATTCTCATAGTTCTAATTTCCTTTTAAATAATTTTCTGTAAAAATGTTTTCATGATTCTGAATCTGGTTCTAGTTCTTATAATGTATCTTTATATTGCTATTTAATATAATGGCTACCACTTCTAATCAGAAAAAAAAAATCTTAGAAATGTCTTCATTAGAGCAGCATGTTCAGCAGAAATTACTGATGTGCAAGCACGCCATAAGAGGTGCAGCTTCCCAGAAAGCACGTTTGTTGATCGTTCCATCATCTGAATATTCTTTACAAAGATGAAAGATTCGTCCAATCTTGTAAACAGCAGTGTGCACAGTCTCTGTGCACAATCTTGCAACAGCAGTCGTTGCACATCCTTGAACAGGAATTCCGGTTCTCAGCTCAGAAGCAAGTGGAATCTAATTTTTAATGGCTGAGAAACCTTACATCCTGTAGGAGGCAAGCATTTTTCTTGTTTTTGTTACTTAAGAATGTGGCAGAAAGATATGCAGAGGTAGCCCAGGAAGTCTTTATTTTTTTCTTTTTTCATAAGTTTTATCTCAGAATATTTCTGGAAGAATAACATTTTGAAAAAGCCACTGCTGGGACCAGCTTCCATCACAGCCTTTGCTGGTGGGCACCCAGCTATCCTCTTCTGTGACTTCATCCAGGCACTGATTACTGTTCACATGCTGCAGGGTTGGTTGCCTTTAGGCATTTGAGCATTGTGACCATTGGAGTTTGTGTCTTAGACCAAGTCTTGATGCTCTATCTCCATAATCTACCTTCGGTTACCCTGAGAAATGATATAGAAGAAATTCTGAAATTCATCCATCCACACTTCTGCAAGTCATCTGTCATTTTTATTCATAGTCTGCCCTGTGCCTCTTGGTAACACATAAGATGTGGTTTTCCTAAACTCATGTCCAGTGTGCGAGCAGGTAACAATCTCCTAAATTCCTCCACACTGCCGAATCCTAAAGGAATTTTCTATGTTTTCTCCTCCCCAAATATCTATTCCAGCATCTTATGTTCCAATTTCTTGAAAGTAATCTCTGCTTCTTGAAAAAAGGCCTCCTGCCATTATAGGTATTCTGACAGGAAAAGTCCGATCAATGTTCCTTCTGTCTCTTTCTCTTCAGGGGACAGGATAACAGCAACAAGTGAGCTTCCAGTTGAACCCACCATAGGTCATATCAGAATCTGCCATACACTCATAAGTACCATCTCAGATCACAGGAATGGTAGGACAGACCACTGTTGTCCTGTCGCGTTTGATCCTGTCATGTCATCCCCCTGTGCGCTCACACTCACGGCGAGTATCTACTGTTCACAGCGAGTGTCTACGAGGGTGATCATTTGGCCTTTAGATGCAGCAATTCCTCTTATTTTATACACATTTTTTTTAAAAAAAAAATTAAAGCAATTTTTCAGAATTAGAGTTGATATTCAATATTATTTTATATATAAAGACATAGCACCTCCTTTTAATCTAGCCCTGATCAATCTCAAACGTTATTCCATTAGAGTTATGTAAACTGGCACTTTCAATTTTTTCACATACCTCACTATAGGTCTTTTTAAAAAGTCTTTTACTAGCATTATCTGCTAGAACAATTTCTTACAGCATGCGTCTTTGTGAACAATTAATGACACTATGGACAGTTCACAGAAGTGTGCTCCAAGCCTCATTGTGGCAAACTAGTACCACATTTGTTGTAGGAAGGTTGTCTAGATACACCTTTATTTTACACTTGAAGTCAAATGTAAAACAAAAAATATATAAATATACAAAAATCATGAAAAAATTTCCAATTTATTTTCATCAAGAATCATATTTATAGCCCCAAAGTGGTCTTTCAAGTGAATTCATGTACAAAATCCATATGTCCCACATCTCCTTGGTCAGTGTGTGATGGTGGCAACAGTGGGCGGTGGGTGCTCCTCAAGGCCAGCCCCTGTGACCATGGCACATT
>NW_006438073.1:10928710-10931388 GCF_000325575.1 Pteropus alecto
TCAGCCACTGCCAGAGATTCTCCAATAATGATTTTTGAATTAGGTGTTGATGTGGCAGCCTGACCCTGCATTGCCATTTTCTGCTGGAATAAGTTCGTTTCTAACTGCCCACCTCAAGGACCCTCTGGCTAACGTCAGTCATGTCATAGCTTGCCAACCAATTAAGGTTCTTAAATCTGTAGCTGTGTAGGAATGACAAGACTTTGAAACTGCCTGTTATGTTACAATTGGGGCTCAGCTTTTACATAAGAATCCACTGAACTGGTGCTGGTATCAATTAACAGTGCTTCCTGCTTATAGTCTCGGTGTCCCGTCTCTTCGTTCCAGAATTCTGCGACATTGATAGGTCAGGGAGCCCCTATTAATAGCATAACAGACAACAAAATGACAAAAGCTTGCAGTTCAGGAAGCTTAATTAGAAGAGCATGAATTGGCTCATGAGCACCTGTAGATATTCCAAGAGTGACTTATGAGTGCCACGTCCTCAGTGAGCATGTGAGTCAGGACCACAAGTCTCAGGGTATTGCTGCTGCATCTTGAGTTTTAATTAGGTGAGAGATGCAACCTAAAAATTCTACATTTTTATAAATGAAATGAGAAAAAGGCTTGGAAGGCTACTCATTTACACAAAACTGGGTAGTCAGATGTTTCTAGAATGCAGTCTCTAGTCATGAGAAGAACACTAAACACACTTCGAGATCTATTCCTTTCTCAGTGGTCCGGGCGCTGGCACGGCAGTCAACATGCCAGCAATCATCTGGACTGGCAGGGGCCTGACCTGCCCAGGACCCCTCGGCGGTGCCCAGAGCCTCAGCCCGGCGGTCACCACTGCCCACCTCCCCTCCCACCCCCACTCCGGGCTGATGGCTGCATTGTATCCCTCAAATCAAGTGACCGTAAGAGGACAAAAGCCACGAACGGCAGGTCAGGTGGAGACAGGTCTGCTGAGAACGTTCTGGGTGCTTTGCCTTGAGGCTCCTGGTCTGGGGTCATTCACGGAGGGTCAGTGCCCAGAGAGGCAACCAGGGGGAAGTGCGTGCCGCAGGCAGGGGCCGCCATGCAAAGGCCCTGGGGTGGGGGTGCCCGGCAACCTTGGGACACCCATCTTCCCGGTGCCCTCCACGCTTTGGCCCCTCGGATCCTCAAGGCAAAGCCAGAAAGCCTCCGAGACCCATCTTAGGTTCTTCAGAGTCTGAATGAATAGCCTGTGAGCACCCCAGCTCTGCAGCCCCACTGGGGACCCACGCCCAGCTCGTCCTGAGCCCTGGCCTCCGACTCCCTTCCAGCTTTGGAGCGAAGCCAGTAGCCTCGTTTAGCCCAGTGAGATGCTCGTAATGAGAGGCTCCGTGACTTTTGTGAGTGGCCTGCTGGGGGCCCACTGGGACCCCTAAAGTCTCCCCACCCCACGGGCAGGCTCACGGATTCCCTCAGCAGACGGGTGCCCTGTCTAAGGAGTAGGGCCACCTGGAGCTTCTCCAGGCAGGAGGGGTGGCTGGTGGCCTGTCTTGCTGCCTCACCGGGAACCGAAGGCCCTGGCACATGGTGGTGACACCCTCTCCTCACTCATGGGAACCGGAAGACATTTTCTTCACCTTTACTCATAAATGGTGGGCAAGGCTTGCCAAACACACAAAAACTACCAAAACAAAGACCATGATGAGCAGACGCCACTAAACAAAGAATCTTGGAAGGACTGAGTGGCCTTAGACACTGAAGTGGCCGCACACATGGAACAGAAAATCAATCCCAGGACGAGAAAGCTCTTCGACTTTTTAGAAAGTTGTGAAATGCAATATATCCGCTGATAAAGAGTATAAGACGGATGCTCCATTTACCCAATACTTGCCAAATGAACCCCTTGAACCAGCAACAAGGCCCAGAAATAGCCTGTGGCCCTCACATCCCCGGCCCCTCTGCCCAGGCCTGGCCCCAAAATGAATAAGATGGCCGGAGAAAGCAAGCTGGAGTTCTGGCCGAGCAGCGAGAGCGGAGGGCCCGAGCTGAGTGGTCGGAGGCCCAGTGTCTGCCGCTGGGGCCATCGGGAGAGGGAGGGGCAGGGAGGAGACCAGTCCGCTCTAAGGGGCAAACCCTCGGCAGTGAGCCCGGGCTCTGGCTGACGGGATTTCCCCAGCCCGAGTGGACAAACGGGGAGACCCACTTTGCCAGGAAAGTGCTCATGCAATTCCAGAGCACCAGTGCTAAATGGAAGGTTCTAGAAGCTGCTAGGGACAAGGGGAGGCTGAGAAATAAAAAGGAGCAGACTGCCCTGGCTTCCCATATGCCATGTGGCACCAACCCGAATTCGAAAGCCAGCAAAGTACAGGTATGAGAGCCAACTGAGGACATTTTCATACCGGAAAGGCGCCCTCTTCCTCCGAATCACAGCTCAAATGTCACCCTCGGCGGGGCCTTTCCTGCCCCCCTGCCAACATGGCTCTTGGTCACCAATCAGGGACGATAGATGCAGTTACTTGTTTGCTGCCTTTCTCTTCACTGAATGTATTTCCCGCGAGGCAGGTGTCCCTTGTCCACCCTGAGGGATGTTAGGCGAAGGAGTTAGGTGAAGGGTCGTCAGGGG
This sequence comes from Pteropus alecto, assembly GCF_000325575.1. Lineage (NCBI taxonomy): Eukaryota > Metazoa > Chordata > Mammalia > Chiroptera > Pteropodidae > Pteropus > Pteropus alecto. Next base: position 10,931,289 of record NW_006438073.1, read on the forward strand.
AGGAGCACAGGCCAGGTAGCCAAAAAACTGTAAACAGCAAGACAAAAGCGAGCAAATAAGCCAGGAAATGTCCTGAATTACTCGGGTCAGAGAGGAAATG
>NW_006438074.1:0-43690 GCF_000325575.1 Pteropus alecto
GCAGACAGCTGTGGGTCTGATTTCGGCCTCCGTGGTTTTAATTCCAGTGGAGCAACAAAGGAGAATTAGCTACTAATGATAACTATTCAGTTTCTCTAAAAGACTGTAACCCTAAATGTAATCTACACCCACTTTTTCCTATAGGCTTCAGAATTTATGGTCTGCCTCAGAGCTGGCGGTTTGCCCCCTTGGCAAGGCCTATGGTTTTCCTGGATTTGTCCAGAAACCAGCAACGAAGCAAAGCATTCCTGAGATGTGTTGGAAGTATCAAAACTTCCAATACACTTGTAGTAATGAACCATGGAAGCTACCAACCTGATGCTAGAAGCCTCACTTCTGATAGATATAGATGCAGGTACTCTGAGACTTCCTTCTAACCCGTCTGTGACAATGCCCAACTGAGGAATGTTATTTTGGGGTACATATTGGATTGGGGTGCAATCACATTCTAGATGATTGTCATACAACTCCAGGGACCTGGCCCATCCTTCATACAACCCTCAATTGCTGCTAGTAATACTGGCTCTTTGCTGAGCTGAATCAATCCAAATACGAGACTATAAAGATCAATTTTCTAGAATATCTCCCCTCTAGACATTCAATGATGTGCATAATTGAGGGCAGGTAACCAAGGTCCAACAGTGTCTAGTAAATCTGGTGTTTGTGGAATATTATGAAATAGAGTGAGATCTATAAATGTAGTTCTTGCCGTATTTATCCATCCTGATTTCCAAGCTTACCAAAATGCTTAAGAAAAACGAGCCAAGCATCATAAAAGACTCAAAAGGCATTTAAAACCACAAAGATGATCCACCCTGCATCTATTCTAGTACTATCAGGGTCTTTCCTACCCCAAGCATATGTTCTGAACACACCATAAAGGAAAATTTCTCAAAGTATGGTCTAGAGATCAAATACATCAGAATCATTTGACATTCTTGTTTAACATGGGTGTTCCTGGGCCCTACTCCAGGTATACTGAGTCAAATCCACTGGAAATAGGCTCAGGGATATGTAATTTAAATAAGTACCTCAAGTGATTCTTATATCCACTACAGTTTGAAAATTTTAGCTGTAGCAGAATCCTTCCTAACTCAACCCTGACTCAGCATTTTCACAAACCTATTTCCAAAATTTACCATTCCTCTTCCCTGCCCCACCCAACCACCCAGTCAAAGTTATATGGAAGAGAAAGTTCTTGGCCACTAAAGCAGCAGAAAGCCTTAAAGCATTATTTGGAAAATGGCCGTGTTTTCACTAATGACAAAAACCGACTATTGCAACTGAGGATAGCATCCAATTGTTCAAAGGTTAAGCCAAAGGTCAATTCATTGGTTCTGTATCTTTCCTAGTGCCAAGGGCAAGGCAGGCTAGGCCAAGTAGAGATAGCAAAGAGCAGCTAGCCATAGGCATGTTAGTCAGGTAGGTCAGGGAGAAGTGTTCATAGCTAAAAACCCAGAAAGACTGGTGGAGCTGAGAGCATTTAATACTAGAAGGTAGCTGTTTGGATATTTACAGCAAGGTGTAGTGTTAGATGAGCTAAGACAGAGGGGTGAGGAGATACTGAGGACAGTTAAGGCAGGAAGAGGACATTGATAACACCTAGCAGAAGAATTCAAGAAACAGGCTAATCTAGTAAAGGCCAAATTAACAGACAGGTACAAAGATAAATGCACAACTCAAGGTTTATAAGATATATTAGATGTGTACCTGCGGTTGGGGTAGAGGGTGGGACTGGAGAAAAAAATCAGAGATAAATTAAGGGCCTAGATGGACAAATGATGATAATGTGCTGTGACCTGGGGAATACGCTCAACTTTCTGAGTCTGAGGTATAAGTAAAAGATACGAAGGAAAAGAGGTAAAGAGAACACAATTCTCCACACAAATACTGGTCAGCTCTCTAGTGAATTAAGACTATCATCCCTACTTAAATTCACTGTCCCTCAATTTGCTATCTTAGAGCTAAATACAAATATAACTGGGATGGTAAAAATGAGGTTATATTATCTGAGAGAAAGTAAGTGCCTCTTTACAATTCCATTCTGGTTGCCTTTTAAGACAAGCCATTAATTACATATCAACAAATCATGGAGAAAGATTATTTAACTTTTTTAGGTAAACTCATTAGACATAGCATTCTGTTGGTCTAATTAAAACTTTATCTCAGAACAATTCCTTTTAATTGAATAATATATATTCACTGCCAGACATTAATAATAAGAGGGTCTCTGCTGATGACTTTAGAAGCACCACATAATTATCTCTTCCACTGCCAAAGTAAACTCTAAGTTGCGCTGCATTCGTTCTTTTATGATAAATCAAATTCAAATGTGTGACACAGAATTTCACAGATAACCTAATAAAATCATTAACTGGAAAATATTCATTTGCATAAGGATGTCAACAAGAATTTAAAAATTAAATTAGCATTTGAAATCTTCGGACTTTTGGTTCTTTGGAATTAAACTTAAAAGCATTACAAAGCCAAATGTAATTTAAATGTCTTCACAGTTCTCTACCAGTAAGGATAACGCTTCTGGGGAAATAAATTTAACAATCAATTTAAAAGGTTTTAACGAACAAATTATTATGCAACTCAAGATTTTCTTATTTAGGTCTGTAAAGTCACCTCTATTTTGTTTAAACGGTTCTTCTTTAAATCAAGCAGTGATGCAGTAAGTTTGTTATAATTAGTGATAATATACCTTCCCGATTGTTTTCAGATTCAAAATAACTTTACCCATAAGTAAAGAGATTTAAATTTATATTTTGGCTTTTGCTCATACAACAGAGAGATGAATGAAATAAAGTCTTATTTCACTTACAATGTTTATTTAAGCTGCTTGACTTTCAGTGGTTTCAATTTTCGTTCCTTGTACAGACACACAAAACCATATCATAAAGAAACTATAAAGTGACAAAAGGAGATTAATAAGACTGATCATTGTTTTTATATTCCTCCAATGCCTTTTAACTGTAATCACCTTTTGCTCTAAACACTATCTGGAACATATTGACAACATTCTTCCTTTAAGAATTATTCAGAACAAAGGCTTTAGTTTTGCAAATCACCAAGGATTATTAGTCTACAGCTATACACAAACTCGGACTCAACTGCTGACTGGCCAAATCCTTGAGCTTAACCTAGAAATAGTGTTTTTACAGTTACTCTTTTATGTAATACAAAGAAAACTGTGTTAGCTTTCTCTCTGGGTCTTTAACTGGTTAGGAAAGTCACAACAGATTTCTAAAAATATACTTTGATAATCTCTATACTTTTATCTAAAAGAGCTGCATCCCCCAAAATAAGAAGCTTGATGTAGATAATTCATTTACTTGATTTCTGATTCAACTTCTTAATCTAATAGGTTAGACCTCTAAATTATTATTATCTAGTCTTTATACTCTAAGATAAAAATTTGCCCATGCAGGCCATCTTATTTAACTAGATTTTCAGAGACAATAACACTAGAAGTAAAAAATATGAATCAGATTTCTCTGGTATTTGTTTTAAACCCATAAGCCACAAATATTTTATTTATTTTTAATTAATGACAGACCAAATCAAAAATTCCTGTGAAATAAAAAGAGTAAAGGGAAGATGATGTACTATAGAATCGTACACCTGAAACATATAGTTGATGTCGTCCTATTAAATTTAATTTTAAAATAACGAAAAAAAATGTAAAGGGAAAATTAGTTTATCTTTTTTATGTGTTTACTTGTTTATGTTACGGCGGTCAGTATTACAGATAAAATTAATTGAATCATGACAAATATGTTTAATTGTTGATAATTGTTAGATTAATGAAAATATTTTTAAAGTCTGCATTCCTATATTTTTCTTGAGAAAGCAGTTTAAAACTAGCCTATTGAATGAGGTGGCCATCTGGTGACGGAAGAGAGCAATGCAGACACTATTTTACATGAACTTAAACATCATAAATTATTCTGCGGTCCTCAACCTTTTTGGTACCAGGGACTGGTGCTCCTATGAGCATCTGATGCCCGAGGAGCTGAGGTGGTGATGCTAGCGCTGGGGAGCGGCTGCAAATACAGATGAAGCTTGAGTAGCTTCCCCCATCCTACCACTCACCTCCTGCTGGGCGGTTGGGTTTCTAACAGGCCAGGGACTGGTACCGGTCAGTGGCCTGGAAGTTAGGGACCAATTGAACCACTAATTGGTGCGTTCTACACGCACCAATTGAACTACAAAAAATATAGTGGCACCATCCAACAGAAATATGTCACATATGTAATTAAAATTTTTCTAATCAACGCTTTTAAAGAGTGAAAAGTAACAATGTTAATAATACATTTTTACATAACCCAAGATAACAAAATTTTATTTTAACATGTAATCAGTATGAAAAGTTTTTGTTTTTGTGTGTGTATGTGGTTAAGTCTTCAAAATACGATGTGTATTTTACAACATATCTCAATTCAGACTAGCTACATTTCAAGTGTTCAATAGCCACACGCGGCTGTAGCTACCCAATTGGACAGTGCAAATCTAGAGAATTAAAGGAGAGCTGCAGTTACTTTGATATGCCCTTGTCTAAATTCATTCATTTCTCAGCTCCTCTACCCACTCTTTCAAAAGTTCCTCCCTTTCCCTCTTTAAATTCTACTTTATTTTGGAAATATTGTTTGCCTCCTGAACATTTTACAACACTTAAACGGCCCTCGAAAGCCTGCTCGAGAACAAGAAGACCCTTGGAGGGTCCATCTCTTCTCTGCAGGGCCCATCTCTTCTCCGCCCCTAAGGACGCCGTGGCATTCGTTTGCCTGCGCGGTCCTTCGACTAGGCTCGCCCGGCGCTAAGCGGCTTCGGGCGGCGGTCATCTACATTCCAGGAGGGCGGCGGTGGCCAGCAGCCAGAGGGAAGCCACGCCGGGTAATGAGGACCCGTCACGGTCGTCGGGCCGCATTGTGACATCAGAGCGCCGTTACTTCGGTGTTCAAGTCTAGGCTCCAGGCTTCCAGGCCCCGAGGGTCAAAGATTTTCAATGGGAGAGAGCCGGGACTGGAGGAGGCAACGACTAGGTCCCCGCCACCATGCCCAGAACTCGTTGCTTCCAGTCTCGGGATCTGGCGAAAGCAGGTGAAAACTCGCGCGCCAGCACAGGAAGACCCGAGGGCGGAAAGCACCACTTGGTTTCCGAGGACTACCAGCGGGGTCTTCCGGGTGGACCCCTACTTCTGCTGATTGGTTGGAGGTTACCGCCACGTGATCCAGAAACAGGTCGGCGCTGCTTTCCCCGCCCCTTTCATACCCCTCCCCACCCCAAGGTCGCTGGAGGCTGAGAGTGGGTTTCCTAGGCAACCGCTGTGGGGAGCCTGTACACAGCAGGTCTGGGGCTGGAGAGGGTGTCGTGCCCGCTGCTGCAAGACAAGGATTGAGAGGTCAGAGTGGACTCTGCTCTGTCTTGGATTGACCCGGAATCCATCCTCTCTCTGGGATAAGGTGAGTGTCTGCCACCTGGTATGTATGGCCTTCGGGCATACATTACATGTTGCCAGACCCTGGGAGTCTTTGCTCCCCTCTGTCTTGGCTGCACCAGGAGGAAGACAAGAGAGGAGTGAAGTTGAAGTCAAAGGACCCGGTAACGGTGCAATGGAGATAATATGAGACAAGGATGTGGCTTTATCTGAGGTCTGCAGTGAATCGAGCAAAGCTTAAGAGTAGGAGGAATGGGAGGGTGACCCATGGCCATTTGCGCGGCCTTTTCTGGCACAGGTTAAGGTACTGGGCTAAGCAAGTGCTCCTTGGACAAACTTGATACTGCTCACCTCTAGGGGGGAAGGGCGTTCACCTCATCAGTGATAATAATGGATTCTGATCCCTTTATACCCAAGGGAAGAAACAATTTGACCATAGAGAGTTTCCAGTTTATAGAAAAGAAATTTGATTTTCTCAGAATGACACTCTACCCAGCTCTCATGGTAGACAAAAACGTGGTCCTTTACACTCTAATTATTACTATACTCTGGTCATGTACAGCAAGTATTTCTTTGTTATACCATAAAGGACTCTGTGGTTATGACAATTCAAACCATTCAACGGGGTTTTTTTTTTTTTTTTAATCAAATACCAAGTATGTGCTAGGCACTGTGATACATTCATCGTCCTTGCCTTCAATGAACATGTAACCTGGTAGGGAAGAAAGACCTGCAAGCATCACAATATCATGGGACAGGTGCTGTATATAGGGCATATGCTGGCCTCAACTAGAGTCACAAAGAAGAGGATGATTATAACACCAGGAGAGAAAATAAAAGTCTTCGCCCAGAAGACTTTTAATTTAAATCTTTAAGGATTTATGGAGAATGGCGTAAAGTCAAGAGAAAGAGACATTTTAGGGTGGGGAAACACCATATGCCGAAGTACAGAAAATATCCCAGCCTGTTCAGAAAACTATAGGTGTCACCAGTGCTCTGGGGCGTTTGTGGTTGATGAGCTTGAGAGGTAGGCAGGAGTCAGAACTCAGAGTTCATGAATACCTTCTAAGGCGACTAACACGAGCAGATTTATCCTTCAGGAGGCTGGCTGTCACAGTAGTGTAGAGGATGGATTGGAGGGAAGTGGGACTATAGGGAAGGCATCCAGTTAGGATGAAGCAATGAGGACCTGAACTAAGGCAGAGGCAATTGGAATGGAGAGGAAAAATTTTCATAAGACGTGTAAGAGGTATATGCGGAAGGATTTAATGAGTGAGTGAACAAGGGGGAATGAGTAAAAGAGTTCACGAGGGTAAGTCCCAGGTTTCTGACTTGAATGATTAGAAAGACAATGTCTTTTATCAAGAGAAGGCATAAATCAGGAGAAGCAGGCTGGTTGGAAAAATATGAGTTCAGCTTTGAACATACTGAATTTGAGATGCTTGTGACACATTCAAATGTCGCTTTCCATGTGGGTATTTGGATTTGTTGTATAGGAAAGAGGAAGATAAAGATGAATAATTTTTTTTTACCAAGAAGGAAATAATTGATCAGAAAAGTACGTTTGAAATAACAAGTAAGAGAAGCCAAAGAGAAAAAGTCAAACCAAAGAAGAAAACCTAAAGAAGAGAGTCATCAGCATTGTCAAATGCCATGTCAAGGTCAAGTTAAGTTGAGAGCTGAAATATGTCCAGGTATTTGGCAAGTAAAAGATTATTTTGACCTTGACCCAGTAAGATTGCTGAGAACTTAATGGAGGGAGTGAAGTATTGCTAATGACTTACTAGTTTTTCTGTGAAGGTATCAAAAACAAGTTTTTCTGTGAAGGTATCAAAAACAAGCTATCCACAGAAGACAGGACAGGAGAACATTTTTATTTTTTAAGATAGGGACAACCTAACATTCATATATGGAGAAAAAAGAGACGCTAGAGAAGAAAATATAGGAACAAGTGAGAAAGATGAACATTTGACAGAGCAATGTTCTGAAAGAGACTTAACAGAATGGGAGCAGTACACAGGAAGAGAGATTCATTGTGGACAAGAGAAATAATACTTTTACTAAGACAAAAGTCAGAAAGAGAAAGCAATACATTTTTAAGAGGAAAGGGAATTTAAGGAATGCATATATGATGGCATCATTGTTTTCTGTGAAAATAGGGTCAAGATTATCTGCTGAGAGAGAGAACTTGAGAAGAGTGATGGAAGTTTAGAATAATCCCTAAATCGTTAGTCCCAGATCTATAGCTCTAATCCTAATCTCTCTAAGAAAGGAAGTTGAAGGAGAAAATATAAAATATCTGTTGTTGAAGATCCAGCTGAAGTTAGAGGTCAAGCATTTGTAGTGACTTCAACCCCATGATGGTTATGTGAACTCTTCCAGCAGAGGAGAAGTGATTAAATCAATCCAAGATTTGAGATTTGAAGGTGAAAGTTATAGAAGCTCCTGATGGTTCCTGGTTCCCTGTAGGGATTAGAGATGACCTGTGGTCTATTAGATGGGCAGGACCTGAGAAAAGCTTTCCCAAAGCATAAGAGAGTGGATAAAAGCTGGCTAACAGGACATACCTCCTGATGGAATCAAGTTAGCTAGAAGCCTTGAGCCCACTTGTGACTAGAAAAAGCATACAAGGCTTATAAGTACCAGGAAGGTTCAGGCTTCTCATAATTTAGATTTAATTATTCAAATGATAGAATTTGGAGTTTCTAAATTAAATTCTGTTTTGCTAATTGACTATTGAATTAGAATGAGATTTTTTCCTAAATGAGGGCATTGATGAAGGGAAAACAGTGCGAAGTGAGAGATAAGGCTGGCATCCCAAATATGGATATTTCTCTATCAAGAAAAAGTAGTCTTCTTAAATAAATGGAGAGCTGTGCCTTGTTCTTGAGCTAGACTCAACACCTTCAAGATGGAAGTTCTTCCTAAATTAATCTTTACAATGGAATCTCAAAACCCTATGTGAATTTTTTAAAAAACAAGTACAAAATAATCATAAATCTTATTTGGAAAAATAAATATGAAAGAATAGCCAGAAAATTTCCAAAAAATAGTATAAGATGAGAATTCCCAATATAAACCATAGTAATTAAAACAGGATAATACTATGGGAATAGACAGTGCACAGATTAGAAAGTCCAGAATTAAACTCAAGTATATGTGAAAGTTAGTGAATAACAAAGGGAAGTTAATGTCTTCTGAAATAAATATCTTGGATATAGACTACATAACTTAGATCTCCATTTGGTCACTGTGGAGGTACTGAGGGGAGGCTTTGCCCCTTCTGTGGGAGTCAGAAGGCAAGCTTTCCTTTGGCGTTCACAGAGATTAAACCAGAATGCAGAGGCTTCTCTTCTGCTACAAGTCCTCCCTTACTTGGTGTGCCATCCACAAAAGCCTAGGGAGGGAAAACTGGTCTGCATCTATCTAAGGGCCTTGATGAGGACCTAAATTCTTTCGGATTGTTCCTTGCTAAGTGCTCCCTTGCCTGGCCACTCCTGCAGCCCAGCCTATGCTATAATATCTCGGGGTTGTCCAAGAATGGGGTATGAGACAGTTGCCAATGGGAGGCATGGAAGAAGTGATCAGTATTACCTTCAATATAGATCCATCATCTAACTACTCACCATCTCAACTACTACTATCCTACTCCAACCACCACCCTCTCCCACTTATAGTATTACAACTATCTCTTAACTTGTCTCCTTGCTTGTGCCCTTGACCCCTACATATTTTCAACACAGTAGCTAGAGTGATCCTTTTCAGAATGTAAGGGAACTTGTGTTACTTTTCCACTCAAAATCTCCATATAGCTTTCCATCTTACTCATAATAAAATCCAAAATCCTTGCAAAGACCTACAGATCACAAGATAGCACATGATCTGGCCCTGCATTACCTCTCTGACCTCACATCCTACCAGTCTCCATTTTCCTCGCTGTGCTCCATCCACATCATTTTCCTTGCTATTCTGCAAACATGCCAAGTATACTCTCACCTCATTTTTTTTTTTTTTTTGCATTTGTTCTTTCCTCTGCCTGGATGCATTCCCCAGATTTCTTCATAGCTTACACTCTCTCATTTCTTCCAGCTCTTTGCCCAAATGTAACCTTATTAGAGAAGTCTTCTCTTTCCTCCCACCTCATCATTCTCCAACTGGTAGATATTAGGCCCTCAATACATCTAGTAATGAATGAGCAAGTGACTGAACAGATAATCCAGTGTATTGGGATAATTTTCTGACTGTATTTTTCTTTGTGATGGTAGCTGGGTTCCTTCCCCTCCTCAACTCAGCATGGTGAACGATGGTCCCTGTTTACAAAGCCTGAGTACAAATACAGACTGTGTGTAGTACTCTGATATGGATCTCAAAATCCTTTGATTTGGTCCCTTTGAATGGTTCACAACCACCCTCTTCCCAATCACTGCAGCTCTGAGCTTAGGGAGTTTTTTAGGCTACTTTTATACAATTACTTTTCCTGGTTCATTGAATTTTGGGCTGGTCTGTACTGATGGGCTTTTCTCTCAGTCCAATGCTGTCTGCTTCATTTTCATTCAAAAGACTTTTCTCAATATTTTTGGCAATCAATGCTCTTTTCCTAACACTACTATATATTTCTTTCTTATTTTCACATTTCCCTAGTTATTCTAGCAGGATTTGGGAAGAGGAGTTAGGTAAATACATGGACACCAGTCCCCATCATTTTGCCTTATGATTTTAATTTGTTTTTATCTGAGGCTTCTACCACTATCCCCATTGTTTTACCCCCATTCCAACCACTCTGGTCTCCTCACCGTTCCTTGAATATACCTAGCATAGACCTACCTTAGGGCCTTTGCACTTACTTGCTGGGTGGGATATTCTCTCCCCATGTATCTTTATGGCCTATTTCCTACATTACTTTGCATAAATGATTAAAAGTGAGCACATAAATATTTTTTAAAATAGATATTTAAATAAAATTTCATTTAAATATGTACATATATATATTTCACAAATCTTAGGAATCTAATTTTTTTCCTCAAAGTGAACCTATCCCTTTAACCAGAACTCTGATTAAGGAACATATCTTCATCAGCACTCCAGAGCCTCCCTTTTGTCTCCTAGTCACTCACGCTCAAAAGGTAACTACTCTCCTGACTTCTAATACCACAGATTAGTTATTTTCAAATTTTGTATGCATGTAGTCATGTAGTATTTATTCATTGTGTGGCTTCCTTTGCTCAACATTGTGTTTGGGCGAATTATCTATGTTGGAAGAAACACATTTCTTTCTCATTCCACTCCTAGATATAAACGCAGTAGAAATGTGCACCTATGTCCCAAATTGCAAAAATGTTCAGAGAAGCACTAATTAGCTCCAAATGTCAATCAACAGTAAAACGAATAAATAGTTATATATTCATACTATGCAATATTATACATGCTTTTTAAAAAGCGTAGGTTTTTTTCTTTTCTATTTTTGCCTAGATCTAGCCCCATCCAACCTGTCATGTCTATTATAACCACATCAGCTTTCACCTGCATCTAAGGTAACTCCTAACAACTTAGTATGTATCTTTCCATACTTTCTCCTTGCAAAATCATACACACACATATACATATATACATGTACACACATATCTATATCTATGGAGGTTATTACTATAAAAAGTGGGATCACAATATACACCATTTCTACATCTTACTTTTCATGTCATAACATTAAAACTAGGATTCCTGTATTTTTAAAATAATGTATGTCTGGAATAATATAATGAAAATATTAAAAACTGAAAAACTAGGTTAAATTTTATTGATGATATTTAGGTATTAATCAGTTCATATCATCTCAAATGAAGAAGTTGGCTAATTCATTTTAATAAACATTTATTGCCATGCCAGGTATGTCGCTGATCCTTGAGGATTCTTTTTTTTGCTCTCTAAGTACACTTAGAAAACTGAAAGACATGAACTGGGGACAAGGTAAGGATGTAGATGAGAGATGACTATTTTTGTCAAGTGATAAAGGCTCACAGTGTGGAAGAAAATTATACCTGTTTTATTTGAACCCAGAAGATAGAATGACAACAAGTGGGAAGGAATTATGGAAAGACAGAATTAAATTCAGAATAAAAAATAACTTTCTAACAGAAAACTTCAGAGATGGAATGAACTGTCTTGGGGCCCAGACATATTTAGTATTGTACTATGAAGATTTCGAGCCACAAGTGGGTAGGTAGCTCCACCTATGTAGCTTTAAGGTCCCTTTCAACATGGAATGACATAACTCTAGTGTATATTTCAATTTTTTATTTTCCCTAATAGATAATATTATTATGACCCTTATTTTTAATGGAAGATGATTGAATGTGAAAACCTAAACCAAGAAGAAATAGTTAAAGAACTGGTAAGTCAAAGTCAAATTTCTTTTCAAACACATTTGCAAGAATATTCAATGGGACTTTTTTACACTCCTTTTTGGAGCTTTCATAACGATTTCCCCTACTACATGATCTTTAGAAGCAGAGAAAAATCACATTCATGGTACAACTTACCTTCTTGTGAGAGTAAAAAATGGCAACAGTGCAATCGACCATTTATAATTTCTATTGGCAAAAATAATTTTTTGATTATTTTATTTTTTAGCCACTTTTTATTTTAAATAGGCAATAACTTGATTTCTTTTTGAAAACAGTGTTTATGCAATGGTTTATCTTATGAAATGGTTGGACAAGAAGGATCAGATACTTCAAAACTGGAGATGTTTTTCTCAGGGTATCCACGTATAGTCGGATTATCATTATTTCCTAATTTAACAAGTCTCACAATTGTTGCTCAAGATATAAAACAAATTTCAGGATTAGAGACTTGTGCACAACTCAAAGAACTCTGGATTGCCGAATGCTGTCTAGAAGTAAGTCTATAACTTTATAAGAAATATTTTATACTGAATTCATTGGTTTTGGAAACATAAGTCATTGAACTATATGCTTGAGATACAGATCAGTACAGATAAATGAGGGAGGAAGGGAAGAGACCATTCCTGATGAATTGCAATAAAACTCTTTAGCCAGTAAAGCAGACAAACAAAAAAAAAACAGATAAATGGGCAAAAGATCGAAATAGATTTATACCAAAAAAATAATAATGATAAAGAATTAAAACATAGACATATTCTACTTTTTAGTAATCAAATCAGACCAAATAATACCCAGTATTGCTTAGTAATGAAATCAGTTTACTTAAACACTATTGGTAGTGTGCAAATAATAACATTTATATTTAAAAGCAATATTGCGAAATGTATAAAGAGCCAAAGAAAGATACATGCCATTTGACTCAGAAATCCCTATTGTAAATTTTATTCTAGAGAAATAATTCAAAAGCAGAAAACTACTGTATGCATGAAGTTAGTTGTTGCAATATTATTTACAATAGCTAAAATTTTGAAATATAAATATGCCACATATAGAGTTGTTTTAAAGAAAGTGATTATAAATGTCATGAAACATTTTGTAATAATTGAATATTATAATTTGAAAATTATGGAAACATTTTAGACAGTCTTAAGTTAAAAAATACTCACAAAATTATATAGATAACTATATAAAAATAACTATAAAAACTATATAAAAATAACTATATAAAATTAAAATTTAAAGAGAACATGAAAATTGAAAATAGTTGTATTTAGGTGGAGAGATTACATGCTTTTTCTTTTAAAAATTGAGTTCACTTTACTGGACATTAATTTTGTAATAATATTTGATTTTTAAAAGGAAACGTACTTAAAATCTACTTTATTAAAAGGATTAATGACAAAGAAGCTAACATTGTTCAGTCTGCTCTTTTTTTTTGACAGAAAATTGAAGGTCTTCAAGAATGTAGAAATTTAGAAAAACTGTATTTATATTATAATGAAATTTCCAAAATAGAAAATTTAGAGAAATTATCAAGATTGGAGGTTCTTTGGCTGAACCACAATACAATTAAAAATATTGAGGTAAGATAATTTCATTGATTTATATGTAAAGTTAATTACTACTATGGAGTTTAAACCACAGTATCCAAGATCATATTATGCACAAGGGTCAAAATAGTCATGATTTGTTTATTGTTAAGAAGAGCTAAGAGAACTTTATATACATTATTGTTATTTTTTTTACTCCTCACATCAAACCTGAAAGGTAAGGTGTTATTTCTTCTTTGGAGATTTTTAAAAAAGAAGTGTAGACAAGTTTTATATATAACTTGCCTAAGATTAGAAACACACTCTGTGATGTGTTTTTTTTCCTATTCCTCCTCCTCTTTTCCTCGCCACTCCCCTTCCTGCTCCCTCCTCTCCTCCAATAATGCCTTCCAGGTTCCAGAGAACAAAGATGGCTTCATTGAGGTGCTCAGTGCTCAGAACACCTGGAGTACTAACCAGATTGATCAGATGGTTTATAAATATAGATTTTAATTATTTCTCCTAAATTACATATTATCTAAATTTTTAGGGCTTGCAAACTTTGAAGAATTTAAATGATCTCAACCTTGCTGGAAATCTAATAAGCAGCATTGGTATGTACTGCTTCATTTGGAATTTGAGATAAAGCTATGCTAATATTTAATCAATATAAAAATTATATATTTCTTTCTTTTAGACTTTTTTGTATGACATCTTTACAAAGCATTTCAAAATCTATGACTATAGAATGTGAAAATATTGCCCATTAATCAGTGGTTACTAATTTTACATTGTTACTGTTAGTCTTATTTATATGCAATAAATGATATGGCCATATACAACTCAGAAATGTGACAAGATAGGAACAGGAGGTAAAACAAGACATTTAATTTTTCTTTCATCTTGTTTTTGAAATTAAAGGTCGATGTCTTGATCCCAATGAACAACTGGAAAGATTAAACCTTTCTGGTAATCAAATATGTTCTTTTAAGGTATGTTTAAGTGGAATAATTCAGTTTTATTTATCAGCCTGGATCATGAACCATCCTTTTGCAGAAAGGGATTATAGCCACCTTTTAAAAAAGAATTTAATTATTTTGGACTACCTGGTACTGCTGGAAATTTTAGAGTTAGCCGACTAAATTGACACTGTTAAAACCAAACAAGTGATATGACACAACTAAAACCAAACAAATAACTATTTACTTGGCTTTAAGATAACACTTTCTAGTTTTCATCCAATCTTCCTGGCTATATCTCCAGTTTTCTGGTTTTTCATCTCCTCCTAACATCTGAAAAACAAACTGCTCCAGGTAAATCACAGGAACTTTTCTCATTTCAATCCTGAGCATCTATCTGCTTTTGTTGTCTAAATAACCTCATCATGTCTTGTGACTTTAAATATCTTTTATCTACTCATTACTCCTAAATTGGTATCTCTACTTTCCCCAACAACTCCCCAAAACTGTAGACCTCTCCTATCCTAACTCAAACTGATTTCCCCTCCACCAAACCTTCTCCTCCTGCAGCCTTCTCCACCTCTCAAAATGGCATCTTTGTTCTTCTAGTAACTTAAGCCAAAATCCTTAGAGTCATTTTTGACTCTTCTTATTCCTTCATACTCCATATCAAATCCACCAGCAAAATCTATTGGCTCTACCTTCAGAATATGTCCAAAGTCTAACCATTTTTTACCACATGCATCACTACCAACCTTATTTAAGACACCATCATCTCTAATCCGCATTACCAGAAAAGAAAGGAAAAAGCTCCTAACAGATCTCCCTTTGTTTACCCGTTCACTACTATCTGTCTGTTCTCCATACAGCAGCCCACTCCTTTAAAAATATGTCAGATCAAATCATTCTTCTGCTCAAAACCCTCCCTTGGTTTCTCATCTCTTTCAGAGTAAAAGCCTGTTCTTACAATGACCAACAAGACTCTAAATAATTCAGTCTCCCACCGGTCTCTTTAACAATAGCTTCTACCACTTTCCTCTTTGCTTACTCCATTCCAGCCACTATGGTCTCCTCACTATTCCTTGCACACACCCACCTTAGAGGCTTTGGTAAAATATTCTTCCCTCATATATCTTCGTGGCTCATTTCTTCATTTCTTTCAGGACTTTGTTCAAACATTATATCCTTAGTGATGCCTTTCCCGCCCAATTTAGGTAAAATAGCAACAACCCCTACTACCCAAAAATCTTTCCCTGTCATTTTTCCTCTTGGCATTTGTCCACTTCTCTTACTAGAATTCAAGCTCCATGAGAACAGGAACTTTGCCTATTTTTCTCCCTGCTATATGCACAATGCTTAAAACAGTACTTGACATGTAATAAATCTCAATAAACATTTGTCAAGAACTTGAATGAAAGAGAAAAAACATAAAAATTCTTAATGTTTATGGCATATAATATGGATGAAAACATGGTATTCATAATTTTTACAGTGTTAGATCAAAGGAACATATAACTCTTCCTCTAGACAATACTGAATAAAGATAAGTAAATTTACTATAGAAATAATTTTGAATTAATCAGTATTAAAATAAGCATTCTTTTACTCAGAAAAAAATATGACACCAAAAATCTGTGGAATGAGGCAGAATATTGTAAGCACCTTAAAAAGAGATTTAAACAAATTTTATTTTCTTGGTCAAAATCAAGAGGAAATATTTGATGTGAATCTTGAAAGGTTGATAGAATTTCAATAGGCATTGTAGGATGATCTTCTGGGCAGTGGCAGGTAGGCATTCTAAGATGGGGAGAACAATGTGTACAAAAGGCATGGAGATAAGAAATCAAAGGGTATATTTGAGTAATAGCAAAAGAGGTCAGGGGGAGCTATGAAAGAGAAATTCAGAACGCTATGGGAGGTAATGTTTAAGTTAATATACGAGACATGAGTAAGAGTTTCCTAATGAATGAAATTTGGGGCAAAGGTGTGAAGGACCTATGTGGTAGAAAGGAACATGGCAAATTCAAGAAACTAGGAATCCTGAGCATCTATCCCAAGCTTGGGAGATGAAACAAGACTCCCAGAGGTGATTCCTAGATTGAGTCTTGACAGATTAAGAGGTAAAATGGGGTGAAGTCCAGTCCACTGTCCGCTCAAAGGCAGCAGCATAAGCGAAGTTCTAAAAATAAGATAGGGTCTGGCACATTCTAAAACTTCAAGTTGTTCAGTATGGCTAAAACATAAAATGTTAGAGTTTAAATAGGAAGAAGCAAGAGCCAGATGCCAAATAAAGGAAGGTGTAAAGAGGACTTAAACTTCAGGATAAAAATGGTTAAGGAGAAACAAACTGGAAGTGTATTATCAACCCCTCCTCCTCCAAAGGTTGTGAGCAAAAACAAAGCTCTCAGGAGAAAGCTAGGTTTCAGTTGTCTTTTAGAGGTAAAAAAGGCATTTACAGGAAAAACAAAAATATTTTTTAAATAACTAAAAATCAGGAATTCACTGATGATTCCAACAAAGCAGGGGTCCCACAGCCTCTGATGAGAAGAGCAGATCTGGAGGCTGAAGAAAATGGCGAGCAGTGTTCCTAGGTGGTAAGGGCAGGGAATGGTGGTGAAGAAAGTAGGAGACCTACAGATACAGTAGGAGCAGTAGAAAGGATCTGTGCAGAGGAGGAAATGTTGGCTAAAGGAATAAATGTGCTCAAGTGACTGGTTCCAAGGTTCCAGTTGGAATATATAGTTTAGTAAATATTCTCTGTTTTTTTTAAGTGCATTTAAAATGCCTAGCTATATAGTCTATGTTTAATTACTGAAGACCTATGCTATTCATGTATTTAGCATGTTTTACATTAGAGGAAAACATTTTATCTATCTCACTTTAACATATTTAAGTACATAATTAGAATGCATTAGATTACATTATCATGATCTTAAGTGTTCAGAAGCCTCTTTTAGAAATGGACAGCTGCAATTAATTAATTGAATATTATTACTGCTATTGTTTTAGGACCTCACTAACTTAACCAAGCTTTGTCACTTAAAGGATTTATCTCTGAATGATCCTCAGTACAAAACCAACCCAGTTTGTCTGCTGTGTAATTATTCCACACATGTGCTGTATCACTTGCCTTGCCTTCAAAGACTTGACACATATGATGTGTCAGCAAAGTCAATCAAGGAACTGGCAGATGTAAGTGCAACCCTAATCAGATATCTGTGACTTAAGTTTAACTGCTTATTTCTGGTTGTGTCCACATATTGTAGGTAGTAGTATCTTGTCACCAATACTACTTTTGCCCCAATGAACTGGATATTTCACACAAATATATACAAATAATAACAGTACTAGGATCTCAATTTTGATGGCAATATTAGAAGGTGAAATAATAGGAAAACATTTTCATTTATACAAAACTAAAAGAAGGAAATCTGAAAATCATCAGTGTTAAGAATAACTGAACTAGTACTATATATACCAAAATTAATAAAGCCTAAATAAAGTAGAAAGGAAATAAATATAACCTCTCCTTATTTGGAATATTACATATCAAAATTAGAAATTATCCATGGTTGGTGGCAGTATGCCAGAATTAGGTCACTTTTAATCTAATTAAAGAAGGTTTGGAGTTCCCTTGAAGTATAAGTGAAACCACTCACACTTGCCAAAGTCTTGAATATCTCCAAAATCTTGAAGAGAACTATACCTTGACTGCCACTGATGGTGAACCTCCCAGTAAAGGGGCTACTCTGACATGCCACCAAAGATCTGTAATTTCACAGGGAGCCACCATGTTTACTAATAGTCTTTCCACATTATATTTCTCCTTCTCTACCCAGTCCAGTGAACCACTCCCCTTCCCCCATCTCTTCATTCAGTTTACCATCCAATATATTTGTTTCTATTCTATCTTTTATGCCAAATAATTCTGTTGAGATCTAGACTGTCCACTCTCTACCAGATAAATCACATAACAAGAACCTGCATCTATAGGAAATATATGTCCAGAACAGTGTACAAGCCTTGCAACTTATCTGAGGTACAGATTTCCTGATTTAAAAAAAAAAAAAAAACTATTATTTCAGATAAACAGTTAAAACTTGGGCACATTTTAAAAGTGCATCTGATGTATTTTCTTCTCAACTTGTTCATTTTGACTAATGTAATTTGTAAGCACCATTTAGCTATTATATTTCTTAATGGCAGATTTAATCAATTTATCATCATAGACTTGTTAACAACTGCATCCATTGGTATTAATGAATTCAAGATAAATGGATTAGGTTGACAATTTAGTAATTTGCTCAATCTAAAACAAGTTCATTTAGAGCATCCTTTTAGATATTTGAAAAAATAATAATTACCATATGATCCAGCAATCCCTCTTCTGGGAATCTACCCCCCAAAATTTGAAAATATTTATCTGTAGAGATACCTGCACCTGATGTTCATTACAGCATTATTCACAATGACCAAGACACGTAAACAACTGAAGTATCCCTTCAGTAGATGATTGGATAAAGAAGACGTGGTACATACGTACAATGGAATATCACTTAGCCATAAGAAAAGATGAAATACTGACATTTGTGACAACATGGATGGATCTTGAGATTATCATGCTGAGTGAAATAAGTCAGACAGAAAGGTAGAAAACCATATGATTTCACTCATATGTGGAATATTAAACTAATACAACAAATGAACATGACAAACAAACAAAAACTCATAGGCACACGTAACAGTTTAGTGGTTACCAGAGGGAAGGGGGTTAGGAGAGGAAGCAGATAAGCATAAAGGGGGTGAAATATATGGGAGAGAAGATTTAGCTTTGGGTGTGAAAACAATGCAATATGATGAATTACTGAATTGTAAACTTGAAATCTATATAATTTTATTAGCTAATGTCACTCCAATAAATTTAATTTAAAAAGTAAAATAAAAATACAATAAAATAGAAATCTTATTCTTAGCTATGATTTTAAAAGCTGAGTTTAATAATGTTACATTTGGTCTAATGCCATGACACCTGTCTGATCTCAGAAGCTAAGCAGGGTTGGGTCTAGTTAGTATTTGGATGGGAGGCCAACTAGGAGTAACAGGTGCTGTAGGCATTAAAAAATAAAATAATGTTATGTTTGCTTTTAATTCTTTTTAATTTCTTTACTTTTTCCCTAAATTAACCAATAGGAAAAATGTAGTTATATATTTGGTAGCATTAAAGCTTTAGTAGTATTGCCTCATTAGCTAAATGATACTATTTTGTAAATTAAATTCTGTCGGTAGTCTATGTTGCTGTCCTGGAAATAAATGTGAATATGCTTCACATTTAGAATATTATCCACAAAGAAAATCTTTCAAATTTTATATTTTGCTTATTAAGTTTAAATATAGAACTCTGTATAGCCATTATCATTTCAACCATCATCACTAGTAATTGAGCATACAAAACTTTCAAATTGTTATATAGAACGTATCCCACTCATATCATTCCACCAATAATTTCCTATGTTTTTTACTTCAGCTAATCTTTTGGGTTTTCTCACTTTTAGACCACAGCAATGAAAAAAATAATGTATTACAATATGCGGATAAAAACTATTCAAAGGCGTCTCAATGAAGACCTTGACAAACTGAACGATCGAAAATGTAAATTACAGAAGTTGCCAGAAGAACGAATAAAATTATTCAGCTTCGTGAAAAAAAATGTAAGATTTAATACTATAAACTTCCAATGGCCACATCTTAAGAAAACTGGCAGATAAGATAGCATTATCTTTTAATTTTATATATGTTTACACATATACATATATTTTTTTTATTAATACTGAATTTCAAGTCAAGCTTGTCCCAAAAATATTTTGATTCCAGGTGCTTAACTAAGTTTCATTCTGTGCTTAGAAATCTTCCGTTCAAAAAGGTATAGGCTTGTTGATATCTAAAATTTTTTTAAAGCTGTATTAATAATTCAGTATGATTCAGAGAGTTACAGAGATCTGTTAGACTTATTTAGGTTGCATTTTTATTAGATACCAGTAGGTTGTGCTCAAAATTCATTTTCTTGTCGAAAGTGCTAAAATATCTCTTTACTATTATTAAGGCATACAACAAGGTAGGAACTTTATATCAAGCTATACTTTAGTAGTTATATTATGTGTGCTTTTTATTTATAATAAATTAGATTTCCTTTACAAAAAAGTAGACCCTAAAAAATTAAGCATTATTTACCTCAAAAAAGAACTTTGTATATATAAAAACATATATATATATATTAAGTATGAGAAAATATTGAGTTATTCAACAAATGGTGTTACAAAAAATAGTCAAACTAATTGGGAGTAGGAAAACTGGATCGTTAGTTTATATCTTACTAAAAGTAAACACCAGTGGAGAAAAAAGAGTTAAATGTAAAAATGAAAACATGAAAAAATTGAAAAATATATAGATTAATATTTAAGTGATCTCAGCCTGCCAAATCAAAGAAATAGTAGAAGTCACAAAGGAGAAGAGTATAGATTTGATTTACAAAAAAGTAAAATGCTTATGTACTAAAAGCGTCATTAATGAAAATAACAAACGACGATCTGAAAAAATTGTTTTCAACAAACTGATGGATATACACGATATCCTTAGTATAAATATACTCATAAATAAAACAAGACAAAAAACAAATAGGAAAATAGAAAAATTGAGCAAAGTATATACATTATCATTTTACAAAAGAAGAAATAAAAAGTGACTAGTAAACATTTGAAAAAAGAGCTCAACCTGATTATTAATTTCTGAACGTGAATTAAGATGACAGACAACCATTTTCACCTGTAAAATTATCAAAGCATAACACATGATAGTACTCAGAACCACGAAGATGGGCATGACGCTATTACACCACTGATGGGAGTGTAATTCGATCATATATTAACAGCTTAAACATGCTCATAGCCTTTGCCTCAGTAAATCTACTTCTAACAGTCTATTCTAAAGATTTAAGAAATATTTATACATAAGGACATTCACCATTGTACTAATAGTAACAACAAAAAATTGGAAACTACCTAAATGTGTAACGAAAGATAAGAAATTATTCATTCTTAAAATAGAATAGTATGTGGCCATTAAAAATCAAGTTTTAAAAAGATATTTAATATTCTTTCTAAAACAAGGAGATTTAAATGCTTATTATAATCGGAAAGATATTCTTAAAGTAAAACATTAACAAAATTTAAATTATTTATTTAAATAAAAATCACAGGAAAACCCATATATGGAAATCATTTTATATATGCCATTTTCATGTGCAAATGTGTGTATTAAGTAAAACCTGCAAATGTGAAAAATAATAGTATAGAATATATATGCTACAGACATTTTTTATAAATATGCTTAATTTGTTTTTTAATAGCTCGGATATAGCCATTATAAAGAGAGAATAAAGGAAATTAGTAAATTTTTATTTATATACACCTCTCCATGTATAGTATAATTTATCCTTAAATCCTACAAGGCTGGGATTCCAATAAGGCAAGTGATGCAGTCGCCCTGGGCCCAAAATTTAAAGGAGGGCCCAAAACCTCAGTAATCGAGATAAATCATACTTAATGCAATATTTTTAAAAATATAAATAATGCAAAAAAGTTTATTATGAATGAAAAACACCCAAATGTAAAAATTTTAAATAAAGACATTGCTATGTTGAGCCATAGAAGAGACTGAGGCAAAAGGAAAAATGTGCACCCCTATGTACATGTTTTGTGTTATTTTTTATGATTAATTTTTCCCAGAATACCAAAGTAGTTGAAAATTTTTGAAAAATTGAAAAGTAGGTGTGATAAAAGTTACATTCTTTAGAGTTTAAATATTTTATTTATACCCAAACCAGAATTTATTATAATTTTTCTTTGGCTTTAAAAGAAGCAAACTCATCAGTAATATGTAAAAACCTATTTCTTTGTTTTTCTCATTTTCAGTTGAGATAACTGCCATAATTGAAATGTTTAAGATTGTCTTTCACTTGGTCAAGAAAAATTAGCTGACTGAACTTGTACCAAAGTTATAATCCTATGCTGGCTCTGTTTTTATAAAGTTTGTTATCTAAATTTCTTCTTTGATAATTTAAATTAACTATACATTTAATAAAGTAGACTAAAAGATTTTGCTTTCTGGTACATTGATTTCAACAGTTGGAACGGGAACTATCTGAGCTCAGGGGATCTGGCAAAGGGCACAGTGAGAGATCCAATAACAATAAAGTAACCGAGCTTGACAAATCAAAGAACGATGAAACTGTCACAGAAGAACTGAGCCTTCAACAGAAGATAGTGACCAAACTAAATGCTTTGAATGAAAGGGTAACATTCTGGAACAAAAAACTAGATGAGTATGTTTAATGAATTCTCTAGTCGTTCAAACTTGAAACATGAGAGAATAGAATGTTCTGGGCCATCGGTTGAGCTCATTTCCCTGCTTCAGGAGTGGAAAGAATTACCATATTGAATGAAATATGAAATCTGTTTCCTGGTATGATAGACATCATTGGTTCAAACTTGGTATACAGTTTTTTACAGAGGCAATACTAAATTAGTAACAGTGAACTTCCCCTGAGTAGCTTCCTGTCACATCGCTAGTGTCTGCAAACTAAAAACATCAGTGTTTTTTTTTTTAACATTAGCTGCTACCAATGCAAAAAATAAAAGACATAAATGAGACTGGCAAAGCACATACACAGTTGTCTGGAATCATGTAGAAACAAACTCAGGTTAAGTATCAACTAGAAACATAGAGCAAGAAGACTAGTAAGTACTGCAAATTTTTTTATTTACTGAGGCACCAAGAGGATAAGTTAGTTTGTCCTGTAATAATACTAACAGAATAACAGCTAACATTTATTGAGTTTTACTCTGTGCCAAACTCTTTGCTAAGAGCTTTATGTGCATTCTGCATATAATCCTCAAAAAAAGCCTATTCAGGTGTAGGTACTATTAATATTGCCATTTTACTGAGAAACAGAAGCATAAAAATGTTGTGACTTGTCTAAAATCTGAGAACCATATGTGATGGAGCTAGAGAATCTTCTAACATTCACTTATTCTGAGGTTAACAAAATTTGAGATGATTTTAATTGCCAAAAGTAGAATGATTTTTTCATGGTTTAACTGTTAACACAAAGCTTTCTGTATTCAATGACAAAAGCCTTATATTAAAAAAAAAAAATTGACATAGTTTTTAGTGTGATTTTTAGATCATTTTAATAGCTTTATTTTTTTTTTCTTAATTAGAATTGAAGCAATTTATCATACTGAAGTAAAGCAAAAAAAGAAAAGTCATGGCTTATTGATCCCATTTTTGTTAATTGAGTTGGAGACTGTGGGAAATATCCATTTTGAAGAAGGCACTCGAGCTGATGACTGGTAAATCTGTTTGAAATTTAGTTTTAAAATAATTTTAATAGCTTTAAAAATAATTTTAAGTGCTTACAATCATCAACCAAAATATCAATTTATAAAAATTTTAAACGGTCCCATTTTCAGAACACTTCTCATATAGAATATGCATCCACTGAAAATTGGCAGTTACCTGCTTTACTACCTATCCGTTTTTTGTTTACACCATTGCCATGAGCTAACCTTAAAAACATCTTAATGGTATTTCATTGCTCTTTACCCAATTTTCCTTAGCCCAAGAGCAGAATATAATTTAGAAGTTCATGGTTCAGTATTAATTTTATGTACATTTATACTGTTTGTTTCTGGACCAGATATAGCCCTGGATCCTGAATATTGGGTGAGAAGTTAGAACAGAGACGGAATGTCAAAGGAGGACTGGCAACAGCATGTTGCCAACACCAGAGAAGGCTGCCTAGTAAATTTCCTGGAGGTTCCATGATCAAAGTCAAACCAAGTTGTCTAGAACTAGCTAGAGTCAAGGTGCACATAGACTCTACAAGTTAAAATTAGGCATGCATTTAAAAACCAAGAATCCAGATGAAAAGTCCATTTAGGGAAAAATGGAGAGAGCCACCAGAAACAGAAGCAGGCATCCATGCTTCAGAATCAAGGCCTTCTGGGAGACACAAGGAAGCGGTTGTATTGCCTCACCTAGAAGATACAACTAAAAAAAAAAAAAAAAAATTATCCTTTAAGAAAAGAAAAGAAAGCCTTTGCAGAAAAATATCACTAATTATTTCACATTTCTGCAGTCATTTTCTCAAAATTGAGAAGCCCATGAACAAGCCAAAGATTGCCCTAAACCCTAGAAGCATATATGGCAAACTTGGGTATGTGAAGACACGTAAAGCTATAGAATGGACTTCATGTATCACCCAAGGGATGATTTTACTCATAGTGTTGAAATAAATTCTGATTTTTTTAATGGAGTGAAATGCAAAATTTGCATTAACCTTTTAGAAAGAAAAGTGTATGATTGTTATGGGGTACTTTAAACTGAGTCCCTGATTTCTATTAGATGTGGCTCTTCCTCACCTCTGTGAGTAAAAGCTTCTCAAGAGCCTTGAAAGTACTTTGGTGGACAAGGGTGAGGAGCTCTAGCCAAGGAAGAAAGAGACCTTTTAAAATACTTTGTTCTGTATAAACACATCCATTTGCCCAGCAGTTACTACTATTTGCTTAACCACAATACTTGATTTTATATACAAAGATATAAAAGGTATTCATCCTAGTTCTCATGTAAACAAGTAGAGGCCTTGATTTTTCAAGTGCAAAAATTGAATGGTGTCACTCTGCAAGATGCATGAACAATTTTTCAGTCTTTCACTTATATTTACTCAATCTTAACAGAATTATTTTTGTTATATTTTTTCTTTTTAACTTATCATAAAGTGGGCTCTTTACAAAACAAGTATATTAGTGGGGAAAAAATATGTAAAAGCAATGACTAAGAAGCCATTTAGGTAACTATGACAGCCTGATAGTAAATTAGATAGCTTTGATGGAATTTGATAAACATTACCAATTGTTTATTTGGTTTTAATAAGAATAACCTTGATCCATTTTAAGGAAAAAATCAAATATACGTTGGCAGAATTTCAAGGACTGTTTTTTACTTTTAGCGTACTGCAAGCTTAGCCACCTTAGCTCTGATCGCTTATGTATGTTAAGAAATAATGACTAAAGTGCTTTAAATTGCTCTGTCCACTACATTTCTAGTAGTTTTATTTAAGCACTGATTTCTCTTTTCTTAATATTTTTAAAGCCAATGATTTAGCATTTAAATAAAAAGTACTGGAGTAGAGCTAGCATTCACAAACAGGTTTCCATGCTATTCTGAAGTACAGCGTTCCTGTGAATTCTTTCTTAAACAGAAATGGTAGAGAGTGAAGAAGCAATTACTATTGACTTATATGGGAAGATTTTTTGAGCATTCCCAGACCTAAAAAGTAACCTACCACAACATACCAACTAACACATAAAACCTAAAATAACACTAACATATATGGTAAAAGCAGGAATTATATGATAAACACGGATCCTATATAAAGTAGAAATAACATAAGTACAGCGTAGTTTCACTTACCAGTGCATGCAGCCTCTATACGCCTCACTGCAAAACAAATGCTGAATGCTATTTATTTTTCATCTTTTTTTGTAAAGTGAAAATCTTCAAATTTCTTTTGGTTAGCAAAAACAGGCACTAACTAATGTAGGTCTTTTGTAAAAATGAAGCAGCGTAAAATAAACTTTCAAAAAGCAGGGTATACCTGTATAAAGGTTTTCTATCAAAATAGCCTTTGTTTATTTCTTTATCAAAAGAGAATTGCAGATTTCTAATTGTATATCATTCAATATTTCTTAGCTTTATTTCTTTTATGAAAGAAAAGGGCTATATTTGTCATTTTTTAAAAGTCCTGTTTTATAGATCCTTGCTTGTTGAATAGATTGTTGCCACTATAGCATTACCATTATAGTCATATTTTTTACCAATGTATTACCAATATATTACCAATTTGAGTTACCCATTGTCATCAGATGATATTTATCATATGGAGACTCCAGAGCTTCAAAGATGATGTCTTTGTGCTTGAAAAGCTTTCAACCAAATTATAGATACAAGACATTTACAATTTAAAGAAATAACTGTAAAGAACCACAAGGCAATATATAAGTGACTCTATAAGCTCCTTGGGGACAGATACAATGTCTCATGTGCCTTATAAGTCATAACATCTAGCATTGGGCTGGCTGGATTCACAACTACTAATTTAAGTTTCTGTATCATTTTGTAGATACTAACTTAACAGTTTCAGTTTTGTGTATGTAATGACTTTCAGTAATTAATCTAACTATATATAAAGATTTCATGCCATACTGTTTCAGGGAGCTATAGAGGCATAAACTTTTTGTTTTATACTAATATTGGTTTCAGTCAGCAAATCATTTAATGGTATTGATTAAACAGTTGTTTAAGATTTTGAAATGCATTTTAATAGGTTGTTATTAAACTCCAGAAATTTAAAAACATGTGCATTCTACATTTGCTAAATGACTACATTATCTATATACTAATGAATGTTAAGGCATCTCCCTGCGTAACTGAATATCTTAGTCAATGACGTATATCGTCACTGTGAATGTTCACACATTCAGGTCCCACTAATGAGTGACCCTAAGAAATGAGGGACCCTCACTCTCTTAACCTTTACAGTACTTGATGCCTGTTAACCATTCTTTCCTTGTAACTTCACCTCTCTTGTTTTTTGTACTTAGACATTTTCTATTTTCTTTTTACACTCATCCTTGCCAGTCTCTTCTATTTCCTGCACTTTCAAAAAATAGTTATAATCTCTCTCCTTTATTCCAGTCCTGAATTTCTCCCTGTTAGACATTTCTAGCAGGATGGCCAACTGGCAAGGAAAACTAAACGCATTCCAAAGGGAACTAGGCTATGAAGTAATAAAATATACAGTAAGATTAGTCAGAAAACCTAGGTTCAAATTCTATCTGCATAGTCATAAAGCAGTTATTTAACCCATCTGAACCTCATCTGTAAAAATGAGAAAAATAAAGATCTATCACAAAAGATTACTGCTAGGAATAGACAAGGTAATGCGAAAATATACTTCATTTTTAATTTTATATTTTTGTTTTCTTATTCCTGCCCATAAATCACTCCTTCCTTCTGACTCCACCATACCTGTTTATGGCACTACCTTTTCTCAGTCATGGAGACTCAACAAACACTGAAGCCATTCTTGATTTCATTCTCTCCCTCGTCTCATATCTAATCAGGCCAAAACCCACTGGTTCTCTTCCATAATGTCTCTTGCATTCATTCCCTCCTCCATTGTGACCCAAATCACCTGCACACAGGCCCTCACAACCTTCCTATTAGACAATTGCTACATCTAGCCCACTGTCTGCATGGAGTAGGCACTAGATATTTGCTAATCAATCCATAAAAATACCTAATTGGCTTCCCATATGGTCCCTGCCAGAATGCTTCCTACAGAGAGAGGACTCTGTTAAAAACAAAACTAAAGCTTCTTATAGCAACTTTTACCTTCAAAATTATGTTCAAACTCACACCCTGACGTTCAGTATCCTTCACTGTATGTTCTCCAAACTATCCTAATTCCCTTCAAACCCCTTCAGAGTCAGCCATGGTGTGTGTGCCTCACTGCTCCTGGAGTACACCCAGTAAGTGGCTTTGATTGTTCTGCTTCCTTCACCCAGAATGCTTTGCGTCCCTTGCCCTCACTATCTCATTGCCTGTCAAAACTTACTGACATCAGGACTCATTCTTTTGTGAAGAATTTTCTTGTCATCGTCATCAGATATAGTCATTATTATTATTCTTTTGAGTCTTCATAGCACTGAGTTATTTCTCTCCTATCTTATACTCTATTATAATGTTGCTTATACTTTTCCCTTTATTTTTCCTCTCCATTGGGTGATAAACTCAATGAAGACAGACACTGCTTCATATTAATCTTTGGACCTTTTCTATTTTGTTCACTTGCTTAGCATCTAACTGCTGAGTTTCTACAATGGGCCAGATTTTATGCTAGATGCTAGGGATGAAAGTCAGATAGGACATAGTTCCTGCTTTCATCAAGCCTGCAGTCTGGTGTGGAAGACTATGGTAACAAACAGTAATAAGTTCTGGGATAACTGTAGGTGTGGACAGTGGCGATGTGGAGAATGTAGCAGAGGCCAGCCATATGAAGATCAAAGCAGAACAAGGATTAAGAAAGTTTTCTGGAAGTGGAGACACTTGAGGAAGATGCTTTGATCTGAATTTTGAAGGACAGATAGAATTTAACTATACAAAGAATTAGGGGAAGGACTTCCCAGACAGAGGAAACAGCATGTGAAAGGGAGTGGAAATAGTATATATAATACATTTGGAGAACTACTAGTAATTCAACATAACAAGGGCCTGATCATTAAGGGTCTTGCAAACTAGGTTAGTAGTTTGAATTTTGCTCTTAGATCTATGGGATTCCTTGAAGGAGTGGTATCAGATTTAGACATTATTTTATATAAAGTCCTAGAAAGTCATTATTTCAGGTTCAGACTAAAATGTGTGTACCTCAAGCCAGTAATGGCATGCTCCCAAGTGAATGTGGCATATTTTTAGCAATGCTGTGAGAAATTGTCATCCTCTATGAAGTACTGACAATACTGAAAGTCATAGTACTTCTCTTTCAGCATAGGTCAAGTTCTCCCTCCTCCAGCAGTATTCCGTCATTCCCTGGATGATGTTTTCTCATTCCCAGCTGGCCATGTGATTGAATGAACTGCTTTACTTCTGTGACTCCCGAGTCCTCTTGGCAGTAGGGTTCCTTATCTCCAGGGCTCTAGGAATTCCTCATAAGGAAGGGCTCAGGGGCTGAATTCCCAAGCAAACAAAAGCTCTATGAAAGGATCACACTTTGCAGAGTTTCCTGTATCATTCCTGGTTCTTGCATTCTTGGGGGACCAGATTAGAAGCTAGGTCTTATCCATTCTAATCTTGATTACATTCTATCTAATCTTGATTACATTCAAAGAATTCTTGATTACCCTTTTGTTACTACATAACAAAAATCTTATCTACATAAAATGCCTATGGCACTGTTTTCTATCAGAATGGAAAAATAATAACAACAATAATTAGAGTGCAAGTAATAATAAGAGCTTCAGGGATTCCAGGACAGGTTGTTTAGGGCTGACTTGGACTGATTTAAGCCCAGAAAACAATCTCTCTATAGATGAGACAGCAGTTTGCCCACTCCACACGATGCTGTGGTTGGTTGGCCAGACCTCTGAACTAGTTAGTAGTGCTGGATTGCAGCACTACATCTGTCTCTACCAGACTGTGAGCTCTTCAGGGATTAGTTTGGTTTGGGCAGCTCACTTCTCAACGCTTTGCAAGGGATAACTGGACAGCTCCTAGCTTCACTGGTTCGGTCTTTGCTAGTGATAAAGGCAACACTCTAAATTAGGAGCTCAGATGTTAGACTTAGGGAGAGACCACCCATCAGGAACCTCTGCGATTTTAGTCCTCACCTGTGCTCAGACCCCAGTTGGTTGTGCCAATGAGGACCAGACATCTCATCAAAGACAAATATGTACTGGATAGTATCATTGAACTTCCTTTCCAAATTGATCCATCTTTAAATCTCATATTAATCTAAATTCTGTGCTACTTTTTAAGACAAGGCCAAAATTATTGCAAACACGGCCAGGTGAGGGCAGCAGAGAGCAAATGAGCACTTCAGTGCATTTTCTTGAGCTTTTCACAGTGCTGGCCCCACTTCCTCCAATTCTTAGCTCAAATATCTTCTCTGAAAGGTCTTACCCAAGACCCTTCTTAAGTAGCCCCCACTCCATTCATTGCCCCAAGCCTCTCTTTCTTCAAAGCACTTATCAGTTTAGAAATGGGTTTATTTATGTCTTGTTTTTGTCCAACTCCCTTAGAATATAGGCTTCGGGAGAGCAGGGACTCTGCTCTCTTTCACTTCTGTATCCCTAATTACAAAGTTATTGCAGTAGTCCAAGTGAGAGATGATGGTGATTTGGAGTCGGGTAATAACAGTTGTGATGATAAAACAAGGTCATAGTCAGTATGTATTTAATTTTATTTAATTTTTTTAATTAAAAAAATGTAGTTGGTATACAATCTTATATTGGTTATATCAGTTTTAGGTGTATAATATACTGATTCAACGTTTTTATACCTTACAATGTGATCACCCCAATAATTCTAGTTATCATATGTCACCATGTAAACTTATCATAATATTATTACAAGATATATTTTAGATGTAGGGCCAAACAGACTTCCTGAGAATTGGAGGAAAGGTTTATTCTTGGGGTTTTAACCTAAGCTACCAGTTAGATGGTGGTGCCATATACTGAGATGGAAAATACTCAGGAGGAACAGGGTTAGGAGCAGGCGTTGGATGAGTTAAGTTTGAGAGGCCTATTATATCTGCAAGTGAACATACCGAGTAAGTAGTTGGATATATCCGATCTGAGTATATCCAGCTAAGTTGGGTGGACATAAAGTCTAGAAATAAAATGTTGGGAGATATATATATAAAATATTTTTAACATTGCCAAAGGACTAGATGAAATTACATAGGGATGGTATTCATGGAAGTAAGAGGAAGGCCAAAGACATAATCCTGGAGCAATCCAACATTTAGGAGTCACTGTCAGATGAAAAAGAAGCATTAAAGAAAATCATG
The DNA here is from genome assembly GCF_000325575.1 of Pteropus alecto. Classification (NCBI taxonomy): domain Eukaryota; kingdom Metazoa; phylum Chordata; class Mammalia; order Chiroptera; family Pteropodidae; genus Pteropus; species Pteropus alecto. Next base: position 31,021 of record NW_006438074.1, read on the forward strand.
AAGGAGCAGCCAATAAGAAGAAAGCAAGAAACAAGACAGTGTTTCAGAAATGTGACTGCTCAACCAACATCTTTTAGTCAAAACAAATATATATAATAATTAATAAAAGACTATTATTTTTATGGTTCAAAGTTTAACATGTCTTATTGATTGAATAAGTATGCCCAGTTTGGACCAAAATAAGGCTACTATGTGACAATGTATCTTTAGCAAAAAACATAAAATATGGGTTATTTTCTATCATATGTAACTTTGTGTCTTCAATATTTTAAGAAAAATCTGTTATTTCTTTTGTGTATATTCTGTATCCCCATATAGGTTTAATTCCTGCTATGAATTAATTCTATCACGTTTTTGTACATGGGACTTCAGAGCATATGGTATTACAGGAGTGAAAGTAAAACGTGTCATCAAAGTTAACAACCGTATTCTGAGACTAAACTTTGAAAATAAATTCCAAAAGCTTTTGGACAATGAAGATATGCACAATTCAGAGTAAGAAGTTAAATTCCATAAGGAATATTTTTACGTCTGATTTTATTCTGTAAAAGTCTTTCTGTTTTAAAAGTCTACAATATCGAAAGTATAACTTCTTAGTCAATATTTCCTTTTCATGCATCTCCCTTGACTAGGATGAGCTCATAGTTTATCCACACTTTTTGAGACTGAGGGGGAGTGGAGAATTAATAATGACATGGGAACATCCAATGTAAGTGGGAAATATCCTCAGCAGAACATACAGTCATCTTATCTATGGCTAAGCTTTTTTGAAATCAATTCTTAAATTTTTTTGTCTCTTTTCTTAAGGAGGTATCAAAAGATGCTGGAATGCCTTTTTTATGTTTTTGATCCTGAAGTTAAAGTGAAGAAAAAGCATCTGCTACAAATACTTGAAACAGGATTCAAAGACAGTGAAATAAGCAAGGTAGCATAAAATGTCATTGAGAATAATGCTCTCTTCTTAATGAGTAAAGCTCTGCCACTGGTTAAGCATGGTTTGATTCTTAATCCTTTTATCCATATTTATAAAAAAAAGTCTGTTTCACAGAAAGCTTAGTGTTAGCATAGAAAGTATAGCATCTTTGTTCTTTGGGTTGTATAAGAATAAGTCCATTAATTATCTGCATAACTAATTTTTCTAATAAAAAATTTTATTTTTTATGCTGTGATCCTTTTGTTGATCTTGAAACCTATTTCTTTAATCTGTTTTAAACTCTCCAAGGTCCTCTCCATCTTGAAAAAAATATCAATTAACACTGCCGTGCTGTCTAGCTATCATTCTATTTTTCTCCTTCCTTTTATTGTCACCATTTCTTTATTCTCTACTTATTTTCCCCACCTCGATGATGATATTGCTTTATCTCTGGTCACTCCTGAGCTCCAAAATATCCAGTCAACTTTTCTCAGTCCTCTACCCTCTTGATGAGGCAGCTGTAGAACTGGTACAGAGTAGTGTTTCCTAACCTTTTTCAAATTATGGCACACATGAAAGGAAAACATTGATGCATTTGAATCCTGGCTTTCCTACTCACCAGCTATGGAACTTCACCACTCTATGCCTGTTTCTTCCTATCTGTAAAATGAAGAAACTAACGGTATCTTTCAAAGAGTTGGGATTTAGTTAGACATGCATAAAAAGTTCTTGTATAGCAATGTTCATAGCATCATTATTCACATGACTCAAAAGTAGAAATAACCCAAATGACCATCAACAGATGAATAAACTAAATGTACATACATGTAAGGCAGTATTATTCATCCATAAAAACTCTGATACATGCTACAAATGGATGAACCTTCAAAACATCATGCTAAGTTTAAAGTTTCTGATCTTTGAAATTATGTCTAATCTTCAAAGCCTAGCCATGATCCCATTACCTCTACAAACTCCTTCTTAATCACTTTAGTTGAAAAAGCATATCTTATTTGACACGTCGTGTGATGCCTCGTATTTTTAATTATTGGGTATAGTTTCCATTTTTCCTTTTTTTATTTGAGAGCAAAGACCATGCTATAGCCTTACAATACCGTGCAAATAGTTTGTATCTCATGGCTATTTAGTGATATTCACTGGAAATATAAAGCTATATTTACTGAGATATGGAATTTGTGGTCCTATGAGCCATATTTCAGTATTTATTTTTTAAAAACCTCTTTGCATAACAGGTTTAAATAAGAAAAAAATATATAGGCAATTCAGCATTTATAGAAAATATATATTTCTAGAAAATTTGGCTACTAACATTAAACTAGTAATAATTTCAAAACTGAGATAGTGACAGGGAGGAGTAGAACTGAGTTCAAATCATAACGTTGCCAAAGTCTACTTTTGTCCTTGGATAGATTATAGAATCTCTCTTAGCTCTAGTTTTTTTTTTTTTTTTTTTACTGTTAAAAATAGAGATTTTTGTTTGCTTTTTAGAATTGTTTTCACAGCATGCAATATGAATATCTCTAATAAAACACTTTCGAGAAACAAATCTAGTCACAATGCAAACTAAGGTTTCCACGCATTAATGCAAGAAATACCTGGAGAACAATGTAGATTATTAGACCAGATATAATATTAGGATACAGGGATAGGGATAAGGATAGGGATAGGGAAAAGCATAGGCATAGGCATAGGCATAGGCATAGGTATTAGTTATAGGTATAGGTATAGGTATAAGTATTAGTTATAGGTATAGATATGAACCTTCACTGATTAATATCTCATTCTCACAGGATTTTCTTTCTGGAATTTGCACGATTACTAGTGGAATATCATTGACTATATGTAAAACTATAGCTCCTGCATCACACAATGTTGTCAGTCTTGGCTCTGCTTTTACAAAAACAAATATTGTTCTGTCACTTTTCATACACCTATTTGCATGTAAATTTAAAACATATGAATGGTTTTACACAAGAAGTTGTACCTGAAGGTTATTTACTTCTTTTCAGTTAGTCTGGCCTGCATTTTCTTTGTACAGACACATAAATATAAAATAATAAACAATCTATATTGACATTAAACTATTGTCAATTTTGTAAAAATACTCAGACTTTGGCTTTTCATTACAGCAGCCTCTCAGAAAAGAAGCTGTGATTCTTGCTAACAGCCTTAGTGTGTGTGAGTGTCCCAGAATTGAATTTCTACAGCAAAAGTACAAGGATGAGAAGAAAATTTCTTTTGAGCATGAGCTCTTTAGACATGGTAATATAAACATACAGTATTTCTGAACTTTTAAGTTCTAAGCCTTAAAATACATTGATTATTTTAATAACATTTTTGATACTGGTTTTATCAACCTAGGAGATTTTCTGAAACCCATTTTATTTAATATTTACCAGCATAGTGGTACATGACTTTCTGATCCATTAATTTAGTCAGGTTGTCAACAAATATTTACTGAGTGATTATTGTGTGTCAGCATTAATAGGATAGGACTCATTTGTTATTAATATTTAATCTAATTTGTATGATATAAACACTTTTCACAGTCTGCTTTTGTTCATCGTGTCCTAAATAAACTTTATATACACATACACATACGTGTATATATATTATACACACACTACACACCCCAAATTCATAGGACAGAGAAAAGAATTTGGCCCATTTATGCATTAATCATCATATAGAGCACTCTGGAAGGCAGGTTTTATTTGTCCTTAATCATCAAAATGATAATAAGAAATCATGGTTAAAAATCCAAAATTGGCTAAAGACAAATTGTGAAGTGTATCGATTGCTTTATAAGTTGTCTTTTGGAAGATAAACTTTTGGTATTTAATTTATTCAGTCATGAGTAGTTTACTTGCATTTTGAATATATATAAAGGTACATGGTCTAGTTTTTCTAGGACACTCCTAAGAGAGGTTCCCTGGTATCTACAGACTGGGGAAAAAGACCAGTTCATCATGTCCTTTCTCGCCTCACTCTCTTTCACTGTTCATTCTTGAGTCCCACAAGAATTTTTTGAATGCTTACTGTGTGTTAGGCACTTGGTAGGTAATAGGGATACAGACAATGCAAACTAAACATAGTTTCTCCTTTATAGTGCTTATGAACATTAACAATTATGCAAATAAGTATGAAATTACAATTACAAGAGCTACAAAGATGAAGTTTTAATGCATAGTAACAAAGAATGTATAATAAGAAGAACTGATCAGGTCAGGGAATAAGGGACACCTAATTTTTGGTCTCATCTATACAACCTACTGAAGACTAACTAATCAGAAATTTCATTAACTTTATTTATATGAATGATATTTTTATATGAGTTATATTCTAGGTTCCAGGCTATAGCTCTGCTTAGATGATTTAATTGTTTTTATAGTCTTTCATTCAGTTAATCAGAAAATTAAGCAGATTATTGAATCTAGAAAGAACTCTTTATTTGAAAAAAAAAAATTACTTTTTTTCTCATTCTCCATTCCCATCAACCTAAGAAATACCTCATGGTGTTTTTCTGGATTCTTCTGGAGTATGCTTTCCAAAACAATGAGGTTCTCCCAATTTACATTTTATAACTTATATGTAGTTGTTTTAAAAAAGTGATCCGAATGTTTTAGGCATTGTAATTACAAGTTACTCTATAGGATTCAGTGACTACTAGTGATCTTTAGGATTTGATGGATATTAAGGTTCCTTAAGATCCAAAGGGAAAAGAAATGTTCATCTGTTCAGTAAACGTGTATTGAACGCATCCTGTGCTCTAAGCCACATGCTAGGTGTTGATGATAACAGAATTGAATTTTTACAATGGTTAACAATAACGACAAATTTCTTATTTTAAATTGCTTAATAAAAAACATTGCTAAATTGTTGTATTCTTTTCTGTGAAGCTTTGCTTGATATAATCACAGGAATCCTCTTTTATAACCATTTCATTTATTCAACAAATATTTATTGAGCTCCTGTTTTAGATCAAGCAACATATGATGTGCTATCCAATGGCAACAAGATAGCTAGGATCTCTGCCTTTACAGAATATACAGTCAGGTCTGGGGCTAGCCAATAAGAAAGGTGATACTGGAAAATTACTGAAATTAATTATTGTTAAAATTATTTGTTTTTTCAACTTAGGCATCCTCCTCATTACAAAGGTTTTCCTTGGCCAGAGTGTTCAGGCTCGTGAACAGGATTCCATCAGTCAAGCCAACTATCCAATGGTTAATTCAGTGTTCATTCCTCGAAAATATTTACTAAGTATGTCTGCCATAAAATGAAATGTGCTTTCATCTTTCTGAATACAAGATGTTTGTATCTATTACAGATGCCTACAGTTTAACCTCTGCCTAAAATAGTTTGTATACTTTTCCAAAATGTTCCTAGCTACTAATGAAAAAACGTTCCTAGCTACTAATGAACTTCCATTTTTTTATCCCCTACTTCAATGTCATTTATATATCTGTGCATAAATATTATATTTTGTAAAATTTTATTTTATATTTTGCATACATATAAATACCATAGGTGTTATTATGATATATAATATATATTTCAAAAGATAAAAACCACCCAACTTTTAACAACAAATGTTTTGGAGTATGACATTTGTCAAAACTACATGGCCACACACTGAATAGAAAAGTGAAAAAGTATGAAAAGGAAAATAATAGGAATAAAATTAACCCCTACTAGTCTATGTAGTGAAAAGGTATTCTTACTTTCTACTAGAAAGTAAGAAACTGTATGGGGTGGTGGGAAAATATAAGAAAAAAATCTCACAATAACAATATTTGGAACTTACTGAATTTGTTGTTTATTAACCTATATAAAACAAAAAAATATATGATGTTTAATTTTGAAGTAGTGTTTTGCTTGTTTTTGTTTTTGATTTTACTCTAGATTCTATAGTGGGACAAAGAAACTGTGATTGCAGCTTTCGGCAGTGCAAGTGGTTTGTCTTTGATCATGACCTTGTTTTGCCAGAATACATCGTTGAATTTGAATATATTACAGTGGTATGAATGTATTTTTAAAGCTAGAATTCCTTAAATGAGAACAGAACAGTCATTTGAAGTCTAATAATGTTATGTCATTTTATATATATATGTATATATACTTAATTTTAAAAACAAATCATTATGACACCTAAACATTTTAATTATGCAAATATATTACAGGAGTAATATATGGCTGTAGTCTCACTGGAAAAGATTCAAACTGTATTGAAGACTATAAAATAAACATGAGAATCTGCTTTCACTTCAACCCCACTGCCACTCCCTGTCATGGAGGCATCCACTGTTAACAGCTTTGTGCGTTTGCTTTCAATCTTTTTTCTATGCATTTACATATATAACAACATGTACCATTTTACATTGCAGAATCAAGTTCTAAGTATTCTGTGATGATTTTTGCCTTTAACGATATATATCAGACATACTTTCATTTCAGTACATAAAGGTCTATACTTCATTCTTTCAGTAGCTGCATACTATTCAGTAATGCTCTGATATATTTGACTCTTCCTGTTGATGAAACATATGGGTTGTTTCCAGTTTTATTAGTATTTAAAACAATATTTCAGTGAACATCACTGTAGGTGCATCTTTATACATACATGGAAGTTTCTCTGCTGCATAGATTTGTAAAAGAATTGGATAGTAAAAGGGTATGTGCATTTTAAATTTTGATAAGATTTTACCAGTACTCTCCACAGAGGTTTGACTATTTCACAAATTTCCAACAGTGTGTGACAGTGTTTGTTTTTTTGCATCTTGACCAATGCAAGATAATATTCATCTTTTTTGCCTCACTCTGATGGTCAAAAAAAGATAGGTTTTATTCTTTCATATGCTATGAATTATTTGTAGTTTTATGAATTACCTGTTATATCCTTTGACCATTTTCTGTTGGACTCTATCTTTTCCATACTGATTGGAAAAATCCTTATATGCATTCTGAATATTAATCCTTTATTTTGTATATATGTTGCAAATATTTCGGTCACTTGCCTTTTATTTTTATTTCTAGCAAAAAAAACTTCTTGGTCATTTTAATTTGTTATTTACAAGTTAATTTTTAAGAGATCTGCTCTTTCCATCTTTTCTGATATGGATTCTATTTTCTGTCTCATTTCAGAAGGCATTTATATAATAGTCTTCTTTATTTTCTTCCAAATCTTATACAGGTTGTTCTAAAACCTTTAGCTTTTTAGTTCCATCTAGAAATTGTTTTATATTGTGTGAGGTAGTGTGATCAAATTTTTTTTCATAAAAATGGATAACTACTTGACAAACATTTTTTTCTCTATTTGAAAATATCATCTTTATCTTTAAAATTATTTTCATATACAAAGAGTCTATTTATAGATCCTTTTATTCTGTTCCATCGAACTCTGTCTAATCTTGGACCCTTACCACATTGTTTTCGGTATTACAACCTTGATGACATGTTTTGATGTGTGATACGGCAAATTCCCTTCCCCTGCTCCTCACTCATTAAAAAAAAATTTCTTGGCTATTCTTGAGCATTTTCTTTTTCAAATAAAATTTAGAATCAGTTTATTAAGTTCTATTTTAAAATCTATTAAGATTTGATTGAGATTGTACTGAATTTAAAACTTAATTTAGAGCAAACTAAATACTGTGTGGTATTGGGCCTCTGATCCAGGAACATGATAAGTTATTCCATTTACTCAAGTCATGTCTTACAGTTTTATTCACATAAGTCTTAAACATTTCTTGTTAAGTATAGTTCTGGGCACTTGTATTTTATGGTTATTATGAACGGAACTATATCACCCAAGTATGCTTACAGCAAAAGATTTAGACTCCCAGACAAATAGTAAATAGAATAACTTAAATAATAAGAAGTCGAGAGGTGGGCAGTTCCTGACTGTTGTGACTGTTCAGTGATGTCAACAAAGACATTAGCTGCATCATTCTTCTGCTTGCCACTTCATGAGCTCTTTCAATCTCAAGATTCAGTTCTTTCTTCACTCCTGGGAAGTTTTCTTCTCTTAATTCCTTGATTATTCCTTCTTTTTTATTCTCTTCAAGCCCCCTGAAATCTTTATTAGTTAAAAACATTGGTCGTTCTGAATTGATCCTCCATGTCTTGTAACTTTTATTTCATTTTTTACATCTTCATTTAAAAACTTCTATGTTCTGGAAGATCTCCTCAATATTAGTTTCCACATTGCGGTTTGATCTGCTGCCATATCTGTTTGGTTTTTCACAGAATTTATTGAATATATTTTATTTCATTAATTGTTTTTAATTTGACTTTGAAGTTTTAACCCTATTTTTTCTGTAATAGATGCTTTATGATAGATGCTTTATTCTCACAGATCTTAAAAAATTCTCTTATGTATCATTTTGGGGTGTTTTTTTTTAGAACCATTTCTGTTTGTTCATGTTGTTCTTGCTTATCCATCCACAGTTCTTACCATAATTACCTAATTACCTGATTACTTAATTACAACATCTTCTGCTGTTTTACTTGTTCACTCTGAATACCAGGTTTCTTTGGATCTACTTTTCAGAGTGGTTATCTTCTGTCTATATTTTAGCTACAGGTTACATTTCTGCTCCTATTTTTCTGTCAATTCGGTCTCTTCTGATTTATGTGTCACAATGTTTAGTCTTTTGTTGGTGCCCTCTTCACTGTTATAAAATATTTTTAAATTATCTTTTGCCAGTGTTAAGGGATATTCAGTGGGAATATTGTTAGCCTACGATTTTAATCTATTCTCATAGATTTCCTAATGTGATTTGATCATCATAGATATTCCTTTGTAACTGAAAAAACTTAATTAATTTTTTCTACATAGCCTATTTCTCATTCAAATGATAAATACAGCAACCAAAGTTTTAATATTTTTAATAATTTTTTCAGGTCAAGCCTCACTCTTTATTTTCTTCATTCAACAACATTATTCTAGAAGAAAGCAAAAAAAAATCAGAAGGATCAGTATTGTCCCAGGATTTGAAATTTGATGATGAAATTATAAAAATGGACCCCAGAATCAAACCTAGACCAAAACTTATTAGTTTGGATGATAGAACGATACTTTCCCTTGCCAAGACTAGCATTTACAGTCATATTGTGGTAAGTATTATGATAAATAAAATTTTGGGACAAGAAACTAATTTGGAATCAGAATCTGTCATATGAAATCTAAAGATACTAAATTATCTATCTGATGACTCCGGGCATCTAGTCCACCCTTTCCTTCTATGCAAACTAGATCAATGTTGTCTTATAGTAATATAATATGAACACATATGTAATTTAAAATTTTTTATCAGTCACGTTAAAGAAAGTTTTGAAAAAATTAAAAGGCAAGATTAATTTTAATATATTTTAGTTAATCCAGTATACCCCAAATATTACCATTTTAACATGCAATTGATATCGAGATTCATTGATCAGGTAGTTTCATAATAAATCTTTGAATTCTGGAATATATTTTACATTTAACAGCACATCCCAATTCAGTCTAGCCACATTTCAATTGCTCAATAGCTATCTGTAGCTAGTGGCTACCATACAGGACAGTGTAAGTCTAGAGGTAGCCTTCTAGTTTGCAAGAGATTTTATTCCTCAATAACAAATAAACTTTCCTTAAATGATTAAGATGAAGATAGATAAGTTTTTAATCAGTTTCCAGGATTAATCAACATAGAATATGGGAGCTTTATCTTTACAAAATTAATCAATAAAATTTGAGTTAACTTACTGAAATGACTTTGTTTACACTGAGGTAATTCTATTGAGATAGTAAGCCTATCTCCCTTGACTCTCATATCTGTCCATTTGAACTCTACCATTCTACCCAAACTACCTTTATCTCTGACCTAGATTCCTGCTATAGCCTTTTAACTGGCCTCCCTCTACCATCACAACATTGCACAACTCCAGGGGCCACCATACACATTATATTAATGTGCACTGTTAATGTACTCTTTGTATGCCATTCACTATATAATTGAATATAACTCAATACAAGGTGAGGGGGTACCTCCCTAGAGCTAGGCAACAGAGGCCCTATCCTCCTCCTACTTTGAGTGGCCAACTTTGTTTTTCATGTTGAAGCTAAAGTAATCTTTTCAAAATGTAAATCTGATCATGTCACCTTTGTCACCTCTCACCACTTCTACTTGAAATCTTCAAATGATTTTTCATGGCTTTAAAAATAAAACCATATAAGGTTTTGCATGGCTTGGTCGCTGGCCTACCAGACTCTTCATATTACTCTCTCTTTAGCTCTCTGTGCTCAGCCTCCCTCTTATTTCTGAAATGCCCCCTGCTTGCAGCCAACCCAGAGCCTCTGTACTTGATAGTCTTTCTGCATGAAATGTTCTCCCCTATCCCCATCTCCTAATTAACTCCCACACATCTTTTTAGATCTATACTTAAGCAGTAAAGTCTACTCATACCTCTGAGTCTAGGTCAGATTCCTTTGTTATATGCCGGGTATCCCTCCAAAACTATAAATTCCATAGGAACAGAGGTTATGGCCTTTCCTGGTCATGCATATCCCCAACACCAGGGCAACAATATAAGACTGTGAAGTGTGCATTGTGCAAGAGGGCCACATCTAAGGGGTACCTTTTAAATCATAGAATAGTACATTTACTATAACGATTTCCTGAAAACTTTTGGCAAAATTTCTTGTACTAACAAAACTTAGCATATTGTGACAATTATCTAAAAGCTGGAAATAAAAGTGTCTTAAAGAAAGGATGCTTTTCTCTAATTTACTCATAAACACTATATAGACTAGCATCATCTCTGCCATTATCTATCACAATACCTGGCACACAGTGATACTCATTAGCTACTTGTTTAAAAAAAAGATTGCCTTTGCAAACAACAAGTTATTATCACAGAGAAAGTGGGTTGTTTGCTTGAACCTGCAGAAGTAATAAGCAAATTGATATCTGATTGATAAATTGATAAGAATACTTACAAATTCAAGTTATTCTTACACAACACTATCTTTCTGTATTTATCTGTATCTCATCAGTGAAAGTTGAGATATAGGTAAAAATTCAGTAATAATTTTGTTACCTTGAAAGTCAATTACATGGCTTCACTGTAACATTTCTAGATCCATTATTTATTGACAATTTTTTCTCAAATGACCATGTAAAACAGAAAGAATACAAAAATACTTTTTAAATAGTGGGGTTAATAGTTTTAAGTCTGCTTCTGAAAATATTCAGAAAACATCTTTTTAAAGAAATTTATGAGATTGCTTCGGTGAAACTGCATTGTCACCATCCACTAAATCTTCAAGTCAAGAAGATTAAATCCTTATCTTAGCCAGTTTTTATTAGAGAAAAAGGAAAACTTCATAACATAATGGTAATATCACCATCTTTATCATCAGTGTGCAGTACAGTGATTACAGGAGCAACTTTTAAGCTGACAGTATGGAAAAATTATTGTTTTTGCACTGTATTGTCAAGATTTCATATTTGAGTAATAAATTTTTGATGATAAAGCCTTAATAATGAAAAGTTTAATAAATGAATGTGCTCTGATTAAATTGAGCTTCCACAACATGTATTTCTATAGATATAAAAGGATTAAATAAAAGTAAAAAACAAAACAGAAAAAACAGAAGGTATGTCTTTTTTATTATCTTTGGTTTGTAAGATGAAAAACAGGGAGGAGACTAAGACTTCAGAATACTTTGACCTGCTTGTGACCTCCACCTGACTATATTAAATTTAATCAAGAACCATAACATAAGAATGGAGGGTCTGGTTTTTTTTCATCTTAAATTGCCTATACTGCTTAAAAGCCAGCAAGCTTTCTAGGGCTCTAGTAAGAATACTAGATATTTCAAGAATATTTAGATATCACATTCTTTGTTTTCCTTTCTTTGCTCCATTACTATAGGAGAAATTCAGATACATACTTCTTATTTTCATTTTAGTCTTCCCCACTAGATTGAGTTTTATGGTGACATCTATAAAAATAAATGAAATACATAGAAACAAAAGCCCAGAGTATGTAATATATAATTTTATATTTTCTTATAGCATAATTAAATACTAAAAATTAGAGTTGTTAGTTATAGCCTGGCTTTTGCACTGATTTATTCATCTAGCATTTACTGAGAATTTGCTATGTTTTAGGCAATGAGGTAACTATTGGAGGTTTGAAATAAATTATTTTTCCTGCACCAAGGACATCAATTTAGTGGAGGAGACGGATGTATTAACGACTATAGGAAGCTTGGTGTTACTGGGAGAGTTCCACAGAAAGAAGTGGGTTTTGAGTGTATTTTTGAAGGATATGAGAAATTTAGTTATGTCTTCCAGGCGAGGAAAGACTACCTATAGGAACATGGTTTTGAAACAGCCTGGTATCTTCAGGAACACTCAGAAATTCAGTGTGACTAGAACATAGGGTGTGTGATGGTAGAAGATAGAAGTGTAGGTTGGAATATAGGAAGCTGTGGCTGGAAGAGTAGGTTGGTTATAGCCACATTAGGATGGATTTTAGAAGGGAAATTTAAAAAAAAAAATTTTTTTTATTGTTTTCATTAAGGAACAGGCTCTCTGCTTTTAAAGACCTTAACTTTAGCAGGTTGTGGTTAGATTTAACTGAAGTCAGACCAGTGGTATGGAAATCCAGTAGGAACTACTGTGGTAGTCCAAAGGACAAACAATAGTATGAACTTAAGACACTAAGATTCTTAATCAGGATCGAAAA